>NW_026865725.1:0-503984 GCF_026571515.1 Ruditapes philippinarum
TTTCCCTTTTTTTTTTTTCAAATCATTAGTGCCATTATAATGAATTTTTTTCTTTTTTTCCCTGGAGCCCCCAATTTTTCCCCTGATTTTGATAGCTAGCACCAATGTCTTCGGGGCCCTTCAGCCTCATTTGACTTTCCGACATATCCTGATCCAATGAAGTGTTGGTACTTTCTTTGCCGACTTTTAACACTACCTCCTTACAAGGTTCATCTTCTGACCCAGATTTCAAACCTGCGTTTCCATCTGAGGGAATCACTACATCTGTTGACCTTGAGCAATTTCCATCAAACAAATGTTGTGCAGAAAACGGTTTGACAGAACCGTCGCCAGTGAAATCTGACGATTCTTCTGTCAACAAAGGTTGAATAACATTTTCCGGCACTAAAGATTCCTGAAACGACACGCCCTTTTCAATGTTATCACTGGCTGCAGATTGCTGGGACGCAGCAGCAACGTCATTTACATCACTTGCTACAGACTGATGCGAGACGGACGAACACGAACAGCAACTGTCCTCTGAGATCTGGCTTAAATGACTCCCGAATACTGCTGGATGGTTACTTCTCAATGGTGTGGCATTTCCTACTTCCGACCAGGGACTGTTTTGAACGGTGTCCGACTTGGTGAATACAATGATAGGACGACGGAAGCCTGAAATGAGTATGTCACACATGTTAATTATGTAAATAGCATACTAAGCTAGTTTATTTTCAGCAGAATAAAATACCTGCTCTTAAAATACAGTTTTCATTATCCCCTAAAGATTATATCAAGGGCAAAGTATGTTAACTTTGAGGATTCATTCAGACATACCAATGAGTAATTTCATTATATGAATCGAAATTAAAATATAACGGGCACCTGAGTAGAACCACCGACGTTCCGTAAGCTAGCTGGATAGCTTCCTCACATGAAAGAATTCAAAGTCCCTGTTTGGATTCGAACCCACAGCGGTGAGGGGCAAGTTGTTAGAAGTCAGTCAACGACCTTAACCACTCGGCCACGGACGCCCCACCATTAATTTTGTTAAAGAGACAATAACAATATGCCCATCCAGGTGTAAATGGTCAGTGAACAGTAAAAATAACTAGAACTTAGCATTGTGTTCAATTTCACATTTGACTATGAAAAAATCAATGAATAATTCATGTTACCAACTGAAATTAATTTAGTTTATAAAGACTTATATATAAAATTTAAGTTTTTCTCTCAAAAACTACAATGCCCAGATTTTAGATTTTTGGCATTGCCTGGTAAACTAGTAAACCTCTATAAAGTGTCAAGGTCAAATTAACCCGATTTAAGGTCAAGTTCATTAAAATATTCTTAAAAGTCTTGTGTCCAAGGATTGCTGTGCCTATGTATGAAGACAATCCATTCCTTACTTACAAAGTTATAGCCAAATTTTGCAAAACAATTAAATGACAATAATTTGACTTTTAAGGTAAAGGTTTTTTATGAGTCAAGGTCAATTTGAAATTGTTTTTTGTTTGCACTGCACTTCAACCTTATGAGTTCTATCTACCTGCAAAGTTTCATGTTGATATCTCTTATATTTTAAGAGAAAGCTCAAAGTATAAAAATGAACAAAGGGCAATTACTCCAAAAATAGGCAAGGCAGAGTTACGGTTCTTGTGCACTGCATATCTTCCCAATGGGATCTATCTACCTTCAAAATTTCATGTTGATATCTCTTATAGTTTTAGACTTATGTCCCGGACAAAGTTTAAAAATTAACAAAGGGCAATAACTCCAAAATTAGGCAAGACAGAGTTATGGTTCTTGTGCACTGCACATCTACCCATTGAGATCTATCTACCTACAAATTTTCATGTTGATACCGCTTGTTGTCCTGGACAAGAAAAGTGGACGGACGGACAAAGTGGCGACTATATGCTCAGCCTTCAGGTAGCATACAGACCATGAAACAGGAAAATGCTGACAATTTGCACACCTAGACTTGGTAATGATAATTCCTGTAAAGTTTGGATGGAATTGCACCAGTAGTTTCTGAGGAGTAGTCCCGACAAGTTTTGTGAAAGACAGACAAATTCACAGATTTAGCGAAGTTGTATGTATTTATTCAAGGGCCATAACTCAGCCAAAAATCAACTCAAGAAAACTTGACAAATATGCGCAAGGGTTTTAGCTACAGATCAATCCTTTAAAGTTTCATTCAAATTGCATCACCTGAATATAAAACCTCTCATTGACAAGGAACATAACAAGTAATTCAGTAAACTATAAACAAAAGCAGATATAAAATCTAACTCTTAAACTGATAACACAAACTTCATAATTGTATCTGAAATAGTGCATGTCTAAAAACATTACTGATTGCTATTGCTTATGGAAACAAACAGTTCCAAAAGATGTGTACATATAAAGAAAATCAATGATGCCCTAGGGCGGCGCCAATTTTGAAACCAGGGCTTTTACTTGAACAAACTCGGTAAACACTTACTAGAAGATGTTTCATGCCAAATATCTAAGCACTTCTGTTTTTTTTTAAAAGAAGATTTTTAACGTTTTTTTCTTTCGGTTGCCATGGTTACCAGAGTTCTGTATGGAATTAAAATCTTAAACAATTTTTACAGGCGACCACCAAAGGAACATTCCTGTGAAATTTGGATGAAATTGGCTTAGTGGTTTATGAGGAGATGTCTTTTAAAGTAAAAGTTTATGGACAGTTGCCAGACGAAATGCTATCACTAAGGCCCCCACGGTAACACGTTTAAACGGATCCGTTTCGATTTTCATTCGTAAACGTTTACGATATTTTTAACCGTTTAATCGAAATGACCATATTGTCTTACAAAATATCTTAATCATTGCCTGTATTCATGAATTTTATCAATTTTAATTGGTTTATTCCAAAGTAAACAAGAGGGCCATGATGGCCCTGAGGTCGCTCACCTGTATATAGGCCCCCAAAGCGGGGTCAGTTTAAACCCCAGGGCTTTTATTTGAACAAACTTGGAAGACACCCATAAGAAAATGTTTCATGATGTTAAGTTTTTACTACAGACATATAATGAAAAACAATGATCTGCCCCCTCCCCCACCCCCGGCAGGGCCAATTTCAACCCAAGGGCTTTTATTTGAACAAACTTGGTAGACACCCATAAGATGTTTCATGCTAAACATCTAAGCTGTAGCTAATTGGGTTTTTTAAAAGAAGATTTTTAAGTTTTTACCATACACATATAGTTAAAACAATGACACCCCTGGGGCGGGGCCAATTTTGACCCCAGGGTTTTTTTTTTTTAACAAACTTTGTAGACACTTTCTAGAACATGTTTCATGCTTAATATCTAAACTCTAGCTATTTGGGTTTTTTCAAAGAAGATATTTAAGTTTTTGCTATACACATATATGGAAAATCAATGACCCCCGGGGCGGGGCCACAGAGCTTTTGACCACAGAGCTTTTATTTGAACAAACTTTGTAGACACTCACTAGAAGATGTTTCATGCTTAATATCTTTACTCTAGCTATTTAGCTTTTTTTTGGAGATTTTTTAAGTTTTTGCTTAGATATACACATATATTTTAGCTCTAGCTTTTTGAGTTCTTTAAAAGAAGATTTTTAAGTTTTTACTATAGCCATATAGGGAAAATCAATGACACCCTGGGGAGGGGCCAATTTTGACCCCAAGGCTTTTATTTGAACACACTTGGTAGACACTCATTAGAAGATGTTTCATGCTAAATATCTTAGCTCTAGCTCTTTTGGTTCTTTAAAAGAAGATTTTTTAAGTTTTTTCTATTTACATATAGGGAAAATCAATGACCCCCTGGGGTGGGGCCAATTTTGACCCCAGGGAATTTATTTGAACAAACTTGGTAGACACTCACTAGAAGATGTTTCATGCCAAATATCTAAGCTCTAGCTCTTCAAATTTTTTAGAAGAAGATATTTAAAGTTTTTTCTTTTGGTTGCCATGGCAACCAGAGTTCTGCATGGCATTAAATTCTTTGAACACTTTTCAAAGGTGACCACCAAAAGAACATTCCTGTGAAGTTTGGATGAAATTGGCTTAATGGTTTATGAGGAGATGTCATTTAAAGTAAAAGTTTATGGACGACGGACAGACGGACGATGGACGCCAGACGAAAAGCAATCTCAAAAGCTCACCCTGTCACAAAGTGACAGGTGAGCTAAAAAACTATGAAATAAAAAACAATTATGTATATTTATGCATCATGTTATAGTAAAAAAATAACATTTGTTAACATAAATTCCAAGTTCAAGGGGGAATAATTCTGGAAACAGCCATGCTAAAGTTATGAACCTTGTCACACAACATGTGTGTAATGATAAGAAATATATATTTGAAGTTTGAAGTAGATACCTTAAAAAGTAAAGAAGTTATAATATTTCTTAAAGAAAATCCTATGTTCAAAGAGAGATAAATCTGAAAATATTGTTTCAAGAGTTAAGAACCTTATCACATAATGTGTAATTGATGATTAGGAATAAGTATTTGAAGTTTGAGGTTGATAACTTTAAAACCAAAGAAGTTATAGTAAAAAAATAACATTTTTCAAGTGAAAAAATCTAAGTTTATGGGGTGATAATTCTTGCAATATTGGTGCCAGAGTTATGAACCTAGTCACATAACATGTGGTTGATGATAAAGAACATATATTTGAAGTATGAAGTTGATACCTTAAGAAATAAAGAAGTAACAGTAAAAAATGTTATTTTTTAAGGAAAATTCTAAGTTCAATGGGAGATAAATCTGAAAATATTGGTGCTAGAGATATGAACCTTGTCACATAACATGTGGTTGATGATAAGGAACATATATTTGAAGTGTGAAGTTGATCCCTTAAGAAATAAAGAAGTAACAGTAAGAAATGATATTTTTTAAGGAAAATTCCAAGTTCAATGGGAATAAATCTGATAATATTGGTGCTACTGCTAGAGATATGAACCTTGTCACATAAGATGTGGTTGATGATAAGGAACATATATTTGAAGTTTGAGGTTGATACCTTATGAAATGAAAAAGTTAGAGTGAAAAATATTTTACTGCGCCAAAACTTTAATCTGAAATCTGGACGCGAACCCGAGTAGGACAGCTCTCCATATACTTCATCGAGCTAAAAATCAAGAAAAATTCATTTGACCTGGACGACAATGTCATTTGTGTGTCATGGACAAGTTCAGTCTGGTTTACTTCATGGCCAGACAATCGTGTTGTTGTGTCCCAGTATGAAGAAAATCATTCAGAAATAAACTAGAAATGTGTTGTCACGCCACGGACGCCCCCGCATGCAACCAAAATTTCAGATGTTATAATATTTAGTTTCAAATTTGTTTGCACAAATTATTTTTTTCTATTTTAAGTTCAAAGCCTTTAAAACTATTCAATGTTAACACAAACCATTTTTATACAAAGTTCTTTGACGTATCCATATCTCAAATTTGAGTCGAATGTGTAATACCCTAGAGGAGATAATGAATGGAAACTGAAAATTTCATATTATTTTCAAAGTGAAAGGGACATAACTCTGCCAAAAATCATCGAACCATGACCAAATTCGAACTTGACCTATGCATTCCTTTGACATATCCATATGTCAAATTGAGTAGAATATGTTACACTGTTTGGGAGATAATGAACAGAAACTGAAAATTTCATATTATTTCAAAGTTAAAGGGGCATAACTCTGCCAAAAATCATTGAACCATGACCAAATTTGAACTTGACCTGCTCATTCCTTTGAGGTATCCATATGTCAAGTTTGAGTTGAATGTGTAATACCGTTGGGAAGATAATGAACAGAAACTGAAAATTTCATATTATTTTCAAAGTAAAAGGGGCATAACTCTGCTAAAAATCATTGAACCATGACCAAATTTGAACTTGACCTGGTTATTCCTTTGAAGTCTCCATATGTCAAGTTTTAGTTGAATGTGTAATACCGTTGGGGAGATAATTAACAGAACTGAAAATTTCATATTATTTTCAAAGTAAAAGGGGCATAACTCTGCCAAAAATCATCGAACCATGACCAAATTCAAACTTGACCTGTATTTTCTCATGACATATCCATATGGTAAGTTTAAGTTGAATGTGTAATACCGTTGGGGAGATAATGAATGGAAACTGAAAATTTCATATTATTTTCAAAGTAAAAGGGGCATAATTCTTCCAAAATCATCAAACCATGACCAAATTCAACCTTGACCTGTATTTTTTTATGACCTATCCTGACCTGTATTTTTTTATGACCTATCCATATGTGAAGTTTGAGTTGAATGTAGTATACCGTTGGGGAGATAATGAACGGAAACTGAAAATTTCATATTATTTTCAAAGTAAAAGGGGCATAACTCTGCCAAAAATCATCGAACTTGACCTGTATTTTCTCATGATATATCCATATGCAAAATTTGAGTTGAATGTGTGCAACCCTTACTAAGATTATGAACGAAAACTGATGATGACGGAATGACAGAATGATGGAATGACGGAACAGGGTAACACTATATGCCCCAGCCATTATATGGTGGGGGCATAAAAATAATGGGCAATGTTAAAGATTCTAGTTGGCAACTGACAGCATGACTGTAGCAAAAGCTTAAATGTTTTTCTCCAGATAAGTCAAGCTAAACAGAACCTAGAAGGAGTTGTCAATTCCAATAGACTACCATTAAACTGTCACAGAAAAGTTGCAAAGATTGCAATAGTTAAACTCTGAAACACTTTCTTAGACTTGTTTAATATGTATAATTTTTTTATTATCTATGGAATGAAAACCCTTTAAGATTCAATTTTCTTAAATTTTATATATTTATATAAGATCTTTACCATAAAAATTAAATGTATAAGTATATATGCATATAGCTTAACAATCTATATAAAATCTTGCAAATTATTGAAGAAAAACCTTTTGAAGCATTAAATGGTACGTCGACAGTGTTACAAGTAGAAAACCCAATCTCTTTCGACAGTAAGTAGTCTGTAAACTGGTCTGGACGCAGGTGGATGTTCTGGAAATTCTCAAAAATCTCATCCTAAAGTAAAATTGTAAAACAATATCATGAATAAATATCAGCTTTTGAACTAACTACAGAGCAATGAATTAAACATGTTGACATAATTGTTATTTTTTTGAAGTGCCGGATGTTCAGTCAACATTATTTAGATCAATATGTGCAAATTAAGCCTTAAAGTGGATGTCACCCACTGGAGGATAACCCCTTATAAGCACTTAACTATTACAGGCACAAGCAAAAGCTGTAAAGAAGTAAAACCACTCATCTTCTAGCCAGCTTTCAAACATTAATGATTGAACTTCAATAAAGAAACTATCTGTTGGATGAGGGGCACAAGACTGAAGAACCAGAACTTAATTAAATGCCACCTGTAGTGTAATGTACATTTGTACTACAAAAGATTTCAAGTGTTGCTCACAAAAGTCATTTGTTATTAAATAAATTATCAAATTACCATTCCTGCCATGTCTTAGTAATATCATGTGATTTTTATCAGTCTTTAAATACAGGTAGAGGATGCCTTCTTGTAGGACGCAAAACTGGCCCCAAATATGGTAAAATAAACATATCAAATTACAATCTATTAAAAGAATTTAAAAACTCATACTGTTAGCTTCTTCTTTTTCTTGTATGACGACCATGGTTGTGGCTCGAGTATAAATCTTCCGCCTGGTTTTAGCTGCTTGAACACTCTCTTGAAGAAACGTTTAAGACCATCATCGCCCCAATTAAAATGGATCCATTTTGTCACGCTCATTGCCAAGATGACATCATAATCTTCTTTCTGAAGTTCCAGCAGCTCATCGGACTCAAGAACAAAGTTTCCCTGAAAGATAAAACACATAATCATAATAAATAAAATGTGCAGTATCTGGTGTTTTTTGTAAAATCGCAAATTAAAAAGATAACAATCAAGTAAAAAAAAAAAAAAAACAAATTCAGGCATTCAATATACATGTAGCTACAAATAAAAGGCATCCATAAATTTATAATATTTACAGACATTATTTTTTCTCCCGTACAAAATTGAAAATTCACAATTAGTAAATAATTTGAGCAATTTTTTATTTTCTTCTATAAATCCAAATTATTTTTGAACCAGAAATTATTTGGGAGATCAGCCATAATAATTAAACAATTATTGAAATTTATTTATGATATGATGAACACACACAAAAAATGATTCATACTAAAATAAAGTTAATATAATCAGTTTTTATTCAAAGTTTTTTTTTTTAAAACTTACCTGCATAAATAACACATTGTGAGGGAAATTTCTGTGCTTACTGGATTCCATTTTAGACACAGGTGGTGCAGTAATTGGACCATAGTTTAGAACATTGGAGATCGGAAACTTTGATGTATCGGTTACATTTGATGACAGGAAAAGTCTGATGTTTTTTCTGGCAACAGTTATCAACTTGGGATCAATATCTATTCCAACAATTTTTGACGGATGATAATCCTTTGCTAATGATAATGTTAAATTCCCAACATTGCAACCTATATCAAGAACACTTTTACCTTCAAACCATTCCTTTTTCATACACTCTAAACGTTTATCTATCATAGATGGGGTGCGATAACCGTAATATCTGTTGTAATTGCCATATATGAACTTAGCAGGAATTTTCTCACTTTTTTGCACTGACATACTGGTTTTTGTCTGTGATGGTTTTGGTTGCTTAAAGCGTTTTGGAATTGTCTTTTTTTCTGATTTAATTGTTGGACTGGTAGATGAAATGGGAAGAGATCTTTGTAATGATGGCGATGGGTCTGGTTTTCCACCACTGTCTGTTCTCCGCCTTTTCTTGCACTTTGGAGAATTTGGAGGAAATAACGGGGGACACAATCTTGTCACAAACTGGTCTTGGCTTAGGGAATTCTTTGAAACCCAATGGTTCTGAATAGCTTTTTCTGGTTCAATGTCAATTTTAAGAAGCTTCCATGAGATTCTTGTCTTTATTTATATGTTTAGGAGGACTGAAAATTAAGGCATCTTCTTTCTTTTTATGGCGATTTCGCTGCTTCTTTTTTTTCAATTTCTTTTCCAAATCGGCCTCTTCATCGCTATCATTCAGGTTTAATGGATCAGTGATATTGAATGGAATTCTGACTTCTACAGATTGCCTTCTAATAGGTGTTGGTAATGGGGATGATTGTGTGGTGTGACTGAATTTAACTCTTTCCCCAGTTCTGATGAATCAAGCCATTCAAATTTAAAGGATCATCTATGCTTCCTCCATTAAGAAATCGGTTTGGAAGTGGTCCTGTCGGAGTGGACCTAAGTCTTTTCCTACGAGCAATACCTTCGTCTCTACGAAAACTCTGGCTATACCTCCTTTTCCTACCCCATGGTTGGGAAAATTTAGTGTCGTTTTTAATACTCAAGTCATCTTTGGATTTCCTGAAACTTTCAGGTGATGAAAAACTTTTTTCACCACACTGAATTTCTGCCTGACAATCAAATCTAGTTTTAGTTGGTGTCTTTACTTGGACACTCATTTTTTACTTATAAACCATACCATACACGATTTATTTCAGAAATATCGCAAGTTTATCTGTCAAAAACCAATACACGATTTTGATTAGAAATATTACAACTTCAACTGTCAAAAACGTACTGATCGTAGCACATGCGTTTGTTTACATTTTCAATTTCCGGTTAGCGCCACCTAGCGCTGTCCCAAGAACAACAAAAACTCGGTCAGCTTGATGATAAAAAAATCCACGCTGTACACTTCAATATACCATTGATACCAACATTCAGAGCTGTCTTTAACTAATTTATGATATCCTTCACAATAAAATTGCACGTCTATTGCAAATTATTCCTTCCAAACCATGAAACAATCCCTATGTGCATATTCTTACTGCCCAGCAAGGATAATTTCATTTAATGAGTTGCGCATGCGTAAAGCTATCAGAATGCTGGGATAGAAAGTTGCGGAAGTGAATATTGTGTCGTCTGTAAACTTACGGGTGCGACTCGAGGTTTGTTGGTTTTCAGTATTTTTTTTCAGCTTATTAATCACTTTTCAGGAAATTGAATAATATGGTACCACAAAGTATTCTTAGGTTTTAGACTCTTGCATTATTTTATAAATATAGGCAGATTCACGATTTTTTATAGTCATTGACTGACTGAGCCAAATCAACTGTTCACCCCACAACCATGCATTTTTTTCCTCACTTATTTGGGAAAAATGCCTTAACCTCTCGATTTTGGAAAAATTATCGCCAAAATTGCAAAGTTGGGAAGTAAAAATAGCTGATGCATGTTCAGATTTTTGGGTAATCTGCATCACAGACGCTTGGGGTTTGGAGCTCAAAACGCCTTTAAAATCCAAATAAAATGCATATTTGTCAATCCCAGCACATGTACTGATCATATATATCAAAAAAACTTAATATAAGCCGTTTTGAAAAAAAATCATATTTCAACATCTATAATAATACACAAGATAAAAATGTTCGCCGGAAAAAATCCGCATCCCTACCGTCATAATCAACATGTATTTAATCCATTTCCAATATTTTCACATAATCCTTTGGTCCATCGACACAGAAGATATAATTCTTCACGATGATGGTCAATTTTAAACTTCAACGGTAATATAAACAACGCAACAGCCGAAATAAACATCAATATTCTCGCCGTTTTTTTTCAACGACAAAAACTTTCGATAAATTCAATGGACCAGACGGCTATGAACGAAGCTATCCGATTATGTGGCCCCAGCTTTGCCGTGTGCAAAATGCGCAGCGCTTTTAAGTTTGGGAACCACATAATCGGATAGCTTCGTTCATAGCCGTCTGGTCCATTGAATTTATCGAAAGATTTTTGTCGTTGGAAAAAAAACGGCGATAATATTTGATGTTTATTTCGGCTGTTGCGTTGTTTATATTACCGTTGAAGTTTAAAATTGACCATCATCGTGAAGAATTATATCTTCTGTGTCGATGGACCAAAGGATTATGTGAAAATATTGGAAATGGAATAAAATACATGGTGATTATGACGGTAGGGGTGCGGATTTTTTCCGGCGAACATTTTTATCTTGTGTATTATTATAGATGTTGAAATATGATTTTTTTTCAAAACGGCTTATATTAAGTTTTTTTTGATATATATGATCAGTACATGTCCTGGGATTGACAAATATGCATTTTATTTGGATTTTAAAGGCGTTTTGAGCTCCAAACCCCAAGCATCTGTGATCTGCATGATTTTAAAGAAAATTTCAATTGGGAAGAGGCCTTTTGAGAGGCCTCAGTAATATAAGGTGAAAAATCACTGATAAGCACTGAATGTATTTATTTGAAACATCAAAGATGCCCTCAGGGGTCACAATTGTAACCTAAAAATTGCCAACTGCTAAAATTTGTTGGACATGGATTTATTTTAATGCGCGGTCAGCACTGAGTTTCAAATGCACTGACTGTGTCAGTTGTCTGTGTTCACGGATACTGCAATCTAATCAATGCACAACTAGTAACTCAACACTACTCCCCACATGCTTAAGTTTATACCAATTTATTTTAGTTTGATTGTGCGGGAAGCTTTAAGCTTATTGAAACACTCAAATCCGTTGCTGGAACCAACCAGTACTAAGCAATGAATGTAAAGTTTCTTGCTCAAGGAAACAACAGCTTGTCCCTGTCAGGGTTTGAACCCATGCGACAGCATCCTTAGATTACCAGTCCGATGCATTAACCACTCTGCCATGCAGCACTCTGCTTTTCATTTTATTGGAAGTTGGGGCAGACAGGTGAAGAAGTTTTCCATTGGAGTTTTAACAGGAGTTGGAAGTCTGGGTAGTCAGAAAGTTTCCATGTCAATTAAAAAAATCAGTAATCAGTGTACGAAATTAGGATTTGAATCCAATAGGCTGGTCAGGCTACCAAATTAGAATATTCCACAGGAACTTGAAATTCTATCAATAAATAAACATACTGTATAGGGGGTATATTTTGGATATTATCATTAATATTGATAGAATTTCAAGTTCCTGTGAATATTCACTAGCCCAAAAGACATTTCACTATTATGATTAATTCGTTCCAAACATTTCTTTATATTGCCTTTTTACTGCGAAATATTGGTAGCCAAGGAGAAATGTGGTAGTCATGGGCTATCGGACTACTGCTACTTTCGAACACTGAAAAATCTCCGGGTTTAGACCCCTCTGTATATTTGAGGAATAAAACTTGCAATAATAAAACTAATGAAAAGGGAATGAACTTAAGCTGATATATGTATGCCTTGTTTAGACCCTGGGTCCATTCTAGAATATAGCCTAGTATAGTAAAAAAAATTTACTATAAGATGGCAGTATTCTGAAAGACCGTCAGACTCAAGGACTTGTCTGGTAAAGTTAGGTAGGAAGGGCCAAAACACCAATTTTGGGGAAGGGGCCTCAGCCTTTTTCTTGGGGAAAAAAATGCGTGATTTTGGCATACTTTGGGAAAAGGGGTTTCAAATTTAACACAAACTTTTAACAAGTTCTTCAAAATAGACAAGCAAAAAGCACTGGGCAATACAAATTTGGCAGTAAAAAACCTTAATTCAACCTCATTATTTAATTTTTTCCAAATTCTATGGGAAATTTTAAAAGACTGGGGAATTTTGAGGATCAAACTGGGGAAAAAAAGGGGCTAGTTTGGTTGGGGAAGTAGCCTATATTCAGCCTCTACAAAGAAGGGTTTTTAGGCCCTGGCAGGCCCAATAAATTTTCCCATGTGATAAGATTGTGATTCTTGTTGAAATATGAGAGTCATCTAGGTTTTTTATAATTATATATCTATATATATCTATTATTTTATAACCCTGATGAAGACTCGTGAGAGTCGAAACGTCTTATCATCATTAAATAAACCTTAAAACTTATCCTGTGTTGATTGTTTGTTCCACTTGTATTGTTTTTATTGTATTATATATCTATGTTAAATTGAATTTTGCATTGTTTGCTTAAGCCTGAAGGGCTCTTAGGTTATATAGAATTCATTTTTTATGTTACAAGACGAAGTATCTGCAAAAAATTATTAATTGCTTCAGTGAAATATTCCCATTTTGGGTTTAATACGGATACAATGTATTTCAACTCGCTTCATTTGACATGTACATGTTTGGATAAACATGCACAACTTAAAAATATTATAGAAACTTGGATTTTACTGGAGATGTGTAAATACAGTTTTTTTTAATTTAAATTATTGCATGTTTTATACAAATTGTCATTAAATTTTCATGTGCCTGATGGGACAGACTGGTTATAATTTTAACTTGCTTGTTGGTAATTTAACTTGCCCTGGGCTTCAAGCAAGTGTTTTATCTCAAATACTGGGACAGTGGGAAGGTATTTAAAAGCTTGCCTCATATCTCTGTAATCTGCACACTGGGTTAAGGGAGTTGCCAGGGTAATAATTGACTGGTAGCTGGTACCCATAAATTTCATTGCACTTTTAATTTTGAAGATGTGATACTATTAAATAACAATCATTTAATTATATAATATATATTTAGTAATTCTACTGAATCTGAAAGCAATATTCTGATAAGACATATATTTTAAATGTCAATTTATCTTAATGAAATTTAATCATTTGTAACTAATTTAAAAAATTTACTGTAGTAATATTTGATTGATTAAAAATGATTTCTTTTTACAGGCTTTTACAGACTATTTGGACTCGACTGTTGAAACACTTTGGAATGATGCAAGCGGTACCAAAGAAACCAAACTTTAAATGCCCAAAATTTTCAGGTGTGTACATTATTTGTATATATCCTTTATAAATATTCTTTTTTATACCCCCGCACAACAAAGTTGTAATTATACCCCCGCACAACAAAGTTGTAAGGGGGGTATACTGGAATCAGCTTGTCCGTCCGTCCGGCTGTCCGTCCGTCCGGCCGGCCGTCCGTCCGGCCGTCCGTCCGTCGGTTTTTTCTTGTCCGCCCAATAACTTAAGATTCCTTTGACCCTTAGTCTTTATATTTGGCATGGAGGTTAGTCATGATTAGAGGTGCGCGGTTTAACCGGTATACCGGTAAACCACGGTCCGAGACATCTGCGGTACGTACCGCGGTACAGACCTGGAAAACCGGTACTTTTAGCTCTAATTTAAAACAATTACAGATCCGTAAAATGTACTTAATTAAAAAACTTTTTCTGTTGTATATGTTAATGTTTCTTTGAGTAAACCTTTTTGCAAACAACTTTCGCCGACTATTATCATTCTTCGATAGTTCTTAGCGAAAATTGAATGCATGTAAGCCAGAATTGTCGACTGGCATGATCACAGTTGAAGAAGCAAGAATTGTTGACTTACATTTACTTGTCCAAATATCGCTTATTTGATACGAAAACTAATCGTAAAGATTGATAATTCATGAAGGCATTCCTTGCATAAAATTAGGGTGTTACTATTTTAAGTATTTATATAAATAGCGACCAATCAGGCTAGGGGTTTTCCTTACGTCACGCACTTACTGCATGCGCATGGAAATTAACTAATTATAGAACGGCGTAGAAACTGGATTAAAAGTAATGTTCGTTCAACTAATGAATATTAATTAAGCAGTAACATGGTCAGCAGTTTTCTATGTGATAATTTTAATTTGCTTTTGGGGTACATGTTTGTTTTGGTTTTTGACACAGATTAATTAAATACTTTGCCCTTGCAATAAAAAAATACAATAACAGCTGGGACTCTGTTATAAAATTAACCGACAAATAAATATTTGTCATCGGCTAACGTGCATTTGACCTATTATTTTATTAATCAATAAGCAATAAAAACATTTTATTTTTCCATTTTAACTATGCAATTTATACAACAGTTGTTAAATGTTGAAAGAGACCAATATGTAATTAAAAAACAACAACAAAAAAAACAAGAACTGATCCATGACCCAATTAATTTATGATTGTCAACATGCGAAAGTACCTGATTGAAAAAACTTAAATGATGCTTTGATTAATCAGTATTTTCTAGATCTGCTTAAATTTAATATTTGAAATTCTATACCAGCCTACCTTAATTGATACTTATTATTAACCTATAGCATACAATGAAAATCCGTGGTATACCGCGGTTTATACCGTGGTTTTTAGGAAAAAACCGTGGTATACCGTGGTATTTTCTTTCTGGCGGTACCCAACTCTAGTCATGATTAGTAGATGACCCCTATTGATTTTGAGGTCACTAGGTCAAAGGTCAAGGTCACAGGGGCCTTGACTTCAAAAAGTTTGTCCGCCCAATAACTTAAGATTCCTTTGACCCTTAGTCTTCATATTTGGCATGGAGGTTAGTCATGATTAGAAGATGACCCCTATTGATTTTGAGGTCACTAGGTCAAGGTCAAGGTCACAGGGGCCTTGACTTCAAAAAGCTTGTCCGCCCAATAACTTAAGATTCCTTTGACCCTTAGTCTTCATATTTGGCATGGAGGTTAGTCATGATTAGTAGATGACCCCTATTGATTTTGAGGTCACTAGGTCAAAGGTCAAGGTCACAGGGACCTTGAATTCAAAAAGCTTGTCCGCCCAATAACTTAAGATTCCTTTGACCCTTAGTCTTCATATTTGGCATGGAGGTTAGTCATGATTAGTAGATGACCCCTATTGATTTTGAGGTCACTAGGTCAAGGTCACAGGGACCTTGACTTCAAAAAGCTTGTCCGCCCAATAACTTAAGATTCCTTTGACCCTTAGTCTTCATATTTGGCATGGAGGTTAGTCATGATTAGTAGATGACCCCTATTGATTTTGAGGTCACTAGGTCAAAGGTCAAGGTCACAGGGGCCTTGACTTCAAAAAGCTTGTCCGCCCAATAACTTAAGATTCCTTTGACCCTTAGTCTTCATATTTGGTATGGAGGTTAGTCATGATTAGTAGATGACCCCTATTGATTTTGAGGTCACCGGGTCAAAGCTCAAGGTCACAGGGACTTTGAATTCAAAAACTTTGTCTGCCCAATAACTTTAGATTCCTTTGACCCACAGTCTTCATATTTGACATGGATGTTGATCATGATTAGTAGATGACCCCTTTTGATTTTGAGGTCACTGGATCAAAGGTCAAGGTCATAGGGACTTTGACTTCAAAAAGTTTGTCCACCCATTAACTTAAGATTCCTTTGACCCACAGTCTTCATATTTGGTATGGATGTTGATCATGACTATAAGGCGACCCCTATTGATTTTGAGGTCACTGGGTCAAAGGTCAAGGTCACAGGGACCTTGACAAAAAAAGCTTTTCTTCTCAATTGCTAAAGAATGTCCTGTCCGCAATGTATTGATTTTGACATTTTCACATTTGAAGCATGTAGAATACATAACTTAGCAATGCACTGGCTTAGTAACCTCAGTTTTGGCAGGGAGGTTGTCCTTGAGCTCTAAATGGCCACTGTTAATTCTGACAAAGTGGTATGCGGGGGTATTCACGCCATGATAGTGGCAGTTCTAGTTTCCTTTTGATTATAGCAGGAGCTGCTGAGAGGCAATTCTTCCTCCAAGAAAATTCCTTAAAATCAATTCACATAAAGTTTTTTTTATGGAGCACAATACCTGCATTTTATACACACTTCTTAAGTGTTGATATCCTTTTCAACGGTCATTTTGGGTTTAAAAAAACTAGGTCACAGAGCCCAAACATTGTCTATTCTAGGACGTGCGATTTTGGGATTCACGCTATTTTTTTTAAAAGATTGTGCACATTATGGAAACAGGTGCGTGAAAATCTGGCATCTGAATTGATAAATTTTCTCAAAAAAGCATACATTTGTCTAGTCGGCCTATTTATTTACATGAACACTGGACCTGAAGGGAGGTAATTGTGAACTTTAGTAAAAGAAAAGAATTGAAGGGGACTACTCTTGTTGCTGTTAATAAATATTTTCATTCAAAGAATATCATTGGTTGAATTTTTTTATGTATAAAGTTGATGACGGAGTTCAGACAAATCATTTTGTAAAGAATAATTTATTTCTTTTGTAAACCTGGCTTTGTTCAAGCATCATTCTCATGGGGCAGGGGATGCACTATTATATGTTACCCCAAAATACACCTGAAAATGAAAGTCGCTGATTTGTTGCTATATAAAAAAAAACAAAAAAAAACAATCTAGCTACCTTTCCAATTTTTTTTGAAATCAAAAAGACAAGTCATGACTTGAAATAAACAACAACAATTTTTACACAATTGCACTTGAGATTGGCACCCCTTGTTTGCACTATTTTAAATGTAGATATGAATAAATGATATTAGTTAAAGATTAAGACATTATATCTGCTGATCATTCATTGTTAACATTATTGATTGATCCTTATTATTCCTTTATAATCAGGTGATTGACCAAGGGTCATCATCATCACGACCCTTTTGTTTGTTAATACATGAAATGTTGTTAATTTGAACAAATCTTTTGTTAATGTACATGAAATTTTAATGAAGTTTGATGACGTGTCACAAGTATTATATATAGTAGGCTGTAAATAAACCAATTCCAGCATTTTCAAAGTCCCTTCATGGATAAGTCCTGTAAACTGAACATTTTTATTGGACCAAACATGATGTAAAGACCAAAAAAAACCCCACAAAAAACAACACCTTCTTGGTAGCATTTTCACTTTAATTTGGTACTTTGACAAAAAATCTTCCTGCATTTTCAATTTTCCAAGGCATTTTTATACTCCTGAATTTTTTTTGGGGGTGTTTATCATTATGTACCTCAGTGATTTTCCTACTTATATAACAGACTCCGAAAAAGGGCCTCTTCCCAATTGAAATTTTCTTTAAAATCATGCAGTTTTCCCAAAATCTGAACTGAAACATGCTTTTTTCTTCCCAAATTAGCAATTTTAGCGATAATTTTTCCCAAAATCAAGAGGCTAAGGCCTCTTCCCAATTAAGCGAGAAAAATCACTGTACCTGGTCATCAATCTATATGTCAGCAATTTTGTGTCCACTCTATCTTTTGAACGAATGAAGGAAATGTGAACCATTATATTTTTAATTAGATGATCGATATGCAGATCGTAGGTTTGACCTTTCTGAGGTGAAGGTTAATTCACACTTAGGCTAAATTAAAAAAATTGTGTCCCCACAGTAACAGATAAATGGAAATCAAAAAATAGGTAAAAATGTTGTTTATCCTGAGACAATGTAAAGAACATGAGTCATTGCTTCCATTAAAGTAACAATGCCTAGAGCTTAGATATGAGGCATAAAGCATCATTGCCTTGTGGATTTCTAGAAAACAGATAATAAATAAGATATAACATTTTTCATACAGGTTTCATAAATGGGTGTCTTCCCTGACTAAAAGATTATGATTGATTTCTCAAACAAATTTTTTTTATTATGCCCCCACAAAGTGGGGAGCATATAGCGTTGCACTTGTCCGTCCGTCTGTCCGTCCGTACGTCCGTCCGTCCGTACGTCTGTCCGTCCGTCCATACGTCCCGAAATCTTGTGAACGCAACTCCTCTTAAACCGGATGGCAGATTTTGCTTAAACTTCCAGGGATGAACAACCTTAATGTGTAGATGGTAGTAAAGAAAGGAATTTTTGCTGCGATCAAATTTAACAGAATTATGGCCCTTTGTTGATTTTTTCACTATATACCATATAGAAATTTTGTGAACGCAACTCCTCTTAAACCGGATGGCAGATTTTGCTTAAACTTTCAGGGATGAACAACCTTAATGTGTAGATGGTAGTAAAGAAAGGAATTTCTGCTGCGATCAAATTTAACAGAATTATGGCCCTTTGTTGATTTTTTCACTATATACCATATAGAAATTTTGTGAACGCAACTCCTCTTAAACCGGATGGCAGATTTTGCTTAAACTTCCAGGGATGAACAACCTTAATGTGTAGATGGTAGTAAAGAAAGGAATTTTTGCTGCGATCAAATTTAACAGAATTATGGCCCTTTGTTGATTTTTTCACTATATACCATATAGAAATTTTGTGAACGCAACTCCTCTTAAACCGGATGGCAGATTTTGCTTAAACTTCCAGGGATGAACAACCTTAATGTGTAGATGGTAGTAAAGGAAGGAATTTTGGCTGCGACCAAATTTAAAAGAATTATGGCCCTTTGTTGATTTTTTATGCCCCCACATAGTGGGAGCATATAGCGTTGCACTTGTCCGTCCGTACGTCCGTCCGTACGTCCCAAAATCTTGTGAACGCAACTCCTCTTAAACCGGATGGCAGATTTTGCTTAAACTTTCAGGGATGATCAACCTTAATGTGTAGATGGTAGTAAAGGAAGGAATTTTCGCTGCGACCAAATTTAACGGAATTATGGCCCTTTGTTGATTTTTTTCACCATATACCATATAGAAATTTTGTGAACGCAACTCCTCCTAAACCGAATGGCAGATTTTGCTTAAACTTCCAGGGATGAACAACCTTAATGTGTAGATGGTAGTAAAGGAAGGAATTTTTGCTGCGACCAAATTTAATAGAATTATGGCCCTTTGTTGATTTTTTCACTATATACCACATAGAAATTTTGTGAACGCAACTCCTCTTAAACCGGATGGCAGATTTTGCTTAAACTTTCAGGGATGATCAACCTTAATGTGTAGATGGTAGTAAAGGAAGGAATTTTCGCTGTGACCAAATTTAACAGAATTATGGCCCTTTGTTGATTTTTTCACTACCCAGCCACAAATACAGTACGTTTTAGGTACAATAGAAGTACCTATAAAGCCCCACAATGTAGTATCAATATGGTATCACTTAAGTACCTGCTTCTAGTGTACTTTATTTTATGGAGCAAAATTTAACATTCACTCGAACAGGGGGAAGTACACTTAAAGCTCCGTCTAAAATATTTAAATTATGCTTCAAAGATACTTCTTTTAAGAAAGCATATATAAAGCATCAGTCAGGTAGTACCTACAAGCTCAGCATGGTAGGCTCAGGGAAGTACATTTTAAGTATCAATTTAGGAAGTACCTTTAAAGCTTTACCAGAAGTACAATAGAAGCATCACTTGGAGCCCTTTTAAACATCAGCTTGAAATTAATAATGAAGTACATTTGAAGCACAACATAAAGAAGTTCATTTAAAGCATGATCATTTATTGAAGTATATTAAAAGCATCAAACACTATATATCTTAAGAAGTTCAATTTAAGCATCAAGTTGAAGTTCATTTAAAGCATCATTGAAGAAGTACATTTAAAGCATCATTGAAGAATTACATTAAATGCATCATAAATTATATATATAAAGTTTTAAATTGTTAAAGGGTATAAATCTATATCTTATGAAATATTTTAATAAACTCTATCAACGGTAAAATAATATTGGTTCCATTTTTATATGATTGATTGTACTGTTTAAATAACCCATAATTTACTGAAACAGAAGGGCCCCTTGCCCTCAAAATGTAAATGTTATGAATAATCATGACCTGCACAGGAATGTAATTTACTGGTTCATAATGTAAAGAAAAGGGCAGATTTAAAATTTCCCCCTTAATAACACTCAGTGAAAAAGATTTAAATTAGGACATATGTAAAATTTATGAAGAGAAACAAAAACTAAACTTATACTTAGTGTTAATTTAAGGTAAATTTGAAAAGGCTGATGTAACAAAATAGTCTAAATAGCTTACCATTATTCCATTGAACAATAGTAAATTTCCATTTCCATCTGATTGAAGAACTCATTTAATGTCCCATTATAATTTCATTAAAGTTCACATTATAAAGTTGTTTCATATAAATGACACTTTAGGCACATGTTTAACTTTAGTCCTAAGCATCTTTATAAATTATAAGCACTGAGGTCCAAAGAAACTTCCTGAGTATTATTTGAATTTTCTGAGAGCCAGATTTGTTCAGGATATTAGATTACATGTTGTAAACCCCACTTATCTAACACTTTCTTTTATATAAGATAGGCGAGTTTAACACAGGCTATTATGAAAACAGCAAGGAGAAACTCTTGACCCCTCACTGACCAATTACACATGGTTTATATTATGTTACAATCACTTGTGTTTGTGAGTTAAATTTTACTCAATTCTCAAAAGTACATATGAAGTCCCTAGAAATATGCTTTATATTTTCATATAAGTGTTTAAGGCATCATTGAAGCCCCATTACTGTTCTTATCTATTTATTAATGTTTACAAAGCATCAACAAAGTCCCTGGCACTTCCAGCAGAAGTTCCCTGGGCTTCTACTGAAGCAGGTATGTGTTAGGAAGAGTATACTTGAAGTTCCAGGGGCTTCATTTGAAGTATGGTTGTTGTGTATCATTGAAGTCTGTAGGACTTCAGATGAAGCAGGTCTTATAATCTGTAAGTATATCTGAAGTACATTTCAGGTATACTTAAAGCTGGGGGACTTACCTGAAGCATGTGCTTCATTTGTGGCTGGGTATATACTATGTAGAAATTTTGTGAATGCAACTCCTCTTAAACCGAATGGCAGATTTTGCTTAAACTTCCAGGGATGAACAACCTTAATGTGTAGATGGTAGTAAAGGAAGGAATTTTTGCTGCGACCAAATTTAACAGAATTATGCCCCTTTGTTGATTTTTTCACTATATACTATGTAGAAATTTTGTGAATGCAACTCCTCTTAAACCGGATGGCAGATTTTGCTTAAACTTCCAGGGATGAACAACCTTAATCTGTAGATGGTAGTAAAGGAAGGAATTTTTGCTGCGACCAAATTTAAAAGAATTATGGCCCTTTGTTGATTTTTTCACTATATACCATATATAAGTTGTCAGTGGGGGCATCCGTGTCCTTTGGACACAGTTCTAGTTCAGTTGTATATTGCCCTACCTTTGTGCCATTTAAATGCGATGCTTTTGCTTAACAAGTTTGTGTGTAGAAGGAAAGTAAAAAGTTCAGAATTGATATAATAATTGAGTATTTTCATCTAATGTTAGCCATAAAGTATGGAGATCGTATAGTTTATAATTATATTTTATATTACTGTCATATTTCAGTGCCAGCTAAACCTTCCAGTGAGAAATCAAATTCTACTGAAAACAAAGGAAAACAGGTATGTTGTATAGTGATGTTAAAAAGCACACACAGATTAAAGCAGGTGCTGAAATGAAATAGCTTTTATGACAAGATTGTAGATGTAAAATTGAATTAAACAAATTATTTTTAGTTAAGTGTTTTTACAACTTGACAATTTGCATTAGAACTATTAAAAGTCTTTTTTTTTTTCATCACACACTGACGCAGGGAGTCAAATTATAATCTTTGGGGGGGGGGGGGGTCATTTATTAAAGTAGGCACATAAATTAAAAGCCAGAAATGATTAAAATTAGCAGGTGTGCCATATGTTGCAGGGGAATTTACCAATACAATTCTGGGACATAATATAACCCAATCTTACAGGAACAGGTCAGGGTCCAATTAATTCTAAAAGATATATTTTAATTGGACATCTCCTATTTTTGCATCTAAACAAACTACTGTTTCGACCTGTGAGTAAGGGCACTAAGAGGATAGACAGAAAGTAAGAACCCTGCTTTTTCCACCTGCTGTTGCACATAGTTTAATTGATCCATTGTTTGGGAATTCAGGGTTTGACTTGTGCACAAGTGAGTTGTGCTTTACATAATTATTAATAATTTCCCATTTTGAAGATTAAGTTTTTGAATGACAAAAAAGAAAAAAAAAAGGGATAACTTTATTTTATAAAGTCTGGACAATTGGAAATCAAAAAAACATTTGGCACACTTTAACTGATAAACTTATCAAGCCTATATGCATCATTCTGTGTAGGAAAAGAAAGAAGCGAAGAAGAAGCCTTTGTCTGTGGAAATAAGAGCTGATGGTGACAGTAATGTTTCTGCCACAAAGCAGTTTCTTAAAGCTAATCCAAGTGGAGATCATAAGACTGAAAGTGCTGAAATAAAAGACACCTTCAAGCCAGAAGATGTACCGGAGTCTGGAGACAATGTCAAAACAAGTCTTTTAAAGGTAACCTTTCATTTATTATAAGACTATCTAATTCACAAACAGAAAGTATATGTAGATTCTAATACATGGAATTTATAATATAAAATAATTTAAAATGGATAAAAAAAGATGGATAATTTGATATAAGAAAAAAGTATAATTGCAAGAAAAG
This sequence comes from Ruditapes philippinarum, assembly GCF_026571515.1. NCBI lineage: Eukaryota > Metazoa > Mollusca > Bivalvia > Venerida > Veneridae > Ruditapes > Ruditapes philippinarum. Next base: position 23,149 of record NW_026865725.1, read on the forward strand.
ATTAAAGAAATAGATGGTGCAATGGTCAGAAATAGAAAAAAACAATTAACTTTTATCGTCAAACCGTCTAAGTGATTATCTGTCGTTTATCATTCTACAGGAACAAGAAATTGCAAACAAAAATGATGGACTGGAAGGTGACCATGTAAAAGCCAAACAACTTTCAACAACTGTATCAGAGAAAAAGGTATCCTGTCATAATTGTACAAAATGCATCTTTCTTACAACTAACCATATTCTTAGAAGAAGTTATATATTATCATACCTTGCGTAAACTTTTTAGTATTGGCCACTCAGTTCTTCGTGTCTAGTATAACAACAATTTTTAAAAAAAATATAAAATGGATGTGAAAAAAAAAATTATGAATAACAAAATTCGAATGATTATATTGACCTGAAATCAGAGCCACCTATCGGATTTATAAATCAGAACAAAGGGAAGTAACTCAATCAAGACTACTATGTTGGATTACACTAAAATCCGACGTCGTATCGACGTAATTCCAACACGTTGATACGACGTCGCAAATACAACGTTGTATTTAGGATTTTGACGTCGTGACATAAATTCAACTTAGATCCAACGTTGAAACAACGTCAGGTGTTTGCTGGGTAATTTAGTAATACATAGCTGATTTGAAACTTACATTAAAATGTTGGTTTGGTATAGTAACAGAAATAACAAATGTCTCTCAGGGTGTTATTTCAGTTCTTGGATTGCTAATATGCACTAATTTACCCTGAGAAACAATATAATTATATGTTCTATTTATAATCAGGGTTCGACGTTAACGGGATCCCGGGATTCCGAGGATCCCAAAAAGTTGGGAGGAATCTCTGTGATTCCTAGCTGGGGATTCCGTTGGGATCCCTGAAAAATTGCTGTGTAAATTTTTGAAATTGTCTGAATTAATATCATTGAATCACAAATATTCAAGAAAAGAGTTAATAAAGACTGGCAGAACTGCAATGTTCAAGAAAGAAAAGAAAAATCCCGCCGGTAAAATCTACGCTCTTGAATCATGTACGCCAGATTTCCTTTGTGCAGTGACTGCTATCAACTCATTTGCGATATATAATGAAAATAATTTTGGCTAAAGAAACATTCTTGAATAATTTTATATCATGCATTGACTTCATAATATTAAGTTGTGAAAATTCAAGAAAGAAAAATAATTATCGTATAATTATTACACGAGCGGTGTGTACTTCAAATATGTGCAGATCGGCGTTGCCGGCGGTAGCTACGAAGTTTTTTTTTTGTGTGCAAAAATTCGGCATTTGTTGATCATTGTAAATTTTCGTAAAAAAGAGGGGAAAAAAAGAAAAGATTACTGATGTATTTTTTTCCCCTGTAGTACACAGGTTATCGGCGTGGGACCAAGCCCTACCCCTAAGGTACCATCCCCAGGACCCACAATACTACCCAAATATACTTCAATATATTCAAAATACATGTCAATACAAAATCAAACAATTCTATCAAAAAATATAATACTATACTAGTATATATTGAAGTATATTTGGGTAGTATTGTGGGTCCTGGGGGTGGTACCTTAGGGGTAGGGCTTGGTCCCACGCCGATAACCTGTGCTGTAGTACAGCAAAAGTATAATTAATAAATAGAAAAAAAGAATCCATACTTTTCAGTTTAAAATCCTTTTTGAAACTCTGCAGCCTAATTGCTAAAAAATATTGTCTAACTAAAGACTGAAGTGTTCTAAGGTCAATCAAGGTCACGCATAATTTACCAACAAAAAAATAGAAAAATCCTTAGGTGAAACATACACCAAATGAGTATATTTCATCTGACAGTTCTTTGGGCCAATCAGTGCTCTGAACTACATGACTGCTGTATGCGGTGAGTGCCTTTGATGTGGCATATGTCAAAACTTAAAAGAAATCAATACACACAGGGAGGAAAAGAATCGGGCATTTCAGTGTAAAAATTGAGAACAATAAATTTGGATATTACACATCCTGTCATGGACTTGGAGCAACTTTTTATTTTTAAAAACAAAATCATTTGAAGGTACCCTATTTGTAATGCAAACAAAACTTTTTTCTTGATATTTTAGCTTTAGTAAAAATTTAACAAAATATTTAATTTACATGTAACAATCGATGAGATATTTCCTTTTAAACACAAAAAGTGTACAGTAAGATGAAAATCACTTTTTATGCCTCCACAGAGTGGGAGCATATAGCGTTGCACTTGTCCGTCCGAGTGTCCGTCCGTCAGTCCGTCCGTCCGTCAGTCAGTCCGTCCGTACGTCCCGAAATCTTGTGAACGCAACTCCTCTTAAACCGGATGGCAGATTTTGCTTAAACTTACAGGGATGAACAACCTTAAGGTGTAGATGATAGTAAAGGAAGGAATTTTCTCTGCGACCAAATTTTACAGAATTATGGCCCTTTGTTGATTTTTTCACTTTATACTATGTAGAAATTTTGTGAACGCAACTCCTCTTAAACCGGATGGCAGATTTTGCTTAAACTTCCAGGGATTAACAACCTTAATGTGTAGATCGTAGTAAAGGAAGGATATTTTGCTGCGACCAAATTTAACAGAATTATGGCCGTTTGTTGATTTTTAGTTTTCAACTTGTGGCACATGTAGTCCAAAAAATATTTGACCTAGAGTCATAAGATTGACAGAACAGTGGCGTGAGGGGTCATCAGTGTCCTATGGACACATTTCTAGTTTCACTATATACTATGTAGAAATTTTGTGAACGCAACTCCTCTTAAACCGCATGGCAGATTTTGCTTAAACTTACAGGGATGAACAACCTTAATGTGTAGATGGTAGTAAAGGAAGGAATTTTTGCTGCGACCAAATTTAACAGAATTATGGCCCTTTGTTGATTTTTTCACTATATACTATGTAGAAATTTTGTGAACGCAACTCCTCTTAAACCGCATGGCAGATTTTGCTTAAACTCACAGGGATGAACAACCTTAAGGTGAAGATGGCAGTAAAGGAAGAAATTTTCGCTGCGACCAAATTTAACAGAATTATGGCCCTTTGTTGATTTTTTCACTATATACTATATAGAAATTTTGTGAATGCAACTCCTCTTAAACCGGATGGCAGATTTTGCTTAAACTTCCAAGGATGAACAACCTTTATGTGTAGATGGCAGTAAAGGAAGGAATTTTCGCTGCAACCAAATTTAACAGAATTATGGCCCTTTGTTGTTTTTTTCATTATATACTATGTAGAAATTTTGTGAACGCAACTCCTCTTAAACCGGATGGCAGATTTTGCTTAAACTTCCAGGGATTAACAACCTTATGTGTAGATGGTAGTAAAGGTAGGAATTTTTGCTGCGACCAAATTTAACAGAATTATGGCCCTTTGTTGATTTTTAGTTTTCAACTTGTGGCACATGTAGTCCAAAAAATATTTGACCTAGAGTCATAAGATTGACAGAACAGTGGCGTGTGGGGGCATCCGTGTCCTATGGACACATTTCTAGTGTTTTTTAAAGTGATCATAATTAAACATTTCATTTCAAATGACATGAAAGTAAATATTTTCCAAAAGTTATCCATACCAGAACTTACTGGAATATGGAGCCTAATCATTATCTGTAAGTTTTTAAAGATCTACATATGATATGTTGGCTCTATTTCAGTGAACCCTAGGCTATCTTGGAAAATGTTTCCCCAGTTCCTACTTAACTTCAAAAGTTCAAACCCTAAGTCCCATTGCCCAGTCCTTGCATTATACCTTCCTTTACAGAAACTGATTCACAATTATCAACCCCAGGGAGAAAACAGGTTTTATTTTCAAATCGAACTCTTGTTCAGTGGTGAGCTTAATGTTATTTTGTTTACGTGCATGTAAAAATGTATTATGCTTTAATTTATCTTAGCAGTCCAATTATATATATACTAGTAAAGTAAACACTTTGAAACACTTTTAAAACTTTAAACAGCAATATTTCTAAAGGGCTCATATGGCCAGTTATGTGTTGACATGCCGTAAAAATCCAAGCAAACAAAAAAAAAAAACCCAAAGGGCTCATAAACTACATTTTCTGCATCTGAAACAAGGCAATATATCATGTATGTTGTCTTTAAAAAAAAAAATTGAAATCGGATTGCTGCACACCCTTGTTGTTATTCTTTGCCTTCATATTTTACTATTTTGATCTGAGGAATCCCTGACAATTAGGAGGAATCCCTGAATTTAATCTCAGGGATTCCTATGGGATCCCTTGTTAAAACAGTTAGTGTCGAACCCTGATAATAGTACACAAAAAATATCATATTGATAATTATTATTAATACACTTATACACTTATCCTTAAGATTAACAGAATAACATTATTAAATTTTTAGTTTTGACATGTTCAAAACTTATAACTTGTATAAATAAATTTTGGGAGATTTAAAATTATTTAAAGTGAATTTCTAAAAAATACAAAAGTTTATTGATATTGGTACATAATGATTAATGACTTGAACTTCTACTGTAGTCTATTACAGTACACAATATAATGATGTAATTAAACATTGTTAAGTACAATACTGAAATCTACTGGACTCTGAAAATAAAAACAAGGCTGAACAGTGTACAATGTGGAATTGATACAGAATTTTTGAACTGGCAATATCAAAAGAAGGTTAAATTGATAAAATTGAATTCAATTATGATTTATATTGGGTGATCACATGATTCAAAAGCTGGAGGTTTAATAGCTACGTTTTATAAGTAGTGAAACCGATATAAGTATTCAACAGATCTTTTTTAGCTCGACTTTTCGCAGAATAATCGAGCTAATGCAGTCACCCATTTGTCGGCGTCAGCGTCCCTGTGGTTAAGTTTTTGCGTGCAAGCTGGTATCTCCATAACTACTGAAGGGAATGGATTGAAACTTCACACGCTTGTTGTCTGTGATTATCTAACATGATTGGCACAAGTCCCATAACTCTGATTTGCTTTTTTGCATAATTATGCCCCTTTTTCGACTTAGAAATTCTTGGTTAAGTATTTGCATGCAAGCTGGTATCTCCAGAACTACTGAAAGGAATGGATTGAAGCTTAGCCACACACTTGTTCTCTGTGATTATTTAACTTGATTTTCACAAGTCCAATAACTCCGATTTGCTTTTTTGCATAATTATGCCCCTTTTTCTACTTAGAAATTCTTGGTTAAGCATTTAATATCTCCATAACTACTAAAGGGTTTGTACCTTTTTTTGAACAATTTTATGCATTTTATAATAATAAAGCAGTGATTAACTCGATAAAACATCTTAATAACAAGCCTTTGTACCTTTTCGGACAATTTTATGTATTCATAATAGGTAAGCATTATTATACTCAATGAAACACACTTGTGACAACTTTTCGAATAGTCGAGCGTTACTGTCCTCTGACAGTTCTTGTTAAAGATCAAGATAATATGACATCAAGTTAAAAGTACTGTAAATGTTGTAAAAATAAGGTCAAGCTAAATATTTTAATGTATTGTGAAGGCTATATATTTGTTGTATCATTATCTTTCATTGAAAGGTTATTAAAAAGAAGAACAAAACAAAGACAGAGTTCAGTGTGACACCAGCATCAGACATTCAGAAAAATGATGAAAACAAGGTAATAATATCTCTTAAAATTGGTTTCATTATTTTAATTTTAGCTCCACTGTTCAAAGAAAAAAGTAGAAGTATTGCCATGACCCTCTCGTATGTGTCTGTGTTGGTTAACCTATGTGATAGGTTTATTTTGTCAGAAAGTACAAAAGTTTCATTTTGTCGGAAAGTATAAAAGCTATTCACTTCAAACTTGATCACACTGAACAATGCTATTATTTTTTTAAGTGGAACAACACTTTCTTATATTTGTTTATTATTAATAAACTGGTTTTGTGGCAATACCATGTTTCTAAAAATGTTAATTAAATATATTTGTACATTTTATTTTATCATTAAAAACAATCTGCACATATTGGCTATCTAAGAATTTAGTCTGTCTAAATGTTTAACTAAATTATCATAAATTTGAAAAAATGTAAAAAATTATTTTGCAAATACTCAACAGGAATTTAGCATGTGTTTGTTTAATTAAGATATTCATGCATGTTGTACTTATTTCTAACAGAACAATGCCAAAGAAAAAAAGAAAAAAGAAAATAAAAGTGTGGTACAGAAGCCAAAAAAGGTAAAAGAAAAGAAAGAGCCAAAAGAACCCAAAGTGGTAAGTCTCGAGCATCATTGTTTCTAAGTGTTTATATAACGGAACAATTTATCAAAAAGATAAAGAAGAAAAACTAAGTCAGAAAAGAATGAACAGTAAAAAAGTGATAACCTAGTAGGTTAATACAATTTATTAATGTCTACTAGTTTTGATCATAACAATTATCTACATCAGAGGACCAAAAAGATGAAAAAATAAAATATTGCAGAGATGTAGTGTAAGGTAATTCTGAATGATTTTCCCAACTGTTTGAATGCTAATGGCAGTTATTGACATGGTTGTGTCGTATTAGGCCAACTTTTCTATTAAATACTTTGATTTAAAACATTAGTTTGTGGATTGGCAGAATGAAAATATTTTATTATTTAGTATCCATCACCAAGAGTAACACCCTTTGGGAGACAAAGATTTGGGTTGTTGCTGAGAGGTATTCATCAGCTCTAGAGATTTTAAACTAAATCCTATGCTCACTGGGTGCAGTTCTTTTTAACACGTTATTTTCTATGTGAATACCGTATATTGTACTAGACTTTATCATTTAAATTATTTTTATACTTGCTCAGTTAAATAAACTGTCAAAAAAAACAAAAAAAACAGGTGAGAAATGTTTTTAGCTCCACATTTTGAAGATAAAATGTCGGAGTTGGTTAACCTTTTGGTTAAGGTTCGTTTTCTAGAAATTATAAAAGCTATTCACTTCAAACTTGGTATACCTGTTTATTGTCATAAAAGTACACCATTTCCAGAAAAATCAAATGATCCTTAAATTAATTATTTGCTAATTAAGTTATATCCTCTTTTCAAATTGTTTTTTTTTAGCCATGGTAAATCTTTTTTAATAAGGTTCATTTTCTCAGAAACTAACAAACTTATTCACTTCAAATCTTATATAAATGTCTGCTATCAAAATGTGACACCATTTCAGAATGGCTGATAATCTGAAAATTAATTTTGCAAAGTCATGCCCCTTTTTAAGTTTTTTTTTCTTTTCTCTCTTATGTTGATTTCTCAAAAACTGTTTCACTTTAGACTTGGAATACTTACAAGTTCAATTTTTAAATCTGAATGCATTTCTAAAATTTATTTTATTTTTTCATTGTAAATATGTCTCTATTTGACTTTGAATTTTGTGGTTAACTTTTTTATAAAGGTATATTTCTTAAAAATTATTCAAGGTATGCACTTAACTTGGAGCACTTTTCCACTATCAAAGTTGAAATGCATTTGTAGAAGCCATATATTTTTGCTTCATTATTTCCTTTTTTTCTAAATTTGAATATTTTACTCTTTTCTCAAAAACAGTTATAGTTACAATCACTTCAATTTAAATATTTGTTGGCTATCAAGGCAAGGTAAGTTTGCAAGGCATAATTTCAGAATTATGCCCCTTTTCCTTGTTGCTTTTAGTTAACTATCAAGCAAAGATTTTTTTTAAACAAAATTTTGCTAAAATTGACTTAAAAATCATAGAGATTTAGTTATTTTTTTGGAGGGATTTGTGTTGTGTTATATTTTACACAAAGTTTTATTGATTACAGACACTTCCAGTAAGGTCCTTAACAGATGAGGAATATACAGCCATATTTGATGCTACAATAGAAAATGCAATGAACCTAAATATTGATGGTATGTTCTTTTAAAGCTATTATGATACTTATTGTTTGCTTGTTGAAGCTTGCAAATGTTCCATGGCATGGGTTTTACTTAAGTTTTGTTATGACTAATTATAAATATTTTTTACACTATAAGAAAGTTATTAACACTTCCAAGTCACTTCTTCAGAGCTGTTTACCTCTACGGATTGCCCTTATTTCCTACGGATTCGCCGCATAAACTACGCACTACGAATTAATAACGAAAATTTCCGATAAATTAAGCACTTAATGCGCTGAAAAGTGTCATTCTGGGTGATCTGGACGCTTATAAAAGCGTATAACAATTCATGCCTCTCTCGTCGTGTTTAATTGGCATTCGGAATACTCGGCAATTTAAGTTGGAACCTGAAAGGAAAATTGTTAACATGGGGAAACGAAAATGGAACGGCCCGGGAGGCGAGGAATCGCCTGTTAAACGCAAGAAATCATCACAAAAGTTTCTAGATTCTTACAGAGAACTGTGGCCCTGTCTCTTACCATTTCGTAAAGATGCCCATTTTATACACTGCTCCGTGTGTTTGAGTGATTTTAGTTGCATGCATGCGGGGAGAAAGGATTGCAAGAGACATGTTAACAGTAAACAACATAAGGATTATGAACAACTTAAATAGAAACAAAAATCTGTAAAGTGGTTCATTCCTCAAGTAACAATACAACAACAACAAGTAACTAATGCTGAATTGCCGATGTCACAGTTCATCTGCCATTGGAATTTACCACTGGCTACTGCTGACACAATGACTAAATTGATAAAAAAGATGACCAAGTGTGATTATAAATCTAGGGCCTAAAAACTACTGACATGTGTCTAAAACTACTGATAAACCACTTTCCGACTACTGACAGGGCATTAATGGGGTAAAAAAGTCTGCTTCTTCCAAGAAAAAGCTTTAGGAAGTAAGATCAATAACATTTTTGAAATGTGCTTAAAAATGGGATTTAATGAAAGGAAATGTTAGAAAAATATATTTCATATCTATAGACACAGATAGATAATTCAAAAAGCCATCATCATATTTCACTTTCCACACAAAGATAATATATAGAGGATATTTGTTTAGTTCAGTGTAAGATCGAAATATATTTCACCGAGTGAGCACCAAAAGGTATATTTCACGAGTGGCGCAGCCACAAGTGAAATATGAACTTTTGGTGTTTACAAGGTGAAATATATTTCGATCTTACACTAAACTAAACAAATTTTCTTTTTATTATATGCAAAGAAACGTTTTAAAAAGACATTAAACCTAATACTGAATGAAAAGTGCGCCAAACAATAATACAACGTGACGTCATTTACGACATCACGTCATTAAGTTGGTACCCAGTACTGTGCACGCTGGTATTTCACTGAAACAACGTAAGGGGCTTAAATTCAAAACAGTGAAATTATCAAAGTGGTAATTTCACTGTTTCAACCAGTGAAATTACCAGTTTTATATCACTGATATATTTCTATAAACCACCGAAAAGCATGTAATAAATACCCTTCCTTATGTATTTCAGAATGGGCTCCTAAGGCAACTTCACCTTCAAAGAAAAAAGAGCCAGTCAAAAAGAAGTACAGTATAACAGTGGGGAAAAAAGAAAAGAAAACTGAAGTTTCTACTCAAGAATCCTGTCCTAGACCAAGTACAGGAATGATTGAAAATACTGAAGGTTCTAATCTTAGATTATTTTTACCATATTTGTGGACCTTTTATGTTGTATAGATTTCTGTTTTTAGGTCCGGTATTTTATTCTTTATTTACAGCATGTTTCTTATAATTATTAACAGGATACTAATTGACACATGACTTTTGACTTCCATACAAAATACTTAACCACTATGACTTTGCTAATTTCCAGAAAGAAGCAAATTAAAGCAAGACATGATTAAGTTAATTGGCCAATGAGTAATATTTTGGAAATTATAAATGTACACCAAAAATGAAAGCTTTTGAAAAATAAGAATAAAACCTTTTCTGGAGCATAATGGGGCCTTTAAGGATTATCCTCCATGCTATCCCCCCTTTATTTAGAATGATTAGGGGCCATAAACTTTGAATCCCAGAAAAAAAATCCCACAGAATTGTTTGTTCAAAATGAACATAAACAGTTAACCTATGATATTTGACCACCCTTAAATTGCTGAAGTTCTTGAATGGACTTGTCCAGCTTCCATTTTTTTGGAACTAACCATTGTCGATTTTTGAGAATTTCAAGATGAAAAATTTGAAGTCTGTCGGGAAACAGTAAAGAGCCTGGTCAGACAGCATGGATGTTTAAATCATGTTATAAATCACCATTCTGTTTTCTATATTATTGTCAGGTTAGGTAATAATTATTTTGGCGTTTATTTCCTAAATTATTCCTACATGCTTTAAGTATTTCATAAATTATCCTACATACCTTTAAATTAAAAGCAAATTTAAAGTTTAAAAAAAAGCCCCAAATTTTTTAGTTCAAAAACATTTTTTATTTTTTTGGTTCTTTGTTTCTTAAAGGGGGTTATTTAAAGGGGCAGAAGTTTTTTTTTTGGTCTGGGAAAAACATTTAAATTGAAAAACAATGTGCCACAGGAGGCAAAGAATGGAAAAAAAAGCAAAAGACGGAAAAACAGGGGGGAGGTGGGGACATAGCAGTAAGAGGAAAAAGAAGACCAAAAAAATAACCCCCCCTAAATTAACATGGGAATAAGACAGTTGTTTAAAGAGAAAAAAGACAAAAACAGTTTAAGAAAGTTTAAATGGCCCCGAAAAAGGGAAAAGCCATTTAGGAAAGAGGGAAAAGGTAAAAAGGGTTTAAAAACAGAGCTGGTTGATGAAAATAACAATAATCTGGAGGATAATGGAAACAGGTCTGATGCTAATGAAGAGGAAATAGTAGTTGATGACATACAGGATGAACCTGTTGAAGAAAGGTTGGTTTCTTCTACATATAGGCAGTCTTGTGCTATTAAACTTACCGAAGGTTCACACTCCTTTGCTACACATTGTATGATGAGTTTCAGTTGTTTTAAAGGTGAAGAAATCTCAAACAAGTGATTCCACTTGTATCAGATAAGAAATATTTGAAGCTTGTGTCAAATGAGAAACATTAATAAATAAGTGATATCACTAATGTCTCAAAATTAAGAAACACTTCAAATATTTACAGCCGATTACATTTTTGGCAAATTAAAAAAGGGATACCTTAAAAGATGGAATTATTTGATTAAAATTTTAAAAAAAAATCAATCAGGTAACAAGAACAATTTGTGTGTTTACTATATAAAATTTATAGTGCTTTTTGCGATTCATAATTTTGCTTCATTTTATCAGAGCACAAGACGAAAATGAGACAACACCAGTTGGAAGCGAAGTAGATGCTGAGGAGACGCATTCCAAATGTATTATTCCTCCAGTTAAAAAGAAGAAAGTCTCTAAAGTCAACAAAAATCCAAAACTTGAGCCAAAGCAACTTCCATTTGAAAAAGCCAAAGGTTAGTGAAACATTCTTTAGACAATGTTGATGGGTAAGCAAAACACAATGCACTAAAACTAATTTTCTTTTTCTTCATGAGAAATTACCAACTTTTTGTTCCAAGGACAGAGTTGAGCAAAGCAAACCTGCAGTTTTCTCATATTCAATATTGGTTTAATTGCTCTTTTTGGATTGCCATCATTCAGAATTTGTATTATAAACCCAACATTTATTTCATGCATTGGTATTTATGCAGTTGATATTTTAATATCTTAGAAGTGTCCATGGTAGAAAAAGTTATACAGATAAAGAAACAGAAACTTGACAGCCACAAATTACCTGCTAAGAAGAGAAAGCTTTATGATGGAGTAAAGAAACATGGAGCAGATAATGCTGGGAAAAAAGCTTTACAAGAGGCAGGAAAGAAAAAGAAACCTGAGAAAAAGATAAGCAAGAAGCAAAAGATGCAAGAGAGAGAACTTGAAATCAATGGTAAAAAATCATATTAACATGCTGATTCTGCATGTGGCCTATGCCACAAGAATTCTTGAGCTGACTAATACTACTGCATGCATAATGCATCTGTGTGTGCTGAAAAAATAATGAACTGAGACTCCACTACTTTGTACTTTCAATCTTAACCCATATCCTGCTGAAAATGTGAAATGAGCTGTGTCACGACAAAACCAACATAATGGGTTTGCGACCAACATGGATCCAGACCAGCCTGGGCATCCACGCAGTCTGATCAGGATCCATGCTGTTCGCTTACAGACCGTATAACAAGTAGAGAAACTGATAACGAACAGCATGGATTCTGATCAGACTGCGCAGATTGTGCAGGCTGGTCTGGATCCATGCTGGTCGCAAACCCATTGTGTTGGTTTTTGTCGTGACACGGCTCAAATGGTTTTGGCTTGCTTTGATTTTAAAAACAGTCCATACAGGCCGTTTGAAGCTGTGTGACTAACTTTATGGTAGAAATTAAAGTTTGTTTGATTTAAAACCAATTTTGATACATTTTTCTTTGGGGGGGGGGGGGTGGGGGGCACCTAACCAGCTTTTGTTGATAACTAACCAGTTTCTCTGCTGATGACCAACTATCACTCCCACATGATTTCTGAATCATTGGTGAGAGACAAATGATCATTACACACAAAGTCAGAGATAAATTGTCACCGAGCAATTTCGCTAAGCTCGAGGACTGAGCCAGTGACGTCTGAATTAAAATAATCCTTCCTGTGGAGATAGGTGGGCAGATTTCAGATGCAAATTTTAGAGTGAAAAGATTCATTTTAAAAAATGATTGGGTAATACCATTTCATGAAACAGTATTTTAAGTATAATGGTCATTCTGTATTTTTTAAACTATTCTAAATTAAAATATGTAAGGCCCAGTGTAAACAGTTAATGAATTTTATGATACTTAGCACACTATTATCAAAGCTGAATGACTATATTATTAATAATGCATATCTAAATATACAAAGCTTGTAAAATAAAATTGATTGGGATATTATACCAAAAAAGTAGAATTTTACAATTTATTGTGAATTTTGATAAAGGCTAAAAGCCAACTTTTGCAGTAGCATTACAAAACATTTGAAAATATAAGAGATAATTATAATGAATCAATAGTAATTAATAATATAGTAAGATCATACATCAAATAGAGTTTTTTTTTTCTGGAATAACCAGGCACATGGGTTCAGTGTTGTAACAGTACCTGTATGAAGTGGAGATACTTGTCAGATGTCAGTGACCCAACAATCGTTCCTGAAAGATGGACCTGTAGTATGAACACTAGTAAGTTCTCAAATCTTCATGCCTCTAGATGAGTAAACAAAATTTTGAGAAAAATCAGTTTTAAAAACATGTATGTCAATAGTTAAAGTAAACCTTTTCATGGCATATATTTCTAACATGTTACTTATAACTCTCTTCTAGCATACACATTGAATAGTAAATGTCTTCAGTTACAGTTTGACATATTTTAAATTTGTACACTTGACTAAATGTTTACTTATCCTCTACCTGCTTATTTGCCCTTCTTTGAGTTTGAAGCCTCTATTCAAAGTTCAAGGGATTTCAGTATCAACATACAAAAGTCAATAGTATCAGGTCACAGGCTGGCCTAGCTCTATAGTTAGATATTTTATGATAACTTTCAGTTTCAGCAGGTTAAAACATTTAAAAGGCTGTACAGTTTTCATTTAAACAGGGGAACGTTGTGCCCAACTATCATATGGAAAAATACAAAAGTAAACCAGTTTCTGCTATTTTTTGTCAAATTCTGTTGTGATATTTGCAATTTTTGCTTTGCCCTTTTTTTGTGCCCCCACTATGGGGGGGGGGGGATTTAGATATACCCTTGTCCGTCTGTCCTGTCCGTCCGTTCCCTTTTTGTGTCGCATGTAGCTCAAAAAGTTTTTGACCTATAGTCTTGAAACGTTACAAGAATGTTGCTCAGCATGTGAAGTTGTGCACCTGGGTATTTTCATGTAGATATATTTAGTATTTTTAGAGTTATTGCCCTTGACTTAGTAAAAATTTACAATTTTCAACTTGTGTTGAACGTAACTCAAAAAATATTTGACCTAGAGTCATGAAACCTTACAGGAAGGTTGATCAGCATGTGTAGTTGTGCACCTGGGTATTTTTGTGTGGATATTTTAAGAGTTATTACCCTTGACTTAGTAAAAGTTTACATTTTTTACTTGTGTTGCATGTAACTCAAAAAGTTTATGACCTGTAGGCTTGAAAGTTTAAAAGAATGTTGGTCAGCATGTGTACTTATGCACCTTGGGGCTTCTTGTGGATTTATTCAGTATTTGTAGTATTTGCCCTTTACTTAATAAAAGATTTTAGTTTTCAACTTGGGCACATGTAGCCAAAAAAATAATTTGACCTAGAGACATAAGATTGACAAATGGGCGTTATGTTATGAGTTTTTATGGCCCCATTCTTTAAGTTATGGTTTTCATGAATGAGATATAGAGGATATTTGTTTGTTTGTGTGTAAGATGAAATTTTATTTCATCAAGTGGGCTTTAAAAACAGTATTCTCACGAGTGGCGTAGCCAAGAGTGAGAATACTGTTTTTAAAGTTCACGAGATGAAATAAAATTACATCTTACACAACAAACAAACAAATTGTCTTTTTATTTTATGCTAAAAAACAAGTTATAACGAAATTTCCATAATATTAACGTAAATATTAAAATCTGTTTTCCCCATTGAGAGCCCCATTTAGTCAGAATTTCTCATTAAAAACAAGAAGTCTTGAGCTGAAAAATAAGTCCGACAATCAACGTTAAATGAAAGTGATATTATTTATTTTGTTAAAAAAATATGAATGATCGCTTGTTTTAATATAAAAAACAAACAATTCTTGTAGAATAAAAATTCCAACCATCCATCCATATTTCTGTTACTTACTGCGTATTTATATTAGACCTTTTGTTAAATGTAAGCGGCAGCCATTTTTTAAAGTTGTGTATTTCACGGGAGGAAAATAATTGTGTTTGATTCAGAGGGATATCATTTGGATTTGTTAGTCATACACCTTTTTAAAAGAAAGAAAACATATTTGAGGATTTAAACTGACAAAAAATAAGTGTTGACAGATGTGAAAACATGAAAAAAGCAGCTATGAAAATGGAAAACTTGGAACTTGCTCAGAACGCTGGGTGGTTTACTTGTTCTACGAGCTGATAGCTGTAATTGCTTTTCAATTTTTTATAAAGCATACGACAGTTATTGCTCGTACTGGATACTTTAATGTGCCCAAATGTCATCAAGAGCAGTTTGCATGTGGAAGGAATGTATTTGTCAGACTGTAAAAATGAGACAAAAAATTTAGAGATGAAATTTGGTGATTGGAATTTGAATGAATAGAAGTAAGTTTTCTTCTTTTTATAACTTTTGACTAGGGATGGCAACGAATACTAAAATCAATACTCGAGTACTCGGTCATTTTTCCGATCGAGTACTCGGTTACTCGGATGATTTCCAATGATCTTTAAAGTTTCATCACACAATATCAACACCGTCTGCATGCTACTTTCGTTTTCTATTTTAATTAATAGAATTCGTAACTAGTAAAAGGACTGCAAGAAATACATATATAAATATAAACATAAGAAATGTCAATGACAGCATATATTATATACCTACAAATACAGGATGAACTTAAAGCGGAAATACGCTTCAACGATTACAAAATTCCGTAATATGTTAGTGACAAATACTGTACCATATATGGAAGTGCCGTACTAATTTTGACGTTGGTTCCGATCTTAGCTTTAAACGTAGCATTTGGAAACGGAAACCAAAATTATAAAAGGCGTGGCCGGTTTTGCAAAAATTACGTATTCATCCGTCGGTCATAAATCTATTTCTTAACAGCTACATTTCATTTTCTGAAATTTCGTATAGAAGTGTAGTATAATGAAAATCATTTATAATTCAAACGAAAAGTTTTCTTATGTTGTAGCCCATGCATTTTCTACTCGCAATGTTGGAAAATTGATATTTCGCTCGACCTTCGGTCTCGTGAGATATCAATAATTTTTCCACCGCTGCTCGTAGCAAAATACAAAGCTATAACATAATATTCTGTATATATTTACGTTTTTATAATTGACAAGTTTCGGCTACAAACTGTGTAATATTTAAAGGTGATTAAATATAATAAGAGGCCGAATGACGTAAACGACACAGGACTGTGTTTAATCCCATACGCGTGTCGAACTGCTGATCGCCTCGTTAAACTTACGATAACATTTTCACACGTCTGCAAGGATGTTTTGATTGCACTTAACAAGTATTTATACAGATACGTGTACATTTCCGAATTACTGAACTTATCTTTCTAAATCGCAAAAAGTAGAAATGAAATATTTTTTTCCGAGTAATCGAATATCAATTTTGTTAACCGATATTCGGACGTTCGATCGAGTACTCGGTTAACCGGTTACTCGTTGCCATCCCTACTTTTGACATTTAAGTTATTTATCAATTTCAGCTTTGCTTTTTCTTTAGACAGCCTGACATTGTCAGAATTGTCAGCAAAAATAAAATTGAGGTACCACATGGGAAAAATCTTTAAAAAGTAGTTTCGTCATTGAAAAGAGTGAAATTATATTTTGATAATTTTCACTGTGAAATTATCAAATATAATTTTCACGGATAAATCAGTAATCCACTGAAAAGCATAAAATAAAAAGTTCTTTTACTTTATTTTTATAAATAGATAAGAACTACAATAGTTGTGAAAAGGCTGAGGAGAATTATGATGAGAGTGAACATATCTACACAAAATTTGCTGAAGGTTCTGTGGTGTGGGCTAGAATGACTGGCTATCCATGGTAAGGTTTATTTAGAACTGTGAATAAATTAGGGTTTTTGTGCCCCTTGTGAGTGAGGGTTTGTCTGTATAATGGTTGAGGCATAAGAATGTTACGATCCACTGTTTGTCACTGTGCAATCATAAGAGGTGACTTAAAATAGGTTTGATTAACCGGAGTCTATGCAACTCTTAGTTCCAGCAGGTAAGAAGGTTTTGACCCCAAGTATTGCTTTGAAATTTGTAACACCTGAGGTTTAAGTCAAAATCATCTACCCTGTTTCGGCGCCATATGACCTATACGTTGTTGATGCAACAGAAAACCAAACAAACAAGGTATGCTCAAGTGCAACAATATCGTCAAACCTGTATTGCTATATATTGCTCATTTTTCGTATTTACATGTGTCAATTGTGATGAAAAACAACACAAAATTAAAGATTCTGTTAGAGATTCTGTCAAAAATTACCTTTACAAACAATTCATAACATTTTTGTTTATTAAATATATCCAAAAGGTCCATGTTTTACATCTGTACAGTTCTTGAAATACATGAGATATGTAAATGTTTATGATGTGATTATATATTTCGATCAAATATCAAAGAAAATATGGTGTGAGGGTTCCATACCACAGTATAATGTATGTGCCAACACTATTTTGAAATATTATAACCCTATACTTCGTAACTTGTAATTACTATATTGTTGCACTGCTTGAACAATTTGTAAATAGAGTATTTATGATTTTATTGTTTTCATGTAAGCTTATATATGTCATTCAGAGATGTGAACAACATGTTTGATTCACTGGTAAATCTTAAAGTTTATTCATTATTTAACCCCTACTGAGTATTTAAATTTAGGTTTTTACTGTTTTCATTCTTCATTCATTACTGTAATTTTAACATATTTACTGTAAATCAATTTGAGTTTCAAGTTCTAATAACTAGAATAACTTTGTTTTGTGTTGGCTTCCTGGGTTAATCAGGACTCAAAACTTGGTCAAGAGTTATTAAGTGATGCTATAGTCTTTGTGTTAAGTTCAGTAGGTAAAATATTGTTTATTAAAATATTGTTATTTAACGATTTTGGTTTTTGTTAGCTCACCTGTCACAAAGTGACAGAGTGAGCTTTTGTGATCGCTTTTCGTCCGGCGTCCGGCCGTCCGTAAACTTTTACTTTAAATGAGTCATCTCCTCATAAACCACTAAGCCAATTTCATCCAAACTTCACAGGAATGTTCCTTTGGTGGTCACCTTTAAAAATTGTTCAAAGAATTTAATTCCATGCAGAACTCTGGTTGCCATGGCAACCGAAAGAAAAAACTTTAAATATCTTCTTTTACAAAACCGTAAGAGCTAGAGCTTAGATATTTGGCACGAAACATCTTCTAGTGAGCGTCTACCAAGTTTGTTCAAATAAAAGCCCTGGGGTCAAAATTGGCCCCGCCCTGGGGGGTCATTGATTTTCCCTATATACATATAGTAAAAACTTAAAAAATCTTCTTTTAAAGAACCAAAAGAGCTACAGCTAAGATATTTAGCATGAAACATGTTCTAATGGGTGTCTACCAAGTTTGTTCAAATAAAAGCCCTGGGGTCAAAATTGGCCCCGCCCCGGGGGGTCATTGATTTTCCCTATATGCATATAGTAAAAACTTAAAAAATCTTCTTTTAAAGAACCCAAAGAGCTATGGCTAAGATATTTAGCATCAAACATGTTCTAATAGGTGTCTACCAAGTTTGTTCAAATAAAAGCCCTGGGGTCTAAATTGGCCCCGCCCTGGGGGGTCATTGATTTTCCCTATATGCATATAGTAAAAACTTAAAAAATCTTCTTTTAAAGAACCAAAAGAGTTAAAGCTAAGATATTTAGCATGAAACATGTTCTAATAAGTGTCTACCAAGTTTGTTCAAATAAAAGCCCTTGGGTCAAAATTGGCCCCGCCCCGGGGGGTCATTGATTTTCCCTATATACATATAGTAAAAACGTAAAAAATCTTCTTTTAAAAAACCATAAGAGCTAGAGCTTAGATATTTGGCATGAAACATCTTCTAGTGAGTGTCTACCAAGTTTGTTCAAATAAAAGCCCTGGGGTCAAAATTGGCCCCGCCCCGGGGGGTCATTGATTTTCCCAATATACATATAGTAAAAACTTAAAAAATCTTCTTTTAAAGAACCAAAAGAGCTACAGCTAAGATATTTAGCATGAAACATTTTCTAATGGGTGTCTACCAAGTTTGTTCAAATAAAAGCCCTGGGGTTAAAATTGGCCCCGCCCCGGGGGGTCATTGATTTTCCCTATATGCATATAGTAAAAACTTAAAAAATCTTCTTTTAAAGAACCAAAAGAGCTAGAGCTAAAGATTTTTAGCATGAAACATGTTCTAATAAGTGTCTACCAAGTCTGTTCAAATAAAAGCCCTGGGGTCAAAATTGGCCTCGCCCCGGGGGGTTATTGATTTTCCCTATATGCATATAGTAAAAACTTAAGAAATCTTCTTTTAAAGAACCAAAAGAGCTAGAGTTAAGATATTTAGCATGAAACATGTTCTAATGGGTGTCTACCAAGTTTGTTCAAATAAAAGCCCTGGGGTCAAAATTGGCCCCGCCCCGGGGGGTCATTGATTTTCCCTATATGCATATAGTAAAAACTTAAAAAATCTTCTTTTAAAGAACTCAAAGAGCTATGGCTAAGATATTGAGCATCAAACATGTTCTAATAGGTGTCTACCAAGTTTGTTCAAATAAAAGCCCTGGGGTCAAAATTGGCCCCACACCAGGGGGTCATTGATTTTCCCTATATGCATATAGTAAAAACTTAAAAAATTCTCTTTTAAAGAACCAAAAGAGTTAAAGGTAAGATATTTAGCATGAAACATGTTCTAATAAGTGTCTACCAAGTTTGTTCAAATAAAAGCCCTGAGGTCAAAATTGGCCCCGCCCCGGGGGATCATTGATTTTCCCTATATGCATTATAGTAAAAACTTAAAAAATATTCTTTTAAAGAACTCAAAGAGCTATGGCTAAGATATTTAGCATCAAACATGTTCTAATATGTGTCTACCAAGTTTGTTCAAATAAAGCCCTGTGGTCAAAATTGGCACAGCCCCGGGGGTCATTGATTTTCCTTATATGTGTAAAGCAAAAACTTAAAAAATCTTCTTTGAAAAAACCCAAATAGCTAGAGTTAAGATATTAAGCATGAAACATCTTTTAGTGAGTGTCTACAAAGTTTGTTCAAATAAAAGACCTGGGGTCAAAATTGGCCCCGCCCCGGGGTCATTGATTTTCTTTATATGTGTATAGCAAAAACTTAAAAATCTTCTTTGAAAAAACCCAAATAGCTAGAGTTTAGATATTAAGCATGAAACATGTTCTAATAAGTGTCTACCAAGTCTGTTCAAATAAAAGCCCTGGGGTCAAAATTGGCCTCGCCCCGGGGGGTCATTGATTTTCCCTATATGCATATAGTAAAAACTTAAGAAATCTTCTTTTAAAGAACCAAAAGAGCTAGAGCTAAGATATTTAGCATGAAACATGTTCTAATGGGTGTCTACCAAGTTTGTTCAAATAAAAGCCCTGGGGTCAAAATTGGCCCCGCCCTGGGGGGTCATTGATTTTCCCTATATGCATATAGTAAAAACTTAAAAAATCTTCTTTTAAAGAACTCAAAGAGCTAGGCTAAGATATTGAGCATCAAACATGTTCTAATAGGTGTCTACCAAGTTTGTTCAAATAAAAGCCCTGGGGTCAAAATTGGCCCCACACCAGGGGGTCATTGATTTTCCCTATATGCATCAGGGCTCAAATTTAACTTTTTTGGCCACTAGCAATTTTTTGCTAGTGGACAAATTTTTAACTAGCAAAAACTGAATTCAACTAGCACTTTTTACAACAATGATTTTTTAATTCCAAAATTGTTTAAACTTTTGTGTACATTCATTAATTGTTTGAATTATCATGTACCATAATAATTAATTCATTGTTGTTACAATTATGTATCATGATAATGAATTTTATTGAAAATGTTTTTATTAATAAATGTTGTAGTACAACACATAAATTTACAGTAGTTTGTTATAACTTGAGTTCATTCAATTGTTGTATCTCAATTGTCATGTTGGAACAACTCAAAATAAAGAATAAAACTATCTTATATTTTAACTCACTGAAATAAATGATTAAATTAACATGATTGATATGAAAGATTTTTTTTTATTTCTGCATAAAAAGCTGATTTAATCATGAAATTGGGCATGAAAAAAATTATAATACTTCATTTTTAAGTTTAATTATTTGATTTGCTGAAAGACAAAGTTGTTGCTGGATATAGAGAATAACAAAATTAAAATTGTAATTAATTTGGACGAGTTCGAACTGCCCGGGGTACGAATCAGCAACGTAACTTTCTACTCAAAAACTTGATTTAGGGGACAAGGATTCTTATCAAATGTCAATCTACCTGTAAAAAAATAATAATGCAATATTGTCGCCATACCGACAATGTCTAGTCTGGATTATGCGCACAACAATCGGTGCAAAATATTTTGGCAACATTTCCATCGTCATCGAGTTCGTACGTAAGACTGACGTGCAGTTCTTTCTCCCATTTTTTAACCGTTTTAACTGAAGGTCTGATTGTCTTTCTTTTGATAGACTGTGAACCATCTTCTGTACTCAGAGTATTGTTATCGGAAGACACATTTGCTTCAGTAAGTGGGAAGAAGTTCGTTATTTTTTGTTTTGACATTTTATTCCGATCACTCTTGATTTACACGGACAAAATGACATTTGGACTGGTTTAAATTTGTCTACGTTTTTAAGCGAGGTTAAGGTATAGAAAATGTAAACCAGACAGCAAGTGCGTGCATAGTTTATAACTCGGCTTCCTGCGAATATTACGCCCGATTTTCCTGACGAGCGTATTCCGTTTTTTCTTCAACTCGCAAAAAATTGCGAGTAGTCATAAATCTAACTCGCAAAATCATTTTTCAACTAGCATTTTGCTAGTTTGCGAGTGTTAAATTCGAGCCCTGTGCATATAGTAAAAACCTTAAAAAATCTTCTTTTAAAGAACCAAAAGAGTTAAAGCTAAGATATTTAGCATGAAACATGTTCTAATAAGTGTCTACCAAGTTTGTTCAAATAAAAGCCCTGAGGTCAAAATTGGCCCCGCCCCGGGGGATCATTGATTTTCCCTATATGCATTATAGTAAAAACTTAAAAAATATTCTTTTAAAGAACTCAAAGAGCTATGGCTAAGATATTCAGCATCAATCATGTTCTAATATGTGTCTACCAAGTTTGTTCAAATAAAGCCCTGTGGTCAAAATTGGCACCGCCCCGGGGGTCATTGATTTTCCTTATATGTGTATAGCAAAAACTTAAAAAATCTTCTTTGAAAAAAACCCAAATAGCTAGAGTTAAGATATTAAGCATGAAACATCTTTTAGTGAGTGTCTACAAAGTTTGTTCAAATAAAAGACCTGGGGTCAAAATTGGCCCGGCCCCGGGGGTCATTGATTTTCTTTATATGTGTATAGCAAAAACTTAAAAATCTTCTTTGAAAAAACCCAAATAGCTAGAGTTTAGATATTAAGCATGAAACATCTTCTAGTAAGTGTCTACAAAGTTTGTTCAAATAAAAGCCCTGGGGTCAAAACTGGTCCGGCCCCAGGGGTGTCATTGTTTTTAACTATATGTGTATAGTAAAAACTTAAAAAAAATCTTCTTTCAAAAAGCCCAATGAGCTAGAGCTTAGATGTTTAGCATGAAACATCTTCTTATGGGTGTCTACCGAGTTTGTGCAAATAAAAGCCCTTGGGTTAAATTGGCCCTGCAACGTTGGGGGGTGGGTGGGGGTTGGGGGGCCTATATACAGGTGAGCGACCTCAGGGCCATCATGGCTTTGTTGTATAACTAACTAATATTTAATACTTTGAGGAGGTGACTTCACTTTCTTGTACTATGTTACATGTTTCTATTGATTTATCAGGTGGCCTGCAATGGTAGAGATAGATCCAGATACAGAAACTTTCTTCAGTATAGACTCGGATGACTCTATGATCCCAGTAATCTTTGTTCATTGTGATTAGTATTAATGTTGATATAATATTTCTGTAACAAGTACAGTTTATTATCCATAGAAGAGCATTTCGACCATGTTGTGCATGAACTTAATCGTTTCTGTAGTGGGTCTTGAGTTTAAAGTTTAAACTTTTTATATTCATTTCTTTTTTTCTAGTGCAGTATGTACAATTTATTTTGACTTAGCTGCCGATAAATAATCTCCCCACTGAAAAAAAAACCCATGTTTTTTTTATCCATTATATTTTTCATTCAAGTTATAATTTAGAAAAAAAAATATTACAATAAAAAAATGTTAGAGTTGGCTGATTTATTTATTTTCTAGCATGGTAACAATTGATTAAGTTTGATTATTTTTTTCAGACCCATTATCATGTTGTTTTCTTTGATGAGCATGTATCAAGAACATGGGTGAAAGCAGACTATCTGAAAATGTTCACAGGCAATGAAGATGATGATGGTATAGTCTATCAGGTAGGACATATTTTCAGCCGTTAAATAAATTATTACCAATTGATTTCTTATATGTAAATGTTAATTTTTTGAATCTATGTGACCTCCATTAACCATTACCATGATGAAATTATGTTATTAACTTTTCATGAGTTCTGAATTATTCAAATGTAAGTTTGAGAGAAATCAGTTTCAAACGAATAAAATTCAGAAGTCAATATTGTAGGATCTGACAAGGCTACTTCATTGTAACTCGCAGCCTCATGCAGCATCCAGAATGTAACATTATAAATGCGGCCCGGCAGAATATCAGATATCTGTGGAAGACATTGTGATAAGCTTTTAATATTACAGCAGTCACTGAAAAAAATTGTTTGTATAACTCGTCATTAGTACAGAATTAATATAAATGATTATTATTTGAGTTTTTATGAAGATTGTATTTACCGGTAAGAAGTGTGTTGGACTTCAAAAATAATATAAAAATGTTTTCCCCAAGTGATAATGCAATGCATGTTTCAGGTTAGTGTGATGACATGTTTTCTAGATTTCAATCCACAAAAAAATCTTACTAAAGGACCATGTAAATATCTGGGAAAAAATACAATGTTACTGGTAAGTCTTTAATTTCAGATATCAAAAAAGGGACAGTCCTACAAGAAGGAAATAGGTGTTGCAAAGAAAAATGCCATGAGAGCTAGAAGCTGCACAGTTCAGGTGACTAAGTATTTTATTAAATTTAACTTGATTCACATGAATTATCCAAGTAAATTCATCACTTTAAAGTTAAATTGTAGTGTTCAAAATAAATCTGAAATCAAAATTGACCCGAGGGCAATTAATTACTTGGCCATTAATTTGAACATACCTCCCCTTGTGAAGGTCCACAAAACTTTGTTTACCAAAGATTTTAGCATGATCAGCGTAAAGATACCATATCAGCAAAAAGACATGTTTGGTTTTTCACTTGCCCTGCATGTGTTTTTATACCCCCGCACAACAAAGTTGTAATGGGGGTATACTGGAATCAGCTTGTCCGTCCGTCCGGCTGTCCGTCCGTCGGTTTTTTCTTGTCCGCCCAATAACTTAAGATTCCTTTGACCCTTAGTCTTCATATTTGGCATGGAGGTTAGTCATGATTAGTAGATGACCCCTATTGATTTTGAGGTCACTAGGTCAAGGTCACAGAGGCCTCGACTTCAAAAAGCTTGTCCGCCTAATAACTTAAGGTTCCTTTGACCCTTAGTCTTCATATTTGGCATGGAGGTTAGTCATGATTAGTAGATGACCCCTATTGATTTTGAGGTCACTAGGTCAAAGGTCAAGGTCACACGGGCCTTGACTTCAAAAAGCTTGTCCGCCCAATAACTTAAGATTCCTTTGACCTACAGTCTTCATATTTGGCATGGAGGTTTGGCATAATTAGTAGATGACCCCTATTGATTTTGAGGTCACCAGGTTAAAGGTCAAGGTCACAGGGGCCTTGACTTCAAAAAGCTTGTCCGCCCAATAACTTAAGATTCCTTTGACCCTTAGTCTTCATATTTGGCATGGAGGTAAGTCATGATTAGTAGATGACCCCTATTGATTTTGAGGTCACCAGGTCAAAGGTCAAGGTCACAGGGGCCTTCACTTCAAAAAGCTTGTCCGCCCAATAACTTAAGATTCCTTTGACCTACAATCTTCATATTTGGAATGGAGGTTTGGCATAATTAGTAGATGACCCCTATTGATTTTGAGGTCACCAGGTTAAAGGTCAAGGTCACAGGGGCCTTGACTTCAAAAAGTTTGTCTGCCCAATAACTTTAGATTCCTTTGACCCACAGTCTTCATATTTGGCATGGATGTTGATCATGATTAGTAGATGACCCCTTTTGATTTTGAGGTCACTGGATCAAAGGTCAAGGTCATAGGGACTTTCACTTCAAAAAGTTTGTCCACCCATTAACTTAAGATTCCTTTGACCCACAGTCTTCATATTTGGCATGGATGTTGATCATGACTATAAGGTGACCCCTATTGATTTTGAGGTCACTGGGTCAAAGGCCAAGGTCACAGGGACCTTGACATAAAAAAAGCTTTTCTTCTCAATTGCTAAAGAATGTCCTGTCCGCAATGTATTGATTTTGACATTTTCACATTTGAAGCATGTAGAATACATAACTTAGCAATGCACTGGCTTAGTAACCTCAGATTTGGCAGGGAGGTTGTCCTTGAGCTCTAAATGGCCACTGTTGATTCTGACAAAGTGGTATGCGGGGGTATTCACGCCATGATAGTGGCAGTTCTAGTTACACTAGCCATGGCAATTAGGCAGGCATTTATTAACACTGAAATCATAAGTTTTATGTAAATTTAATCTTGGTTGAAAATTTTAAAAGTTTAGAGCTGATTTGAACCACTCACTCAGACAAGTAACCTTAGTATATCTGAATGTATTGGTTTAAACCCAGTCAGGGGCAAGCTGTTGTTTCCTTGAGCAAGAATCTTTACACTAACTGCTCAGTACTGATTGGTTTCAGGTTTGGATTTGTAGGTGTTTCTATAAGCATATAGATCTATAGCTCCCACACAATAACACCAAAATAAATTCACTATAAACTATAAACACTTTGGTCTACTTCCTGGAACTATCCAATATTGATGCAAAATAAGAAAAAAATAAGACCCAGTAGAATCAATGACTTAACTTAAATTCCTATAGTACCTGTTTCTTATTGAAAGGTCATCAATAAGGTCTCACAATATATGAGCCGCGTCATGACAAAATACAACATAATGGGTTTGCAACCATCATGGATCCAGACCAGCCTGTGCATCCGCGCAGTCTGATCAGGATCCATGCTGTTCGCTTACAAACTATAACAAGTAGAGAAACTGATAGAGAACAGCATGGATCCATGTTGGTCGCAAACCCATTATGTTGGTTTTGTCACGACGCGGCTCATATATACAAAGATTATGCTTTTTGGTTTGTCATTTCTAGGAGAGAATTGAACTGTTTGGATTTGCCTCAAGGTACAAAGGTCCATGGAGCTCAAAATCAAAAGGTATTTCTTCTTAGTCTTTGATTTGTTATTGTCAGAATTTACTATTTTATTCTCTAATGAAAAACAAACATGCCTTAAAGTAAAGAAAGAGCATACATCCTGGAAAAGATTATATAAAGAAAGCCCTTTTTGACAATGAATCTCATTACTGTTGAAATAAAGTAATTCAATGTACCAAAGCTTAGAACTTAGAACATAATTATATGTAATGCTTAAATTGAAACTTTAAGATTAAAGTTTCTAAATATTTTACTAATTTTAGGCAACAAAGTTGAAAAGCGCAAGAGTTCAAAGACGGTATCTGGACAAGAATCCAAAGTTGAACAGGTAAATTTTCTCGACGAGGATACAATGGACGATGTTCTAGAGCATACAGACGCACTGCTGGACAATGTCGAAGAAATGCTTGAATCAATAAACAGTCAGTTGGATGACTCTGATGCCGGTATTTTTTAGGAAGTAGATATCAATTTTGGGTGTAATGTCATTTGATAAATCACTGATTTGTTGAGGGTCAGATGTGAAGTTATATAATTAAAAGTTTAATTGGGTTTGGGGTGGGGGAGAGAAGGGAGGTGGATGAGGCTTCCAGAATGTGTCTATGAAAGTGGAGAATAGTGTTGCAATAGTTAGAGGTGTGCATAATAATATAATATCTAGGGGGAATCCCTTAAATAATGTTCTAACTTTTGACCCAACCCATAATACATTTTTTGTGAACTGAAATATTAAATTATATGTGTACATTGAAAATTATTAACTTGATCAGAAACGACCTGATCAGATATAGTGGTGTACTTTATCAAATGATGATACACATTAAATTAAATCTGTTTCCATTTTTGCTTGCCATATGAAAATAAAGTAAGATACTGACCTACAAATCACTTGTGGTGATCATTTTATGTCATGTCTAAATCCTAATTTGGTAAAGGATAAATAATAATTTTTTAACTATGTTGTTTTTTTTCTTTTAATCTGAAGAAATTTAAACATTATCTATACAACTTAAATGCTTCTTTTTTTTTAAAGTCTTTGATGAAATACAATACAAAGTGATCTTTGTTTGAGTAATATTTATGCTTATTCTTTCATTGTCAATATGAAGTGAATTAGCTATATATTTCAAAAGATTGCCTAATTTAATGATGATTAACTTAAAATTGATAACCACAAATGTTTAAGATAAAATATAAAACCAGCCTTAAATATAAAAAGGTTACTCCTAAATTCTTTTTATCAGCAGAGTATTACCAATACATTCTGACGGATATTCATACAAATTTCCATGTGCCATGTTGGTTATTGATTATTCAATAAAAGTATAACAAAAAATGAAAATAAATATGGCAAAATGTAACCTTGTTTTGACTCACTTTTAACCTCACCATTTACATTTGGATGGGCATAATGGAGGATTTTTTTTTACTTTCAGATTCTGACTTTATGCCTGAAGAATTAATTGTTGTGGAAACAAAGAAGAAAAGAGGTACTGTAATATTAAATGATTTTTAGGCACTAAATAGTTTTTGTTTTCAAAAATCAGGGACACAGCTTTTTATCATGGATTAAGTTATGCCAATAATTTCTAAAAGATTCTTTGCAAAAGTAACTAAGATCATTCCTGATAATTTTCTTCAATTTTCTTTTTATCAAACTTAAACATAAATAATGTTTCTACAGTTTAAAAGCTATTTTTGTTGGCAACAAGTTTAAAGTATTTGCTTTTCTTAGCCACAATGTTTAATTTTCACTCTTCTTCACTGGATACTTCTATGATAATCTTAGCTCCATGACCCATAATGATGCCCTTATCCATTCAATTTTGAAGCTAAATGTTAAATTGAACAAGTTTACAATGAAAGAATGGGAAGTTCTAGAAATATAATTGATAAAGAGTAATGGAAAATAAAATAATGTAAAAAACCAGAATGCTGATTTTGTACCATGGTTCAATTATGTTTATCTGCATATTTCATTATACCATTTAATCATGATACCTTTTGCTTCTAATTGAATATGAGCACCACTAGGAATATCAAAATGGGTTTGCAAAATATCATTGGTGATAAAACTGCCTCAAAATGTAATTTGTGTAGAAATGTGTATTTGAAATGAATTAAAATAAAACATTCAGTTACTATTTGTGCAATAATGTTGTTTTTATTTTTTATAAAGATCTTTAATGAATAATGAAGCTCTACTAAGGCAACCAAACATTTTTATGCTTTGTTTATTTTCAGGCAAAAAATCAACAGTCAGTAGTGAGAAGTCTTCCAAGAAAAAGGTGAATTTTATGGAAGCAGATATAGAGGCTGACATGGGAACTGATACAAATGGTATAGAATGTGATAAAGATGTCAGTAAAACAGAAAGAAACTCTGAAATCAAGGCAGATAAAAGTGAAACTTTATCAAAAACTGTTGATATAAGTTTAAAACTTGACAGTGATATTTTTACAATGGAAATGTATACCCAAAATGATGATATCACAAAGACTGTTGGAGATAAAGTAGAAGAAATAACCAATGAGACAAAAGATAACAAGACTAATGAAAGAGTTCAAGAGTCAGTTCCAAAGGTTAAGGGGAAATCCACAAAGAGGAAGAAAGCAGAAAACTCAGATTGTAATCAAGAGAGAATGAAAGCAAAGAAGCAGAAAGAGAATAAAAGTGAATTGGTTGCACTACTTACAGAGACCGACAGTGAAGAGAAATTAAAAAACGGGAATAACTCTTCTAAACAAAATGAGAATTTAGAAGAAGTAACTGATACAGAAAAAACTAAACTATCTAATGACAGTACAGAAAAGAACTTGAGTAACAAAAGTGATAAAATTGAGCAGGATAAAACAGAACTTGGTACAGGTCCTGATGATATCAAAAGTAATACTGACTCATATGTCAAGAATGAAGTAACAGAAAAAGTTTATCAGAAAGAACAAAATTCCAATCCTGAAGAAAACATGATCGTAAGAAATGGTGGAAAAACACAGGGTAATACAGTTGATAGGTCACCAATCATTAGAGAACCTGGTAATGAGAAAGAGGTACAGAACATTGTTGGACTAGATGATGAAATTGATCTCAATGACATTGAAAGTGATGCTGTGCCTGATATGGACAGAGAAGAAATAAATGCTGGCAGTACTAGAAGTACAGAACAAAATTTAGATAATGAGTCAGATAGTGAGTTTGATCTAGAGGAGCATTATATGTATGACACAGTAACAGACGGCTCTGATAAAGTGAGGGAAAGAGCTGTTGTGAATGTTCCAGCACATGTGGCAGAAGTTGATGAGGACAGTGACCCCTTTGATCTTATGGAAGAATAAAGTTATGATTGTTTAAATTGCTCAAACATTATTAATCATTTCCAAATGAAAGAACAGAAACAACTAGAATTTAAAATAAGAAAAAAAATCATAATTGGTCAATAGCTCTAGAATGAAATTGATACTTATTGTTGATATATGTTATCTATTTTATATAATCAGTTAATTGCTCCCTTTGTAGAGTCCCTAGTATGGTTAAAAAATTCTTAACTACAAGTTTGTACATGTACACATTCATTTTAAGGAATAACTACTAGTGCAATTTGGGAATGATCCACACTTTATAGGAATGCTCAATACCTGTCTAGCTATGTGTATCATTGGCAATTTCCAATTCAATGACTTTTTTGTCAATTTGCCCTTGAGCATATGGCCTCTTTTGCCTATTGGCCTCTTAATGATTTTCGGTTGACTTCTACAAAGTAGATGCAACATGTTAAAAAGTATCCATAACACATAGGGAACAATCTTAATACAACTGCTTAATTGGCTAGATCATCATGCAAAACATGTCATCACTGATCACTCTTGTACTGTGATAGCTTTTAATGCTGTTGTTGTTTTTGTGGGTGTTTTTTGTGTGATTATTGTTGCCATGTTTATTTGTTTCAATTGTGATAAAAGTTTTTATTCAGGATTGACTATTTGTTATCTGATAATTTTACATCGTGTGTTTATTTCAATAATATATAACTGTTAATTTTACTACATTTGTGTATTTTGCTTGTTACATGTTTAAAAAGAATGCTATGTAAAGTTACTTTAATGATAAAATGTTTTGGTTCAATTTTGCATTATATATTAATTATTTTGGTTATTGTATTTGTAAATACCTGTAACTTTGTTTGTAAATACCTGTGTTTTAAAATGGTTGTGATATTGGACCTTGGTCATTATCGTCAGTTATTTTGGAGTATTGGACCATTTCTCAAAATGGAGCCTAATGTCATAAAACAACTCATGATTTGCTTATGTATCAGATCTTAAGACATAAAATTGTAGCTCAGTTGTGGCTTTCTGAACATATAAAAATGAAAACAAAATATATTATGTATTATATAATGTATGAGTTTTTTTATATTGAAAACTACCTTAAAGATACACTATGCTCAAATTTGATATTAGAAAATATTGATAATTGCTACACAGTAGCTTTGTAAATATAAAATAAACACGTATTGACTTCACACAAAGTAGATATGTTGTGCTTAAAACTCTACATATTACTATATCTTTAATTATTTTTGTAGTCTGATATAAACATTATTCAATTGATTGACCTGAGCCTTTTTAATGTGTACTGAATTGTATGATGATCTACGAAGGTCTAGTTAACTTTTGATTCACATATATTTATAATTAATGTTTAATGTATTTACTGTATACACTACCATTCATCAAAGTCTGTGATAAAGTTACACGATATATTTATACTTGTTACTGTTTTTGAAATCTAGTCAAATGTTGCTTTGCTGCTGTTGTTTTTTTTATATTATTTTTAGCTGTAAGTTTGTTTTAACTGATTAAATAGGTTGTTATATGTATTACGATTAAAAGTTTAGCATTAATAAATAACGTGAAGTTTCGTTATGTTATTCTTTATATACCTTATTGAAGACTGGGAACCTGAAATGCATGTCACGTGACATCGAGTGAGTTTGATAGCTATGAATGGTGAACTATAGCTTAGTTAAATTTAGTAAAAATACATTTTATTCCCTTTTTTTTACAAGATATACTGTACAATGCCAATATATATAGCAAAAAATATAAAGATACATTTTTGAAAGAAAAGGGTTGGACCACAAGTTCATATGACTTTAACTGATTTTCTTGGTTGCTCAACGTTAAAGGTTGTTTAGAAAACATGAAAATATTAGAAATAATTATAATTTTTGAAACATGTCATTTGAGGGAAGAGAACTTATAAGAATTTTTTTAAACTTGGCACTTTTTGTTTATTTCCTTCTCTATGCTACATACTGGGCCATTTTGTCTAAGAGAATAAACTGATCATATCTTTAACTGAAAGTGCACAAGAGTTGTTTCCCTTCTACTTAGTGTCAACAGCAAAGTTATTCTACTTATTAAAATTCAACCATCCACCAAGACAGAGATTGTGGTCATGTTTAATTTCAGAAGATAAATGGTAAATAATCAAATAAAGTTGCTTATGGAGGGCAAATTATTGTCACTTGTGTGACCTAGAATGGTTTATTATAATTATGAAGAAAAACGGATATTGAAAGTGCAAAAATCAGTGATCATTTTGAATAATTTTTCCTGTAAATTTTAACTTCGTTGACAAAGGTCATCAATACTGGAAGCAGACTTGAATGCGAAGGTTTCATTTAAAAAATCATCATGATAGTTTTGTCTATTTATGGCTTAAATACATAATATACCTGAGTTTGTTTCTAATACATCTAATGGCGCAAGACGATAATGGTTGATGTTACTGTAGAGATTAAAATAAATGATGTTACCGTAGAGAGTAAAATAAATGATGTTACTGTGTTACTGTAGAGATTAGAGTAAATGATGTTACTGTAGAGATTAAAGTAAATGCATGGTGCATACAACATTATCATTATATCCGATTTAACCCAATTCACTGTAGCCGGACTATAATTATATATATCTGAATGCGGGTGAAAATAAAATCAAAACTACATGGAATAACAGGCAGAAATAAATGCCGTCATGCGTAAATTTTGCTTCTTTAAGAAAAGGAAGTCGATGTCCTCATACATCATGTTAAAAATGTAGCACAATTAAAGAAATTTAACAGACGTTTAAAAATTGATGATGTGACGCCATGATGTGATGACGTCACAGAGGAGAATGCGCGACGTTACGCGGCAAAATCAGTAAAAAATACTTTAAATCAGTTAAAAAAGCACGAAATAAAAAGAAAATTTATTTGTTTTACATATAAGATTAAAATATATTTCATTCGTGAACACCAGCTATTATATTTTCACTCGTTGCTACGCCACTCGTGAAAATATTGAATCTGGTGTTCACTCAGTGAAATTATATTTCAATCTTACATGCAAAACAAACAAATATCCTCTATATAATCCTCTGATATATTACAATAAAACACTGGAAAGCATGAAATAAAAGGATATATTAATGAATGATATGCTTAGGTGGCAGCAAGTCACTGAGGGAAGAGGATCTTACAGGACCATATATACCAGATTTGTTCTGTTTTCGTAAGGAAAGTGACCTTGCGACCACATACACGCATCACAGCATTCCCCTTCTCTTACGAGAAAAGGACAAAGAGTTGTCCGTCCTTTTATTAAAGAGCAGAGTTTAAAAGGAAGCCATTTTCAAGAAAGCTAGTTTTCACATATATGTCTCGAATTGGTTTATATACAACAATAGTAACGCAAATCAAACGGGGTATCAATTAACGTCCTTTTAAGTTCGCTTTTTTGTTAACAGTAGTCATATTTACAAATCTAAACTCATTCAAATTTGGAACAAATTCTATTATCATACAGTTTTCAGTCTGTCTTTATGTCTATGTAACTGTAGCATATGTCTTTAAACTTTCATTTGTTATATTTTCTCAAGATGGCAAAGTTATCATTTATCAATGCAAAATGCATCGAAGAAATACCATGACAATACAGCTATAGCTTATTACAGTTTTTTTCTCAGAGCAAATGAAGTTTAAACTTAAAGAATTCAAGCAATTCATTGTATGTTTTCCTCATTCCAGTGGAACGAAGTCTTCTACAAAGGAAAAAGGTTTTATTGATTGTTAAAAAAAAGTGAAATATTTTACAATATGGCCAAAGGCCGGTTACACATGGCTACTACTCTAAATAAATAAGTATTGAGTGATCTCCCTTGTATTTCGATAAGTACTGTCAATAACTTAAAAAAAATGATTTATTTCATAGCTATTTCCAAGAAGGTGATTATTTCGTCTTATTATATATGATCACGTGACCTTAAATGATGTCACAATATTTATGAACACGTGACCTAAAATGGTTTACTTTTCGGATAAATGTGTGAAATTCCGGAAGAATATTATGTAAACAGAGTTTATGTCATGAATCAATATTATCTTAACTTTCCGTGAGTGATTAGCAGTAAATTCCACATCCTTTCAAAGATAGAAGCATTATAGATCTACACTCCAAATATCTTAACCTTGAATGATATCCTTCACATGCAGTGGCAATTCCTTATCGACATAAGGAATTTAAATTACTTAAATTACAAGAAGATAAACATTGCAAATGATTCTTGCCAAATTTATCGTGTCTTTCAATTTGCAGGTTGAAGAGACGATGACACGAAGACACGATAAATTTACAGAAAGTCTTATGTCTTCGCCTATTAAAAATATCGTTATTTTTCGCCTAACAAGTATCGTGTCTTCGTGTCAGCAGCCTCAAAAGTCGAAAGCGAAGACGTGATAAGTGAGCATATTATCGTGTATTCGCCTTCTAGTTTTGAGTGGCGAAAGCACGAAGACAAGAACATGAAGAAAATGCCGAAATCAGCCACCATAACTAACTCTCTGAGACCTTTATTAGAAAGGATTTTCGTATATTCACTGCATCGCAACCATCATTTCAGTAATATTATCGAAAACCTCAGACTTTACAATGTCGAATTATTAAACAGAACACTCTTAGGTTTTCAGAGACCAATTAAAGTCAGCCCGCAAAAATTTTAAATGACCGAAACAGGAGTTTGTTTTCAACAACATTTCTGTTAAAATCTTCGTAGAGCTTTAATGTATAAAGAGGATTGTACCCGTTCAGACTTTCCCTACATTTCCGACAGCTGAGTCATCCTGATTTTTTTGGCGATTCAAATGTCTCCTGGCTACGGAATTCCATAAACGACAGCCTACTGTTTACTGTCAACTGCCTACTGTCAACTGCTTACTGTCAACTGCCTACTGTCAACTGCCTACTGTCAACTGCTTAATGCTACTGTAAATTGACAAAAGCTAAATGTCACACCTACCAAATACCCGATTAATTGCCTGAAAGTAAATCTCGGCTTTGTACGTCCTTCTTCCAATGCGTTTGTAATTACAAAGGGGGGCCTTTTGAAACAGTATTGGTCAAGAAATTATACTGTATCATAGATGAAGGCTTTGACTGATAAAACCTTGGAACTCGTTACATTTAAAAACATGTATTATTCTCGTGTTACTAAGCAGAAAGATAGGTATTTATCTTTGCAGGCATTTGGAAACTTTTTCAAATCATGGAATTTATACCTTTGTCTATGCTAAGACTATCATATTTCTATAAAATGTGTAAATAAAAAACGGGAAAATGATGCAATTAGCTAAAAACTATGGAAATAATGAAAGGTGTACATTCTTTTAAAATAAATGAAAATTTTGAGAAAAAAAAGTTTTTTGCTTAATAATTGATACAAAATCTTTATTTGGTGACTAATCAAGACCATTTAAATCCCTATTGATTCAACTATAATTCAGGGTACATGTTTTGCGTCTATTTGATACCTTGAATTTTGTTTACCATATGCTTTGACAACAATATATTATTTTAAACATAATGAACATTAATTTTCTCTGACCCCAAAGTGCGGTCATTTGCCTGATGTTAAAAAATGCATATGAACCCGTTTAACGCACTTTAGGGTCGACATTGGACCCCACTCTGGGGTCGGACCACAAAGTACGTAACGCACTTTGGGGTCGGACCCCAAAGTGCGTTTGACCCCAAAGTGCGGTGTTACATTGCTATATGGCTCGGACTTTGCTTATAACCGTTTTCTTCTCAAAGCAACTGAACTTTAAACTTACAGAATTCAAGCAATTCATTGAATGTTTTCCTCACTCCGGTGGTACGAAATCTTCTACAAAGGAATAAATTTTTATTGATGGTTAAGAAAAAAGTGAAATATTTTACAATATGGTCAAAGGCAGGTTACACATGGCTGTACTCAAAATTGTCAGTATTGAGTGATCTCCCTTGTATATCATTACTGTCTCGTATGTTCATCATCAATAACTTTTAATAAGAATGATTTATTCCTGAGCTATTTCCATGAAAGTGATTATTTCGTCTTAATATATATGATCACGTGACCTTAAATGATTGTACCGTCACAATATTTATGAACTCGTGACCTTACATGGTTTAGTACTCGGATATATGTTTGCTATTATTTAGTAATACTGTTTTTTACAGTTTATGTCATTAATCAATATTATCTTAATTTCCAGTGAGTGATAAACAGTAAATTTTACATCCTTTTAAAGATTGAAGCATTACCTACACTCCAAATATCTTAACTGTAAATGATATCTTTCACATTCCGTGCCAATTCCTTATCAACTCAACCTAAATAACAGCAGGATAAACATTGCTAATGATGCTTGGAAAATCTATCGTGTCTTTCAATTGCGGGTTGAAATTTAAGAGACGATGCAACGAAGACTCGATAAATATACGGAATACCGTTAGGGCCATCGTGGTTATACGTTAAAATACAAAGGGCGATAGTGCGATGAAGACAACAAGACAGTGCGTTGGCGACAATGCGATAACGCGATAGTATGATGACGACAGGGCGATAGTGTTATCGCAATGTCGCATGGTCGTCATTGCACTATCGTATTGTCGTCATTACACTGTTACACTATAGCATTGTCGTACTGTCGTCATCGCATTATCACACTGCCGCCATCGCACTATCGCATTGTCGTCATTGCACTGTCGTATGTCGTCATCGCACTGTAGCATTTTCGCCTCTGGATTATAAAGTATAACCACGATGGTCTTAACTGTATTCCCTAGTTATATGCAAACAAAATCGACTATGCTGATGTAAAGAATTAATAAAAATATGATTATGATACGCTGTTGAAATATAAATAATAATCATCAACAAACACGTTATACATATACAAGATAACTTTTTCGTAAATATTGTTAATATAAGTATACAATTCGACAGATCATAATGTACATTGTAGTTGTAAAATATAGCACAGATTATCCTCGAAATACGTTTAATCGAATACATGAAGATTGTTTTCAAATCACTACCATAAATGATCGATTGATTGATTGATATTTTGGGTTTTAATTCATCATGTAAATACTATAAAAATAAATCGCAATTTCGAACAACAGACAAATCAATTCAATATATAAAATAGATTAAGTAGACATATAAAATTATTCATCAATTTAACATACTAGTACGTGTGTTTCACACGGAAAAAAAAATAACTAAATCTTTACAAACTTGTAGAAATTGTAGATATGAATGAACGAACACGCAATGCACGAATCTCGCGTTTTCATTTTCATTATTATTATTATTATTATGATTATTATTATTATATTATTATTATCATCATCATCATCATCATCATCATCATCATCATAATTCCTTCACTTTTTGTTTTGGATCTTTATATATTATGTCCCGGCTTTTTTTTAACAAAAATTATATTACTGCTATGTAGCAATGCTATGTTGCTATGTGACATAACATTAAATAATAATAAACCATGTAAAATTATTGCTTCACTTTAAGTTATCGGTATTTTTTCGAGTACTGTCATGAAAATATTTTTTTTTTAATCGCTTCTAAAGTACAAAATTTGATTTATGGGTCGAAATGTCCTACCCACTAGGGGTCATTGAAAAAGGGATATAAGTGTAAAGGGGTCTAAAAGTCATCTTAATATCATAAGGATTCGAGAAGTCAATAGGTCTAAGAGTCTTACTTTATTGGTATTTTGGTTTCTAATTAATAGTGTAAATACAATAAAATGAAATCATCGCATCTTGAACAAACAAATCAATTCAATATGTAACATTGATTAAGTAGATATGTAAAACTATTGATCGCCAATATAACATACATGTGTTTCATACATAGAAATTGTAGTTACATGTATGAATAAACACCAATGCGCAAAAAATCAACAAAAAAAAAAAAAAAAAAAAAAAAAAAAAAAAATCAAAGCAAATACATGTACATGTATATTATTACTACCATATGTAGCAATGCTACTTAATTATTGTTTTGCTATGCAACATAACATTAAATGAATTAAAAACAATATTGCTTTATTGCTTTATACAGTCTGATGCATTATCACTATATATATTTGATAAAATCTTTACAATCAATAAAGAGCTTTGATATGGAATGCTTAACATTTTGCTTTTAGATCTTCTTCATTTTTTTATTAATCTGCATATGTTTCAAATATTTTTTAGTTAATGTAAAATGCGGAGTTCTTCTCAGATCGGTGCTAGGGGTGTCGGCGGTATCTTGCACTTTGGAGTAGAGTTCATGAACATGCTTCAATCAAACCCAGTCTGCAGCATTTTCAATTCCTCCGTTTTGGACTTTCTTTAGGGATTCTATTTCTCTCTATTCTAGCACCAAATAATTTGAAAATCAATGTAACTATGTATTTAACCCACGACGCTCGATTCGTTTTAGTACATGCATTTTCTATATGACAGGTAATAATCACAATTATGTTGAGAAGCAGTCAATCCATTTTTCAAATTCTTCATTTGTTTTTGCCATCTTCACACGAATGTGTATTTCAGTGTCGCCGAAATAATAGTAAGTGGTATGTCTTTTGTCTAAAATGCTTTGTGATTTCGGCAAATTAATTATTAATCTTCCCAATTTTTGACACCCCGACTCTGTTGTATAAGTAACATCAAGATTTGTAGAACTAAATAATGTAATTGCTGCATGTTCTTGACTTGCATAAGCTGCAAT
This sequence comes from Ruditapes philippinarum, assembly GCF_026571515.1. NCBI lineage: Eukaryota > Metazoa > Mollusca > Bivalvia > Venerida > Veneridae > Ruditapes > Ruditapes philippinarum. The sequence continues at coordinate 61,507 of NW_026865725.1, forward strand.
TGATTTCTCTTCTTTCGTAACTCCTATTGGAATTTCCTCTCCAATTTCAATAATCTTTTTAAAAATTTCTTTACAATGCTCCCGTCCATCACGTATAGTTTTTCTAGCAGGGTCGTGATGTTTTTCAAACAAAGGCAATATTTCTCTTCCAATAGTGAACCTTGCAATTCTCGTTTTAAATGCATCCGAATGATGACCGAAGTGAACGGCTCCTTTAAGCACAGCTAAACCTGCTTCCTTCAGAATAAGGAGTCTTTTGTCAGGGAAGCTTTGTTCGAATGCTTCTGTCACGAGATCACACTCGCTAAACCCGCCAACAAGAAGTATAGCCTCAATATCTTGTATTTCTGGTTGTTCAAACATCTTTTTAACATGGTTGATAAGCATTTCTATCGGAAGGGTAAATAAGGCTTTTGCGGCAACCTTTTCAATCCTCAACTTATCTCCAATCCAGCTGTATTTTGTTTTATCATGTAACCTTGCTCTTTTTGTGGCCATTTTGATCCCATCTAACTCAGCGAGTTTGCACAGTGATAGGGGGAGTTTGAATGTTATTTTCCCTTCATTGTCTCTCGTTATCGATCTTTTCTTTGTCTCAAAGTCTCGAAGAAGGTCAAAATAGTCGATCATTTCCTCTCGCTTAAATTTGTCCATTGCCGCCGCCTGTACTATATTTTCAAGCAATTGTAAGTAGTTCTTATCAACTTCATTTCCACCCCATGCTCCTCCACTTGCTTTATGTATCTCTTTCAAACTTCCATCGTCCATTTTCTGATGTACTGTTATATCAGCTGTTCCTCCTGAATACCATATATTAAGATATTGGAAAACGGTAATAAAAAAGTTATAATGCAAATCAAAAGGCGTTCTAAAGTAAATAAAGGCGTAAAAAGGCGAATCAAAATATTTAATAACGCAAGGAAAAAGGCGTTATTATGCAAAATAGAAATAAAAGGGTTATCTATAATGCAAAACCAAGGCGTTATAACACAGTTCTAACATGATTCACGCTATTCTCCTATCAAACGGATAGGGCAGTTTAGTACATAAGTACATTATTACACGATAAATGCACAGCATAAACAACGTCATATGACGTAAGATATGTCAATAAACCAAATGACGTCAGAAAAATAACTTTTACGCTCAGTGTAGTTCCAAATATTCTATTTATTTTATATTTTATTAGCATGTTAGAATGGAATTAGAAATATTTCTTGCATTATAGATTAATATCCACTGTTTATTTTCAAATGATTTGAACTCAAACCTTACATTATCCTACAACAATGCATTCAAAATCGATATATATTTCCTAAACAAATAACGTTCATAACGCCAATTAAATTAATATTTATGCTAATCAAATTGCCTGGTAACGTAAAAAGGAAAGAACAATATTAATATGAAATAATATAGTTTGCACACGATAAATGTATCTAAGGATACGTCCGATTGCCAGAGTCTGGGTTTTTTTTTATCTCTTATAACAACAAGACAATACCTGTTATTCAAGTGTGCAGTTGATGACTATAAATATTAATTAATCTAAGAAGTATTGACAAATGTACTCAATTAAATTTACCTCCTAAGTCTATGACCATATATTTAGTTAATTGCTCGGAGAGACTACTGAGCTTGTCATCTGTTTCAACCTGACACCAGAGTGATGCTGCTTCAGGTTCAAGGGCAAAGGATATTTGCTCGTTTGGAATTCCAGCCTATTGATAATAATTTATTGATAAAAGTTCTGGTATATTCCACATAATGATAATCAAATAACAGACAAAAATACATTTAGAGTGTAAACTTATTTAATAAATATCTTTTTATTTCACATTTCTGATAGCATTCAAAATCTTCATTGTTTAAATTAAGGGATTTAATTTTATTCATAGAAACAAATGTATGCAATCATATTGCATTCATCATATTGAAAAAAAATGCAAAGGTCAAATCATATAATGATTACTTTACCTTATAAGCTGCCCTTCTCATGAATTGCTTTGCCTTTGGATCCCAAATAGCCGGAACTGTAATCACATACTGAATGTCAGTTTCAAGTATTTCACATACCCTTGACTGCAGCGTTTTCCAAAGATGATTCTTGAGAAATGACATTGAATGAGCAAATATATCTATGGCTGGCATTTTCATTCCAGAAATGTCTTCTATGAGAGTGTCAAGTTGCAAATTCTGAAAAGACAGAACATCATGACAAAACTATATATGTATTTGAAACAAACCGTAAGTCTTATCAATGGTAATTGTTGTCTAATGTTATGGATAATGATTTAAGTTTTTAATGAATGTGATCGGTAAAAGTGTAACATATTTATAATAAACATCAAATGGATTTCGTTACTTACTGTTGTTTCATAAAGTATCATTTTGAAACGTCGAAAAAGGTACCAGCCGTGGTGTTTGGCATCCTCCGCCAAATCACTATACTTATTTTCAGCCTCAAATCCAAACGAATGGAACGTTTTGTCGGGTTTAAGCAAAACTGAAGAGGGACATTTTAGTGACATAAGTTTCTCAGAACCAGCTACCCAGTTTGGGTTGGTATGTATATCGTTTGGCTTGTCACGGAACGAGAAAGCATACCCACTGTAAGTGGTTCCAAAGTCTATAGCTGCAACAAGTAGTCTGTTACAAGTTGACTTTTCAGCTGCCATTGCCATTGCGGCTAAAATATACAAAACAGATCAATTGTCAACAATTATGAACTATTCGAAGTACAATTTAAATTTGTTGCAAGTTCATATTCTTCCATATCATCACATAAGACAAAATCTCTTACCAGGTTAAGATGAACCCACTTAGCTAAAATCTACTTTCTATTTTTAGATGGAAAAGTGGATACATCTTTATATATAAAGTATACTATATAGATAATAATAAGTATATAGATCAAGTATATATATCAAGTTTATGTATTAAAGTTTAATTACCCAGCAAAGAATGTACTTTGCGCATATGAAGAAGGGTCGGGGTTGAATGTTTTCTCAGACAATTGTCACACATGTCATAAGTAGAAATGTAGATAAGATTACTTCTGACCTCCTAAGTTAATGTGTGTTTTTGTTTATTTCAGACAAATTATTCATCAATTCGAAACGTTTGTACGTCATTTAAGATTCCTATTTAACTACGTTACTCATCTTATTCATTGCCGAAAGAAACACAAAGAGGAAAAAGGTCTACTTTTGGTTTCATATATTTGAAAAGAAAATCACCAGCGATCCAAACATTTATCATATTTATCTGCATATGGTGACAACTATAACATAACATGTTCAATAGGAACATTCGTGTTAAACAAATCGGTATCAGATGTAACCTGATATATTTTGGTGCATGGTCACTATTTGAAATTTTCATTCAGAGACGTGCTAACATTTGTAATCAAGCTATGTATATATATATATATCTTGATTACAAATTTGTCGGCTGCGTTTTAAACGTCAAACTTTAAACGTTTAAGTAAATACGAATATACTCTTTCTGTCTCTATATATAGCGTCTTCGTGGAAAAATTACTTCCTGATAATGTTTTCGAACTTTACAGGTGCAGATCCAGCACTGAAATTGAGGATGGTTTGAATTTAACAACTAAGAATATTGTATTCACTATTCAAGAAGAAATGTCACAGGTTTTAAAATACTTGAAGATTTTCGAGATATACAGATCTGACCTTTATTACATACACAAACTCTTTGGCTATTTTTTTCATCGATTTACAACAAAACACTTCTTTTTATATATTGCCTATTACTTTAAAAAGCAATTTCGAATTCTTTAGGGAAAAAAGAAGAAATTCCGACAATTTGCATTATTTGTTTGGTAAAGTGGTTTTAATAGTTTGGGAATTATTGCCTATAGTTGTGTTATGATTTTTGCTGATAACATATAAGAAAGACAAATTGCCGTGAAGTAGGTCTGTTCTTAAAAGTTACGTATTGTTATAATCATATGAGACAACAAACTAACGTTTCACAAATTAGTCGCCAGTTTCTTAAAAACATAGAGCATTGGCCACTTATCGCTCACCTGAGCATAGAGTGTTATATTGTGTAAATTAAGGGAAAGCTAGTCTTTAGTACAAGAATATGAACGATGTTGGTCACTATGCCATACTAAATGCAAACATATCTTTTATCTTTACTTTATACATAGTCCTAATTTCACAGTTTCACTTAAAAAAGCAAAAATGTAGGTCACTTGGTCAAAATCTAGCTCAACTGTTGTCAAAGTTCAGTTTTACATAGAAAACTGTGCGTAGAGTCCACTTTTGATAGCTGCACATCAAAGAATATTTTTTTAATCGTCACATCATACCTAATCTCCCCTCCCACCGGGTAACGTTATACCCACTAAAACTGCCGGTCATCAGTCTAAAAATAGATTTAAGCTATCTAGTGTGGTCAGCATGATCAACGGTTAATGTATATCTACTTAACTGTTTAGATATATATTTGTTACTGTTATTTACTCATCAAAGAATGTAATATTCACATATGAATTAAATGTCTATCTAACTAGCAAATTTATACTCATCAAAGAATGTAATATTCACATATGAATTAAATGTCTATCTAACTAGCAAATTTATCAAACATGTTGACAACATGAAATGTAGATAAGATTTCTTCTGTCCTCCTAGGTCAAGGTGTATATTTGCTGAGTCTAGACATATAGTTAATCAATCGTTTCGTCATCTAAGTGTCCCCTTTTACTACTTTACTCAATTATATTCATTGCACTAACTGTTTGTCGAATGAAAAACAAAGAGGAGAAAGATCTACTTTTGGTTTCATATATTTGAAAACAAAATCACCAATAATCCAAACATGTATCAGACCAATCCGCATATATGTATTCCATTGTAAAATGTATAGTTCGTTAGTAAACATTTCACCTCAGAATTATTGTGATTAAAATTTTGGTTTAATATTAAAAAAATATCTACTTACCAAAACGACAACTACAACACTATTATTGAAATAACCTGTTCAAAAGGTACATTCGTGTTAAACAAATCGGTCTAGATGTAACCCGATAAATTTTGGTGCATGGTCACTTAGCTTAAAAAAGTATTTGAATTTTTTTATTTAATTATCCGAAGACGTAGGTAATGGCGTGCTAACATTTGTAATCAAGCTATGTATGTATATATTTCTTGATAACAAATGTGTCGGCTCCATTTAAAACGTTAAACGTTTAAGTTGAAACGAATATACTATCTTTATCTCTATACATAGCGTCTTTGTGGAAAAATTACTTCCTGATAAAGTTTCCGAACTTTACAGGTGCAGCTCCAGCACTTAAATTTGGGATAGTTTCAGTCCAACAACTACGAATGTTGTATTCACAATTCAAGAAAAAATGTCACAGGTTTTAAAATACTTGAAGAGTTTCGAGATATACAGATCTGTTCTATATCAAGTCCACACATTCTTTTGGCTATTTTTCCATCAATTGAGCACAAAACACTCCTTTTTATATCTTTTCTATTACTTTAAAAACAATTTCGATTTCGATAGGGAATAATAAATATTTTCCGACAATTTCCATTTTTTTTTTTTTTGGTTAGGAGGATGAAGTTTTTTTGCGAATTATTGCCTATATGTGTGTGATGATTTTTGCTGAAAACATAGGAGAAAGAAAACTCGCCGTTAAATAGGTCAGTTCTTAAAACTTACGGTTTTGTTATAAACATATAAGATAACAAACTAAGGTTTCACAAATTAGTCGCCAGTTTCTTAAAAACAAGGAGGGCATTGGCCACAAAGCGCTTATCTGAGCATAGAGTGTTATTTTGTGTAAATTCAGCGAAAGCTAGTGTTTAGTACAAGAATATGAACGATGTTGGGCACTATGTTATAATAAATGCAAAAAATATATTTTATCTTTTACTTTATACATTGTCCTACTTTTATAGCTTTACTTAAAGAAAGCAAGAATGTAGGTCACTTGGTCAAAATCTAGGTCAGCTGATATCAAAGTTCAGTTTTGCATCTAAAACTGTGCGTATAGTCCAAATTTCATAGCTGCATTTAAAAAACAAGATAGTAGGTCACTTGTTCAAATTTTATATCTGAAACTATACAAAAAAATGAATTGTTGAAAATCATGAACTACTGGAAATACGTTAAAACTTGTCACAAGTTCATATTTTTTAATCGTCACATTATACCTAATCTCACACCAGGTAAAGTTATACCCCCTTAAACTGTCGGACATCAGTCTAAAAATAGGTTTTAGCTATCTAGTGTGGTCAGCATGGTCAACAGTTAATGTATATCTTCTTAACTGTTTAGATATATATTTGTTACTGTTATTTACCCATCAAAAATGTAATTTTCGCATATGACGAAGAGGCGGGGTTGAATATTTATATTACTAGGAAATTTATCAAACATGTTAGAACATGAAATGTAGATAAGATTTCTTCTGTCCTCTTAGGTCAAAGTGTGTATACAAATAATTCATCACTTGTCTCGTCATCTAACTTTCCCTTTTTACTTCTTTACTCAATTTATTCATTGCACGAAAGAAAAACAAAGATCTACTTTTGGTTTCATAAATTTGAAAACAAAATCACCAACAAGCCAAACATGTATCAGATTTATCCGCATATATCTTATTCCATTGTAAAATGTATGGTTCGTAACTTAACATAAACCTCAGAATTATTGTGATTAAAATTTGGTGTAATATAAAACATTATCTACTTACCAAAGTGACAAATGTAACACTCTCTTTGGAATAACCTGTTCAATAGGTAGTCTGGATTACCTGCCCTTTTCTCTGCATTCCTCTGTACTAAAATTTATAGTACGACGGGAACCAGACTAGTTCAATAGGTACATTCGTGTTAAACAAATCGGTACCAGATGTAACCTGATATATTTTGGTGCATGACTACATGTATAATAAAGTATTTTGATTTTTTAACTTAATTATTCATTGACGTAGGTAATGGCGTGGTTACAATTTTAATCCAGCTATGTATGCATAGATGTTTTGATTATAAAAGTGTCGGCTCCATTTAAAAATTCAAACGTTTAAGTTGAAACGAATACACCCTCTCTATATATAGCGCCTTCGTGGAAAATATACTTCCTGGTTTAGTTTGTGAAATTTTACAGGTGCAAATCTAGCATATAAATTGGGGGTAGCGTGAATCTAACAACTACAAACTTTGTAAGCAGTCATTTGCAACAGCGACAGAAACGTCGCAGGTTTTTATCTAAAATGCGTTATGATTTTCACCATGTACAGATCTGTCATATATTACGTTCAAACTCAAGTGGCTATTTTAATCCACAAAACACTCCTATTGATATTTTTCCTTTTATTTTAAATGGTTTGAATTTCTTTGGAGAACAAAATCTTATTTTCGACGATTTGCATAATTTGTGTGGTGTTAATTTGATTTAAGGGGGTGGGGGGATAAGTTGGTGTTTAATGATTTTTGCTGAGAACATAGGAGAAAGAAAAACACACCTATCGTGAAGTTGGTCTGTTCCTAACAAATATAGTTCTGTTATAAACATATATGACAACAACCTTTGTGTTTTACAAATTTGTCGCCCGTTTTTTTTTCAATTAAGGAAATAACCCACAATTACTTTCTTGTCCTGATGGAAATATCTTATGCATTTGGGATAATTTTATTTAAGATCAAAAGTTGATTGTCTTTATATGCATTATGCCGGCATGTCAGACGGTATTACGTTAGGAGCCTAAATTTAATCTTACATAGCGGCTAAAAACCTTCAAATTTGATGCCATTTTTAAAATGCAGCAAGAGTCGCTTAGTGCAAAGAGATATGATCATGTAAAAAGTAAAAAAAAAGTTAGTTGTCATGATTTCATTTTGATAAATCATATCTACACTTACGTTTAATTTACTTTATTTCACCTGTCTTCTCTAAAGTAAGTTTTCGTTCGGTTAATTAACATAAGTGTTCATCTGATTGTGCGCATTTTTGTCACTTTTTTGGCCGGAGGTCGTCTGTTTTCGGTTGGACGTCCTGTAAAATTTAAAGGGAAGAACTGAATGTATGAACAATTTTCATTGGTCATTTAAAAATCTGAAACTGATTGGCCATTGTAAAATTAGTAAAAAAACACAAAGGATTTTTCTGATATAGTAGTATATACGTCTAATATTTAATTGATCTAAAGTTGTTTGAAAAACTAACTATTTTCATTCAAAGGCTCTTTTACTATCAAGTTAAATTTCATATACTTAAGTTCTGTTTAACCAGATGCCTTCTCCTACACATTATAAATTCTATATTTCCATGCATCTTCCTACAGATAATTTTACGTTGCTTAAATGATGTATTTAATTTTGTCAAGCATTAATGAAACCACCACTTACAATTACGTCCCGTTTACTCATGCGCATGAAAAAAGCGAAAAGCACATAAGTAAACGAACTTATCCGGCATTATCAGTTATTTATCTGAAATGGATACAAAGTTGATAATTTTCCCGTATCTTTCATATTACTGAAGTATTTATATAACTGCTTATGATTGAATGGTTTGTTTTAATAAAGTTTGTCAACGTATTTTTAGATTAGAAATCCTGTGTCCGGTTCTTTTTTCAAAGGGGTTGCAAATCTGTTGATTCGGGTATTTCGTGTCAACAAAACATTGTCATTATTTTTAACTTTCTAATGAAACTTCGGTTTGATTAAACTTCAATTACTTTAATATTTTTCTTTGAGATAAAACGACATTCACAATAATAGAAATAAAAGAATTTCAAGACCGTAAAAAATGAACGTAGACGAAAAAAATGAGTACGAAATAAAATGTTTTGTTTGTAGTTTTTGACTTTTTCTTTACTTTTAAAGGATTAACTTCAAACTTTACATTCTGTGTCTATTTAAAATACTTCGTTTGTGCCAACATATGCATATCATTTTTAAATTAAAAAAAAAAATGATAAAACGTAAAATTTAATAATAGGCTTAATATCATAATCGTTATGATTCTATTTCCATGTTTCATAAGAAACGATATGCAAATTAACCAGCTTTAGTTCGGCTGCTTATCTTTCTTTAAAGATACTTCTTGTTTATACTAAATTTCGTGTTAGTATTGAGTGAATTCACTCTCCGATGTGGTTTCCTGCGGTTTTTCGTGAAGAGGGTCAGACTCTCGTATTGATTTTCCCATAGACTTACATTATGAGAAATGGTCCTTAATCCTAAATTAAAATTGAGTTATCCTGCTAAGGAGGTGATTTCTTTCTATGAATGAAATTTTCATAGGCTGATTATAAATGCTACATCTTGAATAACTAGGTTTTGGCATTCTTTAGAACAGATTCACGGGCACTTCGGATCATCAGACCATTTCACTGGACATAATGGATTTAAACTGAGAATATTTTGGACCACGCATTTGATAATCATATTATTACTATGACACAGATAAGTTCAGTTGATATTTATTTGTCATATTGGTTTATTTAAAAATATTGATTTCAAAAAATATTTAATATTTTGCATAATCATATAATATTGTTTCAAACATGCCTAATTGTGTTACCTTTCAGATATTACAACACATTGAACAAAACTAAGACCGTTCCTATCGTGTAAATTTTGTAACATGTTTATATGTTTATTCATGTAATGATATAATGGTTTGCAAATGCTTGGTTCTGTAAATATTTTTGAAAATTGTGCTATGATTTTTAAGTCCAATGTCAGCGATATATTACGTACTGTAAATTATTGCTGTCCATAGCTGTACTTCTATACAGCTCTAATTCTATACATCGAATTAAATTGATAATTACTGACTTAAATTGTGACCTGAAAATTTTAAATATAAAAAAAAAGGATTTCTAAAAAAACATAATAATCGTCTTTGCATCACGTATTATATTATTTGAAGTACTAATATTTAAGATTATATCTCATGTATCTGACATCCTATCTTTGTAATGCATTAAGTGATCATTGCGTCCACTTGTAAATCAATGAGTTTCGAGAGTTGCTTAAATCCGTGATAAATCACATTAGAAAATGTATAACGCACTACGGCAGATAGCATGAAATCACGTACCGTCCGTAAGCAGACTGGTGAATCGACACATACAGATTTTGCATTGACAGTCGTCAGAGTCAGTGACCTTAACCACAAATTATATCTTTATGCAACCATTGAATATAATAATGACTACAAGTACAGTTGTAATGACTAAACATGTCTTAAGCATATGAACTTTAGTTTATTTTTCTTACTATGTCTTTAATCCCATTATTACACTATTTGATAACCGTTTTAGAGAAGTTGTAGAATTTATATGTCAATATCAAAAATCAACAATTTGCATTATTTGATGTCATGTTTAATACACAATTAAAGTATGAGATTTAAGTACAATAGCTCCGTCATATCACAAAATATCTTGACGAATGCTTAAGAACTTTGATGGATTTTCCAGATTTTTGTCTATTTCGCTTCTTGATTAAAAAAATGTTCAAATATTATATTCCAGGTTCATATTTTCACATAGCTAATAATAGATAACCAATTAAGCAATGAATAATTGATCCACTGCAATTCATTTGTATTCCTTAACCTGGTGGTTATTTAGGTAAGCAGTAAATTCATTTCTCGAATTCGTTATTATAACCTTCACACGTACGTGTATTTCAGTGACACCAAAACGATTATAAATGCTATGTTTTTAACAGTAATGTTAATCATTTTCGGCAAATCAATGACAAGACTTCTAAATTCTTGATATCTCTTTAAGATAGGTAACATGTCGATAAGTAAAACAAAAACTTTTTATTATCGGCATTTCTTGATTTTTAAAAGCTACTTTTGTTTCTGTTCATGTGTCTTTTCCATGGGAATCTCCTCTCAAATACAAATTATCTTGCGAAATCTTTACAGCGTTGTTCCTGTCCATTGCAAATAATTTTTGGCATGGTCGTGGTGATCTTTATAAAAAGGCCATTTTGCTATTCCAAGTTTAAACATTGCAACTTTGAATCACCCTTAGGATATGTTGCCTGCTTTTTGAATTTGTCTTTGGCGTCTTGTCTTATCTGTGATATGCAGGCTTCATAACCTCGATAAAATTCGATTTTATTTAGTTCTGTCCATTATTTCTCGTTTAGTGCAAACGCATTCTTTTCCTAAGGAACCATCCGCAGTTTTCATAGAATGGCGCTACCGTGTCACATTGAAGGTTCCATGATAACCACCGTATGAACACATCTGCGGATGTTTTAAACTTCAAAATTTTACCATTTCATGTTAAATGGTAAATTCTGCTTAAGCCGGTGCTAGGGGGCGTGAACGGTAGTTTGCACGTGACAGTACCGTCCATGAACAGGCATAATCAAACCGAGACTGCAACATTTTCAATTTGCCGATTTGGAATTTCTTTACGGATTCCTGATCTCTATTTTATCGCCACGTCAGCGTTGTTTGTGTCATATGGAGGCCATAAAATGTCGCCCCGAAAATTCAATCAGAGATGTTATATTTCCGATCCTTAAAGATCGTTCGTTACGACATTATTGTTGTGTTTATGGTACTTTTAGTTTTTACTTTTGACGTTTTTCTAGCTGGATGGTTCCAATATTCCTACTTGAATAATGTGGAATCACCCTAAGGATATGCTGCCTGATTTTTAAATGTGTCTTTTGACGTCTTATCTGTAATATGCAGGTTAAATAACATCTGATCCCTCTCAAAAGTCCATTTTATTTAGTTTTCATTTTACGGGCATTCTTTTACTTGGGGACCATCATGAAATGGCGCTACCGTTTCACATTAAATGTTCCATGATAATTGCCGTATGAACACATCTGCAGATGTTTCAAAATTCCAAATTTTACAATTTCATTTTAAATGGTGAATACTAATTAAGCCGGTGCTAGGGGTCATGGAAGGAAGTTTGCACTAGACAATACCGTCTATAAACAGGCTCAATCATACAGAGCTTGCAACATTTTCAATTTTGCTGTCTTGAACCTTCTTTACGGATTCCTGTTTGCGTTCATTGAACGCCGCCTTTCCTTTGACCTTGTTTATCATATTTCATATTCTCTATTTTTGCAATCGTCGTTAACAATACCTTAAAGGTGACCAAAACAAATACAATGTTGCTCCTTTAATAACATCAAGACGTGATTCCATTGAAATCATAAGGCTCATGTTTGCAAAGTGTTATACGCATGCTGAGATATAACTCACCAAACCCGCCAACAAACTCATTCAATTTGATTACTTAGCCTTTCAGCGGTGAAGAAAATAAGACTGTTGCAGCCACCTTTTAAATTTTTAATTTATCCTCACTCCATGTGCATTTCGTACCATAGTGTGACTTTGCGATTTTTCCCCACCTAATTCAACAAATACACGTAGTGGCGCGGGATATTTAAATTCTATTGTCACTTCAGAATGTCATGTAATTGATCTTTTCTTGGGAGAACATCATTTACACCACATGCTCGTCAACTTGCCTTGTAAATGTACTTATCTTCTTATGTAACGTTTTATCAGCCTGTTCCACCTTAAATATCAGATTCGGAAATATTTCATTTCAAATTTTGTATTTTATTAGTCGACAGTGACTTCATTGACGGTATTGCAAATATGTCATTTGAATCAGTGACCTGACGTAAAAGTAGCAGATTTAGCATAGTTGTTTTTCATGAACGAGTACAACATATATACAATACTGTACCTTCAACAAACAACTGTTGTCAGTGTTATAATGAACAAGGACTACATTGTCGCAAAATAAGCCCGTCAAAAAAAGCTTTTGACAGAGAAGTGGGCATTATAGATATGCATGTAGAAGATTTTTCTGGGCAATATCTGGAAAATATCTGGATATTTTATCTTCTCTAGTGGTGACCGTGACCTTGCTAATATTTACCTAAATTACATGTGTTACACTTGCAGTCATGGTAGTTATCATTTGTGTTACAATCCATTAAATAATAAAAGACTAAATGGCCCCTGTACAGAAACTTTGACCCCTCTATGTGACTTTGACTTAAGTTGCAGGGACCTCGATTGTTTACGCAATAAGCCTTACAATGGTGAACATTTGTGCAAAGTTACATTCAAATCCCCCGACGAATGTAGAAGTTCGGCTCTTTACAAGCATTTTTCAATGTCCTCTTAGTGTGACTCTTACCTTTAACTTAGAGACCTGGTTCATGAAGTTGAATCATATGAAGTTTCATTAGAATCCCAACATGCGTGGAGGAAATATGCGCTGAACAAAATTGCTATATTTTACCATCTTAAGTGACCTTGACCTTGCATATATTAACCTAAATTACATACCAGCAGGTATGATAATGACCATTTGTGTTTCAATCCCTTAATAAAAGAATACTAAATGGTCCGAATACATTTTCATATTTTTATTTGTACTTTGACCCCTATGTGTGACATTGACCTTGGCTGCATGGACCTAAATTTAGCACGCGACACTTCGCCTTACAATGGTGAACATTTGTGATAAGTTATATTGAAAACCCTCTATGCATATAGAAGCGATTATCAATGACTTCTAAGTGTGACCTTGACCTTTGACGTGGAGACCTAGATCATGCGCATGAAAAGAGATAGTGAAATTCGTCACCCAGTTGGTCTGACTCACATAAAGTACATATACGTAAGTTTCTCTCTATATTTAGGAATCTAGGTTTCTGAATTGGCATTTTATGATTCATAAATCTAAATTGTAACAAAACGGAAGACAGTTGCAAAGGAAGTATGATAAATAATCTTCGAAAACAAACTCTGATATATATAAACGGTAGTTTAAACATTTGCATAAAGATTGGACATCACTGTTCCAACTTTGGATGAAACAAGACTTTTGAAATTAAGCGACTAGGTACAGATTTACTTAACCAATAATTTGATAAACAAGGTTGTCCAAAGTATCCTTAACAAAAGAAAACCACGGCAATTCAGTTCTATTTCTTCAGAGTATTGAGTCTTCGGGCCATATACGTTCTTCAGTCTGACCAACCAGTCCGTAACCTTGCATATGTTTTATTTGTTAAATCAAATACCCATTGTGGCTAAGCAGTTGCTTTTAAGGATTGATGCATCAAAATGATAGCCACCGTTTATCAAGAGACGTCTAAATTGGTTCAAATTACTAGAGTCTAAACATATCTTGGCACTAGAGGTGCGGTAGTTTTGACCCCTGGTGTTGATTTCCAAGGTTAGCGAAAAGAATCCTTCCTGTTTCGGCGCCATGAGACCTAAATTGTGTTGGTGCACCGTAAAAGCAAACAACCAACCAAACAAACAAGCAAACAAGGTTTACGTAGACAGTTATGTTATGTTACAATCATACAAGTTGTCTGATCTAGCAGATTTTACCGATATATACTTTATTGAAGAAGAATTCCGACAGTTGCATAATGGCGTAGATATACCATGTTATAATCGTTAGAACAATTTATTGTTGAAAGTATCTTACTTTGATCTTTATTTATACCACATAGAAGTAAATGAGAATTATATGAGGCGACCAGGTGTGTAATTGATTTAAAGTGTTGCAAACAGTTTTCACATACAATCAATTTCTAGACGATTAAAAATTCTAGTACACTTTGTAAAACGTGCTGCACATATATGTCTAGAATTTACTAGTTTCAAACCAATGTCTATGAAATGAATTGAGGAAACAAAGTATCAAATTATCAGCACGAAATGGATTTAAATTATTGTTATAATTGAGGGTTTAAGTGATTTTTTTAAATAAATTGTACCATTATTTAAAAACGAATTGTTTTTCACGCTCCACTGTATTGCGCCTAAATATGAATACATGTATACATACAAATATTATTAGTAAATATTTTTATTTATTTATTTTTGTGCATATAAGTGTGTATTATGTGTCATCTTTTTCACAATACCTGCATGTTTGAAGGGTTTCAAAACTTTCAACTTATCTATGATATGATAGTGGATGAGAAATAACATTGTTTGACATCTTGATTTACAACTTTACACTATCTTGTACCACTGACATAGAAGGAACAGACATAGAAAGATCTGTTAAAAGGGATATCTCATCACCCCCACACCGTCTTCATCGTGAATCATAATCATGTTGGTTTAAATCAGAGGCAATCGATGTCGTGGGCTATTTTCTTGAACTTGCCACAACGGATTGTTTCACGAGTAATGACAATCAGTTCACGAATATCATTAAGATTGTTTTAATTATTGAGGTCTTTTAGAAGCAAAAGAAACAAATCATCCGATTCGATTTCAGTGAGTCTATTAAAGTGAGGAAATGATAGAGTAAATCATGATCACCTATCACGCTCCCTATCACCGGCTAGTCATTTTATGCTCCTATTTCGTTGATGTCGGTAAGTATTTTTATTTTTGAAGTTAAATCGCCTCATTAATAAATTTTACTTTGTAAATAGTTTAGTGATTCTAGAAAAATGAATACAAAACCCATTGAAATGTGCAGTCATCGTACATATTTCAGTAAATGCAGGTCGTTTTCGTTTATAATCGACATTCTTCTCAATTTGTCTGATCATTTTATGTTATTATTGCAATCAGAAAACATTACCAGGCATGCTTACATGTATGCGTAACACATCAATTCGTCCTTTATCAAAAGGAAAGCGTTTCTTATATTAACATACGGAAATGTCCGAAGTTTTACGAGAATAAAAAGTCAGCATACGGATTGCTAGAAGCAAGAATATGTGTTCGTCTCTATAAAAGAAGTTTATTTTTCAAGTTCATGTTTTGTTAAACTGTGAACATGAGTAATAAGTAATTGCTTGTATGTTCTTTCTGGCTAATTTGTTATTCACCAACAATGTTAACAGATTGGTTAAAGGAAAATTATGTTGCAAAGCTACAGTCTTATAAACATTAATTTAGAATAAATGAAATATATACACGATTCTAACAACCTAATAGTGCTTGTTCATGAATGTTCATTTATATTTTCACTGTTGTTTTTATGTCAGTATTAATGGAGACTGAAATCAGACAAGTAACTAGATGTAGGTCGCTTATCAGATTAACAGGTAGCATTTAACCGCGGGAAACTGGCTTTAAGTGACAAGATAATGATGATGTATGGATGGTTCTATGTGTCAGTAGAACATGGGCGTGTTCCAGGCGGAAAGTACTTTGTTATAAAGCAGCATGATGTAAGTAGCTAAAAAAAGCTAGTACGTTAAATTTGAACGCCTTTAACGTTAATTTCAGTTATAAAAATAACTATATCATTTATGATTGTTTTTATAGTAAAAATGCGTATACATAGTAATATAATTATGCATGTAACAGCATTTCATACATTCTAAATGCGTTTCGAAGAAAGTTGGGTTTAATATATCTTTATATGTTGTATTCATGTACATGGCAAATATATCTGCCGCTTTTTATTGTACAGATCCTCTTATAAGGTTAAAAAGAAAACTTCACATGTATAAAGAAATGATTATCAATAAAAATAGTTTTAATTGCAATAGTTTTTTTGAAGTTGGTCAACATTGATTTTGATTTCAAGCTTTCAATAAACTAACAATACTTTAAATTAGCTAAATTAAGGGCTTGATTTTTGGTAGGCATACTAAGCTGGAAAGGTTACACATAACAATGACAATATCGTGACTTTAAACCTACAATTCCGATGAATCTTTATGAACAACCTTAAAATGATAAAAAAGATAAAAATCTAAAGATAGAACGAAACGAAGGAGAAGAAAAGAAATATGTTTGTGGTGTAAAACGTGGCTTTATTTTTTTCTTTCCTTAGTGAAATAATGCTCTGAGTTGAGTAGCAGAGCAAAATCAAGTTGAAGTACACAAAAACGTTATAAAGATTTTAAAATTCAATTAATGACTTTACTTCAAAACATCAAAGGTATCAGCCACCAGGTAGGTATACATAAAACACTGGCAATACTTTCAGACGTAGACTTGCTAATTCAATTATGTCTGACGATTCCCAGGCTATAAAAGCAAAATGAAAATGACATTTGTTTTATTAAGCACCGGAAGAGAAAAAAACCAACTACTTATTGCTGGGATGGAATGATGTTGCTGTTAATATCATACGTTAAACTGCATTTGTGGCGGGCCGCACGATTTTTGACTGTTCTTATTAGTTTGTTTACCTTCGTATTTTCTTTTTTTTCTTTTTATTTGCTTTTATTTGCTAGACAGGTATCCGACAATTTTCAATTTCTAATGTCTGTAGAGTTTTTCTTGTAAACAAGGATCGCATGGTAGATTTCAGTTTTATCGAGGGACTGTTTCAAAAACATGAAAGCCCGAAGCATATTGGAATTATTTTTTCGTCCTATTGAATTGCTCGCTTACCAGTGTCGGTTTCATACAAGATATCGACTTTGTGAACCTACTAGGGCTCGATCGCAAGTCAGTGATCAATATGTCGGAAGTCGAAATTAACAGCTGGGTTATTCCTTCATTTTATTCTTCATAAAAAACAATTACCTTTTTTATGTGAAATTCTTTCCTTTTTTGAGCTTATCCCTGTTGATGGTTCAATGATTTTTTAAAACCAACAGGTATGAATAATTATTATGATGCTCGACGTTCAACATATAGTAGAGTCATGGCATTAGAAGCACCATTTAGCTGCTGTTTGTTTAATTTCCTGTTATTTTTGAGAATCTTTTATAATTGATAACATATGTTTTATATATCAGGCAGATACACAATACATTAACAGAGATTAAACAATCATTTCATCTGATCTTACTTATTTATTTATCAGAAACGATGGTTTGCTCGGAAATCTTACGTTTCCAAAAAGGTCTTCAAAAACTGTGTTGTAATTAGAATGATAAAACTTATTTTGAAATAAAAAACGTTTTTGAATTTGATTTTTTAGCGTCAAGTCTATGAAATAGATAATTAAAAAAATATTACAAAAACAAAATAAAATTAGTAAAAAGAATAAGTAAATGAATGAACAGAATAAAACAAATAAGACTTCATAAGAGATATGCACTCATTTTCAATATAGGGGAACGTCTTCATTGTATTTGACTTAATATGAATAAAAATATAAATAGATATATATTCAATTGTAAAAGATGAGAGACAGAGCCGCCTTTCAGTCATTGATTAATATCTTACATCATAATATCAATCAATATTATAATGATATTTCTAATCATCACATTCTGGATAACTGGCTGTTTGAAAGTTAGAAAGTATTAAACCGTCGGTGAAAAATGTCAGTATCATATTTTTCTTACATATATATTGTCGACTGTCAATATAAACTGTAACGTCAGAGATCTTTACACAAAGGATATATTGTTTTAGAGTTTGGTTAAAAGTCACCTGATTTCGCCCACTTGTACTATTGCTTTTCTTTTGTTAATTTGTAAAATTTAGTAAAATAAAAGCATTACATAGACCACACCCTTTACATTGTTATAAAATGGAGCATTGTTCTCCTTTTAATTAACGTTATTAACTGTTTTGTGTTTAACTTGATACTTCTCTATTTATAGTGCAATTTTGTCGTACTAAATCATCACTTTTTGTATTGTAACTGCATGTTGCTAAAAAGCTTTTTTCGATGCACATACCGCATTAATAACTTTTCTATCTTGAGAAAATATTAGAAAAGATAGTTTAACGTCTCAATTCCGACTAAAAGGACGCAAAGAAAAAAAGGAATTGATAAAAGATTGAACTTGATTTTCTGTCAGAATGTTAGCCACTTTCATGGTATTTCTGCCATCGACGGCAGCATTTATAATATGTATCTGCCTACAACGGCAGCATTTTTTCTTCGACCGGATAAGATTGAGCGTCTGTAAAACTTTCAAGAAAAGACTCACGGGGTAAATATTTGGCTTGCGTTACCCCAATGGATGAACGTCTATGTTGATAACAGGAAATCCTGCCATTTACTTCAAACTTGAGATATTTTGAACAGAAAACAGACATTTTCAGGGATTTTTCCGAGGCTGTCACTTTTAACCTGCTCAAAATAGTCTTAAAACAGAAAAAAAACCAGTCCAAAATTACCTTACAGTATCTCCATTCAATGGACAATAGTTTTATAGCAATGAAATGGGCCGTATTTGTGTAATATAATTAAACCAACCAAATTTATAACATACCTGTATCGATCGGTATTTTTCAGATATCTGCCATCACTGCCGTGATTTGCCATCACTGCCGCCGGTAATACGGTGTTTTAATATACATGTACATGTATTATTCAGATTATTTATACTGTTTAAACTTGAAATTACCAGGTTTTGTCATATATGTATGGGAACCTAGGCACGTTATTCAGAATAAACATTTTGTAGACATAACATAACACGTTTTTTATTAACAATAATCATTACATACAATTTTCAAAATAGGCGCACACTGATTCAAAATAATGAAACAATATGAGTTTCTTTTCGCGTTGGAAGTTGTAACAATAATTTGCGAAAAGCGACAATGAAGAAGCGTGTGCTTAAAACATAAACTTAAGAATTAAGAGCTACGTATTTCTATTTAAAATGTGATTTTAAAAGCATAGTAAATGAATTTCTATGTATTTGCCAGTAGTTTTGTATCTGGGATTTTCAAATTCTTGTATACACTTCCAATATTAGAATAATTGTATATATATGTATATAAATTCTTTCACAGGAATGGCAATAAAAGAACGACATTGTCATGAAATCCTATGATGTAATTTCCTCCACTGACGAGCTCAATCCAGTATCTGTTATTGTGGTGTTTGTAGTTTAAAGGAAATAATTTAATTGATAACATGTCTTTGTAACTAGATAAGTAAAGTTTATCAGGTCTCTCTGGAATGCGTCTTGTTTTTACCTGAAACACGAGAATATTAAGATATAACACGAAATCAAAATTGTCGGAAACAAACGGTCACATGACTCCGAAATATTAAAAAACAAAATCAACAATAGGATGGAAATTCGGATTTCAAAATACCCGGTACATGCTGACACTTTAAGAAGTTAAAAACCGGCTAACAAATATATTAAAGTCAACAAGGAAACGAATCGATTGAAAATTGTAATGTTTCAGTAGTTTCATAATTACTTTGCATGATATCTGCATTTATACATTGTTCAAAATACGGATTACGGTGATAGTGTTAGAAAATGTTTAGAATCTCTCTTGTGGATATGAAGTTGAAAGTTTGAAGTTAGTTGCCCCTGAATATGCAGACTTGGTCGACCTTTACTCGACTTTCGTTTCCACATGTAACATGTAATGGTGAACGTGAGATTGTTCCATTGCAATTAAAAGTGATACACATTTAAATTTATTGTAAAAAGTAGTAATTTATAGTACCTTTTCTTTGGCGTTTTTCTTTTCTATTTCTTGTATTACTTTTATTGTTTTTATATTTTTTCTTTATTTTAGATGTTCTACCTCTTTCTCTACATGAAAGATGTCCATTTTTACAGCGACTGCAAAAAGTAAACAAGTATATTTGGTTGCATAAAAATCTTTTAAATAAATGGCAATGCTATGCATTTTTTAAACGTCTTTTTATATTTGAAATGATCTTAAATTGACAAAAGTTCTTTCCTGTTCGTGGCTATTTAAGCTGTCAGTTAATGAATTGCTGACAAGAACAAAAAGTCATAACGTCAATTTGCATAAGTTTCCACATACAATGTACAATGTTCTAAATTGTCTGAAGTTATTATATGTTACCTATTTTTGTTGAATAGTTTTCAATCTCTACAAGTATGAACCAAATGACCAGTACAAAAGTATTGCGACACTTAGCATTCATTTTCAGAGTTTTCACTCACGGACATTTCTACTGCTATCGATAAGCTTTTTTTTAACTTTTAACATTTCTATAGTAAGCAAAACGATGTTTTTGACTTACCAAAATTTATCTTTCAGTTGTATTTTTGCACCATGTAATAATATAACATCGTCAACTGCACACGTCTTTCTCTTTTTCAATGATGATGTAATTACAAGATTATCTTCTCCAGGGGAATCTTCAAAAAACCATAAAAAATAATTATACATCATTCCTCGAAACTAAAAAAAAATTGAAAGGTGATAACAAAGGAACATATCTCTATTGGGGTTTTATGTTTGCGATTTTCAAATCTAAAGTTATGGAAAAAAAAGCAGAATTTCGTTCTTCAAAACTAACTATTGGATGCAAAATTACATAACTCATCAAACAATAGTATAGTTTGATATATATGATGGTAACTGACAGTTAAAAAGTAGTAATCAACTTCTGAATTAAGATGACACACAGTTTGATAATTGTAGCCCGGTTCAATTAAATAACTTGCTTGCTATAAAATTGCATTGGTCTACAATGCGCATCTTTTCCGGAAAATTAAATAGTCAAACTAAGATTTGCTGGCAATATATCCAGACATCAGCTTCATGCCACGTGGATATTATTACTTTTAAAATTCTTGATGTATAACTCCGAGGGCTAACACAAATTAAAATCTCCTTTATATAAAACAGATATTGTCTTACATTTTTCTTCGTTATGTTTTACGCAATATCCGCTGTTTGGTATTCCATCCTTTATATTTCCAGGATCAGTCACGTGACAGAAATATCCCTGGGGGCATAATAGAGGGTCCTCGTCAGATTCAATGGGACTGGTGCTGCATGTTTCAACTGCAAATAATTATGTTTGGATAGGACCATTATAAACTAAATAAAGATAACAACGCGTGTTTACTTTTTGAGATAAATTAATATTATTAATAATGTTATGAAACAATAAAATCGTTTGTTTTGTTAAAGAAAGGGAAAAGATATTGACTTGCAATAAAAAGTGCAAGAAACACCAATACCAGCACCGACTTAAGCAGTTTTCAATCTTTAACTTCGATACTAATGGAGTTTATGTTACAGAAACGTCATAAAATGGAATAGGATCATGGTTTATATTTCACTTTTATTCAGTTATGTACGGGGGGATAACTAAACAAGATATGCGTATTTAAAAAAAAGATCAAATCATTTATCTGACAAATGCAATTATATCTTAAAATATCAAACTGACAATATTGACAAAACTAAAATAACAGTACCATTACCTTCATTGGAGGAATCGTCATTAATTGGTCTGTTGATCAACCAGGATATTCCTTAAAATAATGTACAATAAATAAAATGCTTGAATTCAATCAATCAATCAATAAATCAATCAGTCGTCATAACATATGCTAAAATTTATTTATCTGTGACCAAATGAATTGTAAACTATAAGAAATGATTAAATTGGTACTTAGCGCTGTATATCATGTTACACAAAAACTTATGTAAAAAATTACACATTAAAATGATCAAAACTGAAATAAAATATAAAAGAAGTCGTCATTTAAGAAAATAATTAAAGTACAGATTTAGATTACTAGTGCCTTACCAGATCTTGATCTTCTTGGTTCCTTCCGCCAGTCGACAACTAACAAAGAAAACAACACTTACTAACATTTGATAAATAAGTTCAATACCAACTGAGATTCTTAATTTATATTAAAACAGATTTATGATTTATTATCTTTAAAAAACACTGAAACCAAAGTAAAGCGATTGGCCATTTTAACTACTTGACCATTTTAACTGTGGTTAAAATATTTCATCATTTTACAAAAAGATATTTTAATGACCTAATGCGTTTCCATTTTGTTTCTTAAAGGAAAAGAAATCTTGCTAAAATTGAGTCTTCTTGGAAAAGAAAGAATTCATTTTGTAATAATCTGACGATGCAAAATTTTTACTCATAATTGACAATTTTGAGAAGGAATCAAATAATAAGGAATTACGAGCGGCTGGTTGAACTTCACGAAGGCACGTAAAAGAGCATCCGGTAAAACAACAACTGTATCCATCCGAACAATCGGTATCTCTTTGACACGAATTATGTGCGCATGCGTCATTTGATACAACATCCGGAACCGGCGGACACACATCTTCCGACGCCATATTTGGAGCAGCAGGAGCATCTGATTGGTAATCGTCATAAAATATCTGAAAATATATAGAGACAATTATAAGAAATATCTATCAAAATGAACATGATAACTCGTGATTATCTGGTATATGCCTATTTCCAGTTTTGTTTTTTATTCTTTATATTTCTTTCATTTTGGCGTAGTATCTATTTTTGAACTAACATAGTTTCACTTTGTAGGCTTGGATCATATTTCTTATATTAATTTCTTCGCATGACTACGACCTACGATATTCGCAAGTAAAACTGTATCAAAAAGGTTCTTGATTATGAATATGCTTTAAATTTTACAAAAATATACCATAAATTGAATAATAGTACATGCAGTACAATTAAAGATGTAAATGTAAACTGAATATTGTAAATATGTAATGAAAATAAACAGATGTTTAAAAAACCCATGAAACTGACAATGTAAAATGCATATTGCACTTTTAACTTTCTTTGATAAAAAAGTTAAAATATGTCATTGTATTTGGTGACTGGAAATAAGGGGCCTAATAGTTGCCGTAGGATAATGTTTATAATGATGAAGATATTCTATAATTATTTAGAAGTATCATGTTTGAAACAAATTCCACTCAGGCACTATCTTTAAATATTTTGATCGTTGCATCACATTCCAATTCGAGCTAATTATTGATATGTGACCAAATTATTTCAACTTATTTATCCCCTTTAATCCACTACAGTGTATTCTCTTATCTTATAGAAAATCATTTAAAGAATATTTAAACATGCGTATATTATACCTGAACTTGCGTGTCACATTTTAATACCGGTCAAATAAAGAATAGAGTAGAATTTATTGTAACTTATTATTGACACCATTACATGAAATAATATCGCTTGTATAAGAAATGCATCTTTCACCAGATAGTTTCAACCGATATTACTTTGTATTATCTGTATTATAACCTTATTAAATAAGCAAGAAATTTGAACAGTATTCCCTGTTATTACGAACTATGGACAACAAGATAATTCTGTCCTCCAGACTCTCCTAAATTGGTATTATCGCATTTATTTATCCGCATTTTCTTCGTCTTAATGTGACATTAAACATGTATGTTTTAGGACAATTGGTTTATTTGTATTATTTTAGTGATATGGGCCACAAAATGTGCATTATTGATAGATAAAGACATTTTTATAGATATCAACTATAATGTTTACCTATTATAGTAAGTGTACTGAAGAAAGTATAAATTTCAAACCAATGTTCAATAAAATATGCAAATGAATCAGAAACACTATTTTTTATATTTTAAACAAATTATACAGTTTTAATACTGTAACAAACGAAAGAGAGAGAGAGAGATTTTTTTTTCAAAGTAGAATGATAAAATAATCCATCTTTATTTTAATATTCCCTACAATAAACTGTTGATTAGATTTCAGACACAACTATGCACGGGGATGTAAATATGCAGATTCCTGTCAGAATCAGCAATTTAAGAGACGTAAAGGCTGTTACAAGATAAAACACTTGTTTTCTAACACCTGTTAGACTTTTCATGAAGCAAGATATTCGTTACGTCTCGATCTTTTTCTATTAAATTGGCTAGTTTGGATGAAATTAATCAGACTAACATATTTTTTTTTATTTTCTGGCAATTCAAAAATTATCTTTAAAACAGAAAAGGACACTTCTATTATAAATTCTGAAATTCTGAAATTTATTCGAATTTCTTTATCATTTGATTAGATAAATGTCACTGTTATTATATTCCATGTCCAGTGTTAACTAAGGGACGTTTTTATTAACGCTTTAAACTTGTATAAATTTAGCAACATCCCCCAGAAAAGATAAAAATACCATTGACCAAGAATAATCAATTTATTGTGCAAAATGACCCAAAACTTAAATGCGTTTCAACACTTTTCGTTAAAATCGAGCTAAAAATCGCGCAAAAAACAACGATATTCAATTCAGTTAGGAAAGAAAACGATTAGTCTGGTTCGAATATTTTTTCACTTAAAGCGCTTCACTTGATCTATTCCATTTTAGGCCTTTAAGCTCAGTAGGGCTCCTTTTATACCTTCTGCAAAACAAACTCACAATATTCATTTATACCTTATTTTCATCTTCATATTGAAAATATTACTTTATTTCTCGTTCAAAGTTATAAAGTTACTTCCAAAAATACTTCAAATATTCCGATTAAAATCTTTTAATGTAGGTGAAAATAACTTTTAAAAATCTGCAAACATAGTAGAGGAAAACGGAAAACATAACGAACACACAAAATGACAGATTGAAAATGTTGCAGGCTCGGTTTGATTGAGGCTATACATGGACGGTACTGTCAAGTGGAAGCAAAATTTATCATTTAAACATGTAAAATGAAAACATAATATTCTTGACATTGCTTGCATTTGTCTATTTTTTTGAAAAATAACATTCACATTCAGAATATCAATGCATATTTTATTTATAAATTTCAAGCAAATCACTTACAAATTTTATAAATCAACAACGGAAGGACCTTCTTTGAGCATTATAGTCGACCATTGTATTAGACATGACAAAATCAAATGCACATCATTTTAACATTAAAGTGAGCTGCACAAGAAAATCTCGCAGAAAAACAAAATGTCTATAAAGACTCTTAATCTATATAGTAACGGTTATCTAAGATTTTAGATGGTTTTACACTCAAATTGTTAAAATCTAGATTTGAAGTTAAAGAGAAATGTCGCTTTAATCTTGTATATAAATTGTAGAGAAGGCGCAGACGGTTTGTTCTAGTTGGCAATCATTCCATCAGACAATTGTCAATAAACATTTTATGTTCGCACATCTGTCTTCAACGTTTGACATTGCGTATGATTTACTATAACACATAGTTTTGTCTGGCAATGAGGAAACGCAGTTTAGCGGATATACAGGAGATTTTTTTTTCATAGTAGAACTATCTTTCATCGCTTTGTCTCGTTTTGTGTTACGTTTTCATTGTTTTCTTCTTCATTCATTTGTTCTATCTAAAAGTTTGAGTTGTTTTTACAAAAAAAGTTTTTATCTGTGCATGAAAATATATTGCTTTTAAACCTAACGCAATAAGAAAATGGAAAATGTATTATACCATTTTTAACTGAAAACGCAAAAAGCAAACAAAAAAAAGTTAAATATATGTACATGAATTAAACATGATAATATCATATCAAAAGTCGTGGCCATTTTTGACGAACTAAATGAATACTTTATGGCTGCAATGAAGATTTGTGTTTTTAAATTAATAGAATTTACACAATTTACGTAACAGAATTATTTGATAAAGGATCAATTCTTTAAGGTATGGTGCCTTGAAAAACAATTTTCAATAGCCGTGCAAGAATTGTCAAAGTAACATATATAGATGAATAGTTGTAAAAATAATAGACTGGTGTAGTTCGATTTCATACTTATATCCTCGTTTCGTTTATCTTTAGAATGGACCAGTCTTATGCTGACTCAAAAATAAATGTCAATTGTAAATTGAAAGGATTTCGCTTAAAAAATTATAGCAAGAACGTGTACGTATTGATTTTTAAAAAAAGATATATAACTGCAATTTAATAATTTACTTTGGACATTTTTATTCAGTTACATTTTAATAATAAACATTTAACTATTGTAGCGTTAATGTATCTTTTTGCAATATTGCTGATAAAAGAAAATAAGCGGTAATATTTTTTATATAATAAAATCAATGACTATATAAGGACCTCGATTATTATTAGACGTTCTTTTATATTTCTCTTAATAATATCCATATCAAAATTCATATTATTCTTACCGCATCTACGAGCCATTTTTCAGGAACATTTTCATTTGTATTCCCCCCTGAATCACTTTTATTTTCTTCATTTAATCTTGACTTTTTTCTAACTCCATTCCCCTTCTTTCCTTTAAGTATAGCTTTCAAATCAGGGTCAGGTAAAATTTGTGCACCAAACAATGTCCCAGTCGTCTGAAGGACTAAAATCAACGTTAAAATCATATTTTAATTTTATCATAAACTTTTTATCACAATAACCTTTTTCCTTTATTTATTTTCGAATTTAATAAATTGCTGAATCTTTCATATTTAAAGATTATCAGCTAGTAAGAAAAATAGCATTATATTCGTCAAATTTCAAAATTGCGTTCAAACACTTCGATCAATATAGATGATTTAAATATAAATATTTATCAATAAATCCCGTTAGCCCTCTCAAACATCTCACGTATTCCTTTAAAACAAAACACTGATTGAAACATACGTGTCTATAATCCATGCCGGTATCTTCACATACCTACATTGGCAGGTATTCGTCTCTCAAACTTCACCTATCAACTGATGGAGAAATTTTCCTGATACTGTGGTAATTTAAGCTAAATTAGTCGCATTAACCCGCTACAGTCTACCTCTTATCCTAAATACACGACGTTGATAGTCTGATAAATCACCCTTGATTTAAACACTGTTAAACTAATTTGCTACCTGAGTCCTTTTATCTAATAGTATGATAGAATTAACAAATAAAAGATATCGTAATTCCACAATAAACAAAACCTCCTTTTTTCCTTTTTAGACGAATTTCGGGACAAAATCCGATGATTATTCCTAATTAATTATAATTCTGGCAGAAAAAGCGAGACATTTTCTTTTGTATCGTTTAAAACAGTAAAAAACACAATAAATCAATATGGACAAAAACGCCTATGCGTGCACAAATGCGTGCGATTATCAATTAAACAACTGAAAAGTGCAGTTATGTGTTACAAAGAAACATTATTTTCGTTTCGCTACAACAAAGTTTACATAACAGTATAGTTATTCAAACTTTCAATTTATAATTTGTTCAGGTTTGTGCGTCGGTTACTTATTCATACATGCAATTGCGTGATTAATTCATCAACTATGAATAAAATTAATAATGATTACATCAAAACTCACCAGATGCATGACAAACACGCTAAACTTGGGTTTCTAAGTTTTCAAGGGTCATTGCTCGAGCAAATATGGGGCATTGGGCAAGTATAAAAATAATTTTATGTCTTCAATATTCAAGTGGTTGATATAATTTAAAAAGTAAAACAAAATGATTTTAGTATGATCATATTCATAGTTATTATAGAGATATATTAAACATAAGTAAAACTTTAAATTACTTTCTAACTTTTCAATTAGATTCAACATAACATAGTAAACAGAATTATTGTTGTAATTAAGAGCTAAATGTCATAAAAAATCCTACATCATTTTAGAGAAATAAAATTTCTAAATTGATGCGTTATCCGTATAGTTACCAGGATTTTACACTTAATTTAGCAAACACAGAATGTATTATTTAGTTAAATTGATTACAAAACAATCCTTCTGTATTGAAACAAAACATTTTTAAAAAAGTAAAATTTTATATCAAATGAACATTGTGAATTGCCAATTTTTAGAAAATAGGGTATCGGTTAATGTGTATAACAGTTGAAATCTAACCTGGAAATATTAAAGGGAAGATTTTAAGTTGGAAAATAACAAATTCAGGTCATTCAAAATCATTTAATACTTCAAACTTGTATGAAAAAATATACATTTGTGGATATTTTTCAATTCTTTATGTTAATCATTTGATGAAATAAAAATACAAACGTATATATTAATTGATGTTTATCATACATAGAACTATATGAACAATAATTATGGAAATTAAACTCAAAGCAAAATTTGAGTTATAACATCATTATGCTTTGAAGCTGCATACGTGTCTTTCTTTACTATTTACAAATATCCATAGATTGTTACTTTGAAACAGAAATCATAGTATTTCCTGTTTGAATACGTAAACTGTTTCCATAAGTAAGTACATATGTTGTAACCTCTAGCCTCTTTCTGGCAAAATGGTCTATCCATGCAAACAGTGCAAACCATGATTATATAATCGACCGGAACATCCGTTCACTGTCTGCACTGTTCGCTTTTCCGTCAGTATATATTTGGAAGAAAAAAAAATTCCAATAAAGATCATTGGTTCTGTCCAGATTTGAAGATAAACATGTACATTTAAGTTAAGGTTTTACATTGGTTAATATATTTACTAGTATATTAACATAATGAATTTTCATGTTCTTACCAGTTGTGTTATATACAATTAGGTCCATAAACATTTTATTTCCAGTAAGCAATATTTGGACTAGACGATTACACGTAAACATCCTTAATCATTTAGTAATTGACCCTGTCAATACAGCATGTTTATTTTGGATGCCCTGCAGTAACATACCAACATGTCTTGATTGTAAAAATAACAAGAAGCGCGTCTTTACTGCTCAATATATTTTTCTGGGGATGAATGTATACCGCTCTAACTCTTCGTCATTTCATGTTTTTAATTTTCTCTTATCGTTATTATTTTCCATTATATAAAGTCTGTAATTTGTAAAATGATAAAACGAAAATGAGTGTGTTCTTCTATCGTTTTATGTTTCTGTGTTAACCTTTCTATGTTTTTGTGTCCTCATTCCATTTTAAATTTTAATCAGGAGGAGATACATTACATTTCTTTCATTCTTACAAATGTGTTTCTGAATTAGACAAAGAATCATAACATGTCTTACTAATATTTAAATATTTCATCTTGTCACCGATTCTATCCGGGAATAAGGTATAATTTCTCCGTGACAATTGGTCACGGACATTGAGTCTTATGGTTATTTCCCCCCACCGCAGAATCAGAAATCATGCGGGACTAGTAACATGTAATCGGCGTTTCAACAAACCAGTTAGCCATTTATTTATCCATTTTCATTTAATCATGTATGTATCGTTTCATTCATTTTTTTTAATTTCATAAAATCATTTTTCTCTGATATTTAAGAATTTCATTTTCGACTTTTAAGTTTAATACCTCAGTTGTGACGCATATTTGTTGCCTCTTGCAAAAGAAACAGTAACCATATGCAATACGGATATAAATTTTCTTTGTCTCAAAAATAAACAGTTTCCATTTCAGCAAATTAACAACGTGGTGTAAAAACAGGTGTTTATAAAACAATAAAACAGATACATTAGTTGTTTTCAGTTCAACAAGTTCTGATTATTTACGTCTATTTAACTGGAGTGCAGGTATTAGTTACCTGCACTCCAGAGTATGCTCAATGATTGGTTCATTTTGTCTGGGGTTTACATAATTATTGTGACGACAGAGAAAGGAATAGCGATAGAAATATCATTTTCAGATGCTGGTTCATTGGTTTCTTTTTTCTGGGGTTTCATATTATGACATAAGGAAACGTGTTTTAATTTTTGAATATGATACAAAAGAGAAAGAACATCAAAACAATCGGCAAGCTGATTTATACTCGGGGGCTACGCCTACTCGTACAAAACAGATTGCCTCGTGTGTAGATGCTCTTTATATTATATATTACTACTTTTGTTGTATTTTAGTATATTACATACAAAACACATATGATACCTGTAACAATATTTTAATTAAGTATATCCATGTTTCGAAATATGTTTCATCTTGTGAACACTAAAAGTTCATGTTTGTGAGATTAGCTACTTACACAGTACAGTGCAGTGCGGTGCGATGTACAGTGCTGTGCTGTACTTTACTGTACTATACTGTGTGTTACTGTATTGTATTGAAGTATACCTTTTGGTGCTCACTCGGTGAAGTTTATTTCGATCTTATACTGAACTAAACAAATATCCTCTATATATAAGCTTTTTCTAAAATAACTTGGCGCAACTCTATAACAGTGTTAATTACTTGTATTGTAAATGTATTAAGTGCCGGTGTTTTTATTGTTATTATTTCTGTCGGTGGAACCATTTCATATCTATTGCTATTGCATATTTGTACACTTTCTACAGTTAATTAGATTCTCTATAATTATTAACATGCATAACTATTCTACCGTTTCAAAATAAATCGTCTAATGATGTCGGGCTATACCGTATTGACACCGAAGTCGTTCTCGGCTTCTTTCGACATGAATCTTATACCTATTTGTGGTATATTGTGTCACAGAAGAGGGCGATTTCAACGTTGACTACCCTGCTTAAGAAACAAAACCTACCCAGCAACTAGCATAATATATACTTATTCGTTTCTGATATACTTACAGCTACACATTGTTATAGACAAACTGTTTAGAATACAAAAGTAAGTCTAGAACGCATCTATATCCAACGTAAAAACGACTAAAATGCATTTTTTGCAATAAACAGACAAACATTTTGAAAACAACTGACCAAGTCTCCTCGATGCGATTTATGTTTTCAAGGAGTTATGAAATAACACAATTTTTATACCGCCACATATTACGGAAATGAAATCCGTCGAGTAATTAATCATCTATCTGCAATATGACAGTATGAGAATCTAGAACATTCGTATAGATATATATTTATAGGATACCATAAATCTCATAATCTATTTTCAGGAGTGTTATGAGACAGAAATGCTAATAAAGTTGTCATTTGAAGCTTCATAACAGAGACAACTCATATTTCACACCTGTCCTTGAATAACTTATGTTAAGACTCTGAAAAGAAGAGCAATGTAAACAAAGTTGATAAGTAATGATTGCAAATACGAATTGGCTGACGTTACTGGTTATAGATACATTAGGACTAAAATTAACTGTCATGAATGTTGTTAAGATGTTTACTTATCTTAGTTATTTAAAAAAATATCAGCGTCCACACAAACTGCAGCATGATACACAAAGACAAAATACCCAATAAACCTAAAAACGGCCGACTTCTTGAGAAATAATTTTAATGCGACTTTTATAATCGAATTATTGATCTCAGTTGGAGTCATTGGTTACCGTAAAAAATTAAAATTGTTTATCACATGCTTTTAGAGGTTTGAGTACTACAATGGTTTGAACATATGTCAGATTATTAAGAAAAAATGTTGTATTGTTCCTATTTGTATGTTTCGAGCTCACTTAAGTTTGTACACAAATAATTGTTTGTTTGTTATTGTTTGATTGGATTTTACGTCGCACCCACACAGTATAGGTAATATAGCGACGTTCCATTTTTTCTGGTGGAGGAAGACCTCGGGTGCCCTTCCGCGCATAATTTCAGGCACGAACGGGCACCTGAGTAGAACCACCGACGTTCCGTAAGCTAGCTGAATAGCTTTCTCACATGAAAGAATCCAAAGTCCCTGTCGGGATTCGAACCCACAGCGGTGAGGGGAAAGTGGTTTGAAGTCAACAACCTACATACAAAGAGTCAATTAATAACTACACATCTGTCTTCAGGTTTCACTTCATTTTAACTTCACAATGTAATAAAAATGTCAAATTATTCATTATGCTTGAACCTTTGACTCTGGTAATGTAAATATCGAGATAATTAGCAATTTATGACACACATGGTCAGTTAACATTCCATATGATCTTTTTTTTCTAAACCCTAATGTAAATTCTCTGACCTTATCGTTCTTATTTTAAGAATTTGAACTTATAATGTCTTATTGAAGTAAATGTTTTATTCCATATCTTTTGCCAAAATATGGTTAGGTTTTGTCAAGTACGAGTTGGAACTTCGGCAAATGATAAGAATAACACTTGGCTACATTGCTATTCAACAAAAACAATGCATTATTTATTGGTTTGTAAAATCTTTAGAAAGACATTAGCGGAATGTAATGCTTTTAAAGAAAAATAACCTCTTAAATATTTTTGTTATAACAGACTGAAAAGTAAAAATATATGTCCCCATATTTGAACAGTCTTTGTTAAAAAACACATTTCTTTTATGTATATCATTTATTCATTGGATGTTCTAATATATGCTGAACAGATAACTTATTTTGTGTTAATTATTACTTTCTTGTTATATATTTTTGATATTATAAACTTCTCCAACAATTTATGCAATATCTTTTCTTCTTCTTTTTAAAGATTAAGAGCAGAAAATAAAAATTTAGATACTATCTTATCCTGTGCTAAGCAACAACAGTCATATAAGTTTTTAAATAAAGTTTAAGGTAAATTTACATCTTCAATGTATTTGAAAAATATATTATTTTTAAATTAATAATTTCATGAAAATCAAGCTGCGATCCTTCAGATTATTAAGAAAGCAATGCCGTCATTACAACTTTTTTATGATGGTCCCTCTGTTTGTTTTTGTTAGCTTTTAATGTTTTATGCCAAATTATCTGCCTAGCAAACAAATGCCAATTGCCAATCAAGCTAACACAAATCTTATAGAATATTTTTTTTTTAAATAGTTTTGTAACCACATGTGTTCTTGTACTAATTGGATCGTTGAATTTGTATACCTATATCGTCTCTACAGGCTCCCTGTCATCTGATAAAATGCTATTGTACTTTCTACAATGTTATTAATGTTGATAAAATTTTGTTTTATAAATCGACATATTAACTCAAATTATTTTCCTTGTGTCAACAGAAATAAAAAATGTTTGAATAAAACAGACAAGGCTTTCATACAAATTGTGCTCATGCGATCATTCATGTCTAGTCAAAAGTTTGGTTATAATATATCCAAAGCGTTTCTAATAATGACTCGCTGAGAATAACAACATAAATATGTGTGTCTAAAAGACATACCAAAGCGTAGAACAAAATAAAGTCAGGTCTATGTATCTCTTATACATGTATAAATAATGTCGTGCTTGTTGTATTTAAATCAATTATTTATTTATCAAGGGTGATATGTGTTAATATAAATATTATAAATAAATTAATATTAGCCAATTTTTTCTGCAGAACTTGATATATACAATTGTGGTGCAGATGTTAACATCTGGAGGTAAGTCGCATAATTAGAAGTGTGCAAACGCATCAAGCGAATACCCAGTCGGTAATCCAGTGCACTTGTAATTTTATTTCACTTTCTTGTTATCAAACGATTTCATTCTGCTTTTTCCACACAAAAAAGAAAAAAAAATCCACAATGATACTTTACCAAATTCTAAATTCGGATACAATTATAAAACCAAATGCTAATGTTTTGTGATAACACTTATTCATCAGTAAAATACATTAACAGGCTTTTTGCGCTGCAAGATACATAATGTGAAGACGATTCGGATGATAACATACCGTTATCCTATTTACCTGAATTTTATTTTGTGTTAGTGGTAGAAACACTTACTTGTAATGTAAGGCTGTAAATTATGATGTTAACAATGTTGTTATCATCAGCTTTATATATGTAGATTTGACTGATAAGATAAAAGTAAATTTGTTATATAACTATTCCTTTGTTATATAATTATTCCTTTGAACAAGATCAGATAATAGATAGAAAATATATACTGTAACCAAACTTAGTCTCTTCTCCTTAGGTAGCATTGGAGAGGTAAGTCTGGCTAACAAAGTCCTGCATGAAAGTAACATTCAGCAGGCCCGAAAAAAACACATACGAATACAGTTTCTACTTCTACTTATTTATTTTTCATTTATTTATTTATTCGCAAACACACAAACATATTAAAAGTTATTACACTCAAACTTGACATTATTCAAATATTTACATTAAAACAATATTTCTGATGAATTATACTGAAGTACTCAAATAATTTCTTTTCCATATTTCTATATTTCTCCCTAATCTCCATCCTAATCTAATCTCAAACTCATCTCCCAATCAAAATCTATCTAATCCAAAACTCAATCTAATCTCCAAATCTATCTCAAAATTCTATCCCCATCTCTCCCTTTCTGAGAATAAACCTACTATTTATACTAAAACATAACCCGAAAAGTTCAGGTATACCTGAAGAAATGATTAGTATACTGAAATTGACTAATGTTAAATTATGTTAAATGATATTGCATAAGTAACCCGACAGAAAGTGGGTATGACCTGAAAATGTCATATATTCATTTAGAGTACCTGAAAAGATCAGGTTACCTGGAACTGTAATAAATTGGTATAACAGATTAACATGTATTAGATAATTGACCTGACCAGCTCAGGTATTGTGCTTATCAGAATGATTTATGGTAACCTGAAAATGCAATTAACATCTACAACAAATTAGTAGCACTTGTATTCATTACTGATAAAATGAAGACTCTGTTTTTAATCCAAAGTAAAATTACTCTCCATAATTTATAAACTAAAAAACTGTCACAATACTCATCAGTGACATAATTGTTTTGTTAATATACTAAAACTCATTTTAATGAAGCCTTAAAAAAATGCAAACCATTGCAAAAGCATAACCCTAAAAAAGACCAACGTCAATATTCAAATGTTATGTGACCTTAATATACCATAAACTTGTTATCAGAATGAATTACTATTTCATTTACGCCTAGAATATATCACTTGTCTGTGTAGCTTGTGTAACGTCGATATCTCTAGGAGCCCGCTCGTGCTTGAAATTTCTCACGAGGTCATCCATCTGTAAAGTTGCAAAGTCACCATATGACTTCAAATATCTATATACAATAATTTCAATTAATTTCATGATCATAACATGCAAACATCGATTTTAAACTGGCAAATTGCATTAAGTCAAATGAACTTATTCTAGATACACTTGTGCAGCACGAGGTTGCAGGTGTACTTTAATTAAATGATTAAGCTAGACTTACCTGTAAGGTGAAGGTTAATCATGATTTCATCCACATAAAACTCACTAAGGGCTCACACAGAGAGAAGACGCAGCTATCAGCAGCCAGTGGTCATATTTTAGAGTAAGTAATGCCGAATAATATCGCAAAAATATCAGTTTAAACGGGGAGGTAGCGGGTTGGGTGTGTGAGCCCTTAGTGAGTTTTATGTGGATGAAATCATGATTAACCTTCACCTTACAGGTAAGTCTAGCTTAATCATTTAATTTCATCCTACATATAAACTCACTAATGGGCCCCACAGAGATTTTAGAGTCCTTTTTGCGATATTTTGGAAAGGACATTACGTGCCATCACACGGCATAGTAAATATTTATCTTTCATGTTATTATGAAGAACAACGATTTAATTTCAAGACATAAAGGTCTTTTTGTATTCTGCAATTCGGTAAAAATACATGTTTTTCATATGTTTACAGAATATAAATGCCATGCACAACTATAAAGAAAGTAATTAAATATAGCTATAATTATCACTAGATCTACAGTTTTTGTTTTTTTTGTCCTAATATTATACACTCTAATTAGCAATATCTATGATAGCCTGCATAGATTTTCCATTGGTATTTGATACTGGTTTATCATAATATTTAGCGAATGTCTTAGCATTGCTCCATCCCGCTGATTCAATTATCGTCTGTAACGGGACTCCACGCATGTGTGCGATTGAAGACGCAGCAGCGCGCGTGATATGTGGTTTGAATGATTT
The DNA here is from genome assembly GCF_026571515.1 of Ruditapes philippinarum. Lineage (NCBI taxonomy): Eukaryota > Metazoa > Mollusca > Bivalvia > Venerida > Veneridae > Ruditapes > Ruditapes philippinarum. Next base: position 97,869 of record NW_026865725.1, read on the forward strand.
ATGCACCCCAGCTCTGTGCATAATTAGCTTAATCCAGCGACAAATTGTTTGTTTTGAAACGGCCCCATGAGGCTTGACCGTTGATATCAGTAATTTGTTGGTATTTCTGAGGTCTTTCGTTCTCTGTAAATACTCACTAATGACGCTGACAATACACAAGCGTTTATCTGATTTAAAACTGTCAAACAAAAAGGGTGTCTGATGCCGACCAGGTTTCGATGTTTTTAATAAATGTGGAGTGTTTATTATCAATCTTTCGTCTGAAATATTAATGTCTTCCAAACAAATGAGATGGAGTGTTTGACACCGCTGGGCTGACAACAATAAAAACAACATGCTTAATTTTCCAGCCAAAAATAATAATGTATCATTTTCTGTTTTTGATAAAAAATCTAAAACTGTTCGCACATCCCATATCTCTTTATATCTCGGAAGTGCCGGCCTTGTGTTAAATACACCTTTCATGAACCGTGATATCAGGTTAATTATTATTGCTGAAATCTACGTTTGAAGTTATCTTAACAAACCCACAAATTGCTGATCTGGCAATACCAATCGCACTGTAGGTTATCCCTTTTGAATATAGGTGAGACAAAAATGCTATCACTGTTGCTACAAGGGGTTTAAAGGGATCGTGTTTCCCTTCACAGAAATGAAACCATTGTTTAAGATATGTTTGATACTGTTTCCTGGTTGTTCTCCGCCACGAATTAATGATAATCTGCTGAGCTTCATTTGAAATCCCTCTATCTTCAAGCGCTTTCCTGATAAGGGAAAAAGCGCCAGCCTCATCTTTTTTAATGGGTGTTTCTTTCCCGGTCGATGGCACAACGTAAGGATGTCCTGAGGGTGCTGAAGTAGAAGGCATGGTGCAACAATAAGTTGTATTAATGTCGGCCACCATGTCTGTGCAGGCCATATTGGTGCTACTAAACACAGTAGTTCTGTTTGATCTATTTCTACTTTTTGCAGGACCCTGCCTATTACACTGAAAGGTGGAAAACAATAATAACAATTATCATGCCATGAGAATGAAAAAGCGTCTATAGCAAAAGCATTTGGGTCAGGTTGTCTTGAAACATACGTCGGAAACTTGTTATTTAAGCGAGATGCAAATAAATCTATATTTAAGGACGGGAAAGACCGACAAATTGCTGTGAACATCTCAGGTGATATACTCCATTCTAAATCTTCATTTCCAGTACGACTCAGTTTGTCTGCCGTGCGGTTCAATGACCCCGATATATGATGTGCTGACAACAAAATGTTTCTTTGAATACACCAATGCCAGATATCGCGCGCAATTTTATTCAATGAATCTATTCTTCCCCCGTAATTATTTATGTATGATACACTCGTAGTGTTATCCATATAAATTTTTATATAGATATTTCTGTTGTGTTTAAAAAGCGACAATAGCCCAACTTGACACGCTTTTAATTCTAACACATTGATATGTTGATTTTGTTCTTCCGCCGACCAAAAACCATTTGTTCGTCTATTTTCTGTTTTATCATACGCGCCCCACATATGTCCCGAAGAATCAGTAAACATAATGTTATTCGGGTCAGGCGATGTAATACTTTTGAAACATGAATGTATATGAGTGATCCACCATCGCAAATTTTCCAAAATATCTGGCGTGATTGTAAAAAAACTATTAAAATTACCCTTATGGTTTTTCAGTTCCCTTTCTTTATGTCGTTCTAAAGGTTTTATGTACAACGGAGCATGCATAACCCCCGGTGATGCTGCAACCAGTTTTCCAAAATTTTTGAATTGTTATTCGCCGGCATGTTATTATGTTATTGCAAAGCTCTGTGATATCATCACATTTTTCCTTTGTTAATCTTATTGTCATTGTTTTAGAGCACAGCACAAATCCCAAAAATACAATCTTTTTCGACGGAACCAGGACAGATTTACCCATTGAAATTGTAAATCCTAACTTGTCTAATAAATCAATTGTTTCGCTGATATTTCGAGCACAGGCGGAGTATGACTGACCTTGCAAACATGCGTCGTCGATGTAAATTGAACTTAAATGACCCCGCGCTCTTAAATGAGAAAAAACTGGCTTCATCAGTTTAGTGAATATCATAGGGCTTTTTGCAAATCCCATCACAAGCGCTGTAAATTGATATTTTACACCTTCGAAAAAGAAACGAAAATACCGTCTGTCCCGTTCGTATATAGGTATAGTGTAAAAAGCATCAGAAATGTCGACCTTGCCGAAATAACAATTTTTCCTCATTGCTGTGGTCACTGACCCCAAAGTTTCCATTTTAAAATGTATTTTGCTGACGTAGTTGCTATTGAAAGATTTTAAATTCAAAATAATTCTAATCCGTCCGTCTGATTTTGGTCTTGTGAATATATTCGAAATGTATTCTCCGTCCAAGTTTTCGTCTGCAAGTTCTATTATTCCTTGATTTAAAAACCGTGTAATTTCAAACTGTATTGCTTGTTTTTCGTTTTCTTTAAAATTAAATGGTTTTGGAATTTTATACTGAAAAGGAGTTGCTGACAGCTGTACCCGATAACCGTCTACAGTTTCTAGTATCCATTTATCTTTGGTTATTTTTCTCCACTCATTCAACGCCATTCTGGTCTTCCCCGCCCGAAAATTCTGTGAAGTATTTATAATGGTAGAGGAATATTTCATATTATGATTACTTACTTCGGATATTAATTTTTCTGTGCTCTTGATTGGAAAGTATTCTTTTTCTGCTGTTTTGTTCTGTAATTGTGATTTTGACGCCGTCGCTGTAGATTGAAATTCATGTTGCCCTGTGAATTGAGCGCATGTTTCCGTTTGTGCTGAGGTACCAGGGTCGCCATGCCCTGGCGTTTCCCTAAAAAAGAACGCCTGGAAGTACATGTAAGTTGCTGCTTATTGTCCCTTAACTTTTTAAGTTCTTCATCTACTTTATCGCCAAACAGATGAGTGGCAGATTGGTTTGCTGAACAAATTGGCCTATAAAGCGGGAGAAGTTCTTTCTTTATCCTGTCACGTCTCATCTGAGAAGTAGTGACAAAAGCATTGGTTAACAGTTTGAAAGTATCCCCAATCAACTCTTTCATTTTTGGTCGTCCATCTGTCTTTAACTCATCCATGGTCTTCAATACCGGTACCAAAGCAGACGAAAAAAATTTCTGTGTCCTCTGCAACAGAAAATCCTGTGCTTTAACTTGAGATGGCAACTGTCGCCACAACTGCTCATTCACCAAAGGTACTTGTAGAAATTCTACATTGTTAGGCCTCTTGTGTGTGTCCAAAAGTTCCTTTATTTTTTCTTCTTTCGGTTGTACCTGCAAAGCTTTATTGCTCAAAGTGGCTAGTTTGTCACTTATCGCCGCTCCTGTTTCTGAGGCATCCTCGAAGAAATCCACCATGCAGAATTCATCATCATCATCATCATCATCATTTCCGTCGGTGACCCCAGATTCGGTGAAAAAATCTCCCACGCTTTCGTGATCTGAGCCTGAATCATCCCTCGTGCAAAAACGTTTCGAAGTTGATGTTTCTTCGCAGGTAACTGCAGTTCTTTTCAAAGAATTTACGTCAGACCTCATTTCAGTCAGAGAATCCGTTAAACCTTTTATTGCATTTTGGATGTCTTCTAACTGACTAGAAGATCCTGCAAGTGTCCCGAATTTTTCAAATATATTGGGAATATTGGACTGGTTGTTTCCGACCTCTTGATCGTCGGCCATGATCCTGAAAAATGTTTTTTAAACATTTCTAGCAGCAGTCCATTTAAGCAATAAAATGAAGAAGAAACATATATAAACGATTAGAATTTAATCGCAGTCAGGCGTAAATAACGCCGTGAAATAGATATCTACATAAATCATTAATTCGTCCCTCTGTGATATGCAAGACGCCTGATTTTTTTTTTATTATTATTATCATTATTATTATTATTATTATTATTATTATTATTATTATTATTATTATTATGTATGTCATGTTGCATGAACACGCCCTATTGCAAACAAATATATAATTTGTCTGTAATGTTCAGACCATTTTAGCTTTTCCATGGTGTTTGGATAAGCATAATTACGAACAAATGTATCTTTTGTCTGTGGTGTTCAGACAGTTTTAGCTTTTCCATAGTGTTTGGATAAGCATAATTACGAACAAATGTATCTTTTGTCTGTGGTGTTCAGACAGTTTTAGCTTTTCCATGGTGTTTGGATAAGCATAATTACGAACAAATGTATCTTTTGTCTGTGGTGTTCAGACAGTTTTAGCTTTTCCATGGTGTTTGGATAAGCATAATTACGAACAAATGTATCTTTTGTCTGTGGTGTTCAGACAGTTTTAGCTTTTCCATGGTGTTTGGATAAGCATGATTTCATTACGAACAAATGAGTCTTTTGTCTGTGGTGTTCAGACAATTTTTGCTTTTCCATGGTGTTTGGATAAGCATGATTACGAACACTGTATCTTGTTTTGCCTGTGGTGTTCAGACATTTTTTTTTTGTATTTGGCAGCAGTGTTCAGACAAAATTGGCTAATAAATATTGTTGTTATAAAATGTATAACTACAAATGAATATATTGTCTGTGGTGTTCAGACATCAAACAAATACGAGTTTTTTTTTTTTTTTTTTTTTTTTGACAAAAAATTAAACGATTTTAAGTATAAACTTTAAATATATACAAATAAATTAAACATACCTCTTATCACACTTTTCTTAACTGCTTAATTAATATCCACAAATGAAACACTTGTTAGTCCTAAATAATTACACTATAATAATTTAAACTTGTGAAAAATACGACAGGCTTTACTTTAATTAAGAACAATTATACGTCTTGACCGTAGCTGCTAATGCCTCGTTATGACCACTGGCTGCTGATAGCTGCGTCTTCTCTCTGTGGGGCCCATTAGTGAGTTTATATGTAGGATGAAATGTTAAATCGTCTAGATGTTGATTGTATATAAGAACAGTTTTCAAACCTTTAACGTTTTTTATACACCTGGTAGCCTCATATAATTCTCATTCACTTCTCGTTGATTTAATTATGATCAAACAGGATTCCTCTTCCAAACCACTAACTGCAATTACTGGATTTGACTTTTTATAACAAGGCATGTCTAAGCCATTAAGCATATGTTAATTTTACTTCCACGAAACGCTTGTATGATTTACTTTCCTGTTAAGCAAGAAGAGTAAGAAGGTAAATGGGATGATCTTTTAACAATATAACCATTATAAAAGATTAATGCTCAACCACTATGTCGGATACTAACTAATTTTGTGATATATTTTGGTAATCATGCAACTCCTTCTGGAAATAAATCATTTTTCTGCAATGTTGCCTTATGGAAATCTGGTATATTTATGATATACAATAGGAGAACATAAACCTCACAATTTGTTAAAGTAAAGTTTAATGATACAGACTGTCATAAAAGATACATTGAACAGAGACATTGAACAATTGACATCTGCCTGTCTCCAATCCATTTTTGTAGTACTATTCTGAGAGATCTGTTATATAACAGAAATAACGATGCTGTAATAAATTATCCATCCGTGTTATAAAAACGCTGAGTTTAGTTTGTCGGTATCAATCTTTTCTACTCTTTCATAATCTGTGTTGTTATGAACACAAGATCTTTACACGTGGTCTGTTTAGTTTTTCCGTAAGTATTATTTTTTCAATCAAACTTCAGTGTTGTTAGATTTTCTGGTCCTTCTGGATCATTGATTATAGCACAGCAGTGTTGAAGTTTGATTACTTCTTAAGCAGATGACAGGGGACGTAAGAGATTGTGCACACTCATGATCTGCACACTCATTATCTGACATTGATTAAATTTGTTTAAGATGTAAAAAGACAACAAAACTTTTACAAGTCAGAACATGAATCAAACAAACTTGCAATTTTCATAAAATAATATTGTTTTCATTGCTTCTGGATGGATCACCTTTTTTGTACTCACATAGCGTTAAAGGTTTATCGGTCATGTGACACATGCTTCCGGTAATTGTGTCTAATAATTGTAACAATACAATAATGTAGTAACATGTCGATATATTTACCTGCTCTTTCTGCGTATTAAAATGGTGTAGAGGTATTCATTTTGCATTTACATTTTGGCATTATTACCGTCAATCGTCAGTAAGTGTTCCGAGATAAAATATCATATCAGTGCAAAATATATCACAAACATTGGAAATGATAACAAATCTCCGGATTTATCACAAAACAAAGTCCCTGCGGTAAATCAGCTTCTATCAGACAGCCTGAAAATATTTCTTTTCCTAGATTTTTAACTTCATTTAAAATAAAATTAAACTGCACCGTTTGCAAAAGGCTATCGTACCTGAGGATTCTGAGTGTGGAGTTCCCGTCTCAGTAAATTGTATCAGAAAATGTTTGTTATGCTTTTCATTTTTTTTTTATCTTCACGTCCACACGAGTTGTTACTTTATGTACTTGAGAGGAATAAGTGTAATTATTTTAAACTGTTTTCAAATCCAATCTTGATTTTTTATTAATGTTTATGTAATAATGCGAATTACTATGGTTTGTTATATTATTGGCAAGTTGTAGTAATGGTGAATGCCACTAAATGATGTTTTGCTATATCTTTGAAAAATGCTAGAAACTAGGGTAAGCAATCATTATATTATTTCCGGCATAAATACAAACATTGATACTTCATTTAATGAAACAACAGCAGAATCTGACTTCGAAGTTGACTTGAGATGATTTTAAAAATGTTTACGATCTTCGTTGACAATAAAGTGACAGCATAAAACAAATAAATATCATGGTTTCAGAAACCCAACACGAGTGTGTTTGCACTGACCATTTACATGTGATGGACACATATACTGCCTCTATCTAATCTTTTGTAACCATTGTTGTCTTCTGTCTAAACTCATTGAATCTGCTAACCGCTAAATGAAACAAACAGATATGATGAGTGATTATAGTACATAATTGCATTCTATTCAGAACAAAACGCTTAGTATCTATTCGGTATCACAAGAAGTTGTTTAACAGTTACCTGTCTGATTCTAAAACAAATTGTTTTATGCAAACATCTGATGGAATTGCACACCTGTTGACATCGTAAAACTCTCACTAATGTGATCAAACAACTTTATTCTCTTAACAATTTAACTACCCAACTTGTTGATCAAATGCACATAGCTACCATATTACATGTATGAATCATATTCAGAATATAAAAGTATTAAAGAAAACAGTTAAAGCAGCGATAAATTTGATCTGCGCTGGGAAGAACCATTTGCCTCCAACAGACTTTACGTTGCACGTAAAAAGTTTGAATCATTTTTTTACACATAAGATTTATAATATTTATGCGCTTAGCTGGTAGGAGAACTGTAAGAATTTTAAAAAAATTATAATACTAATAGAGTTTGACTTAGATTGAACTGTATTTATTCTGTCAAATGAACTTATCAAAGATTTGCATTTTACAACAAAGTAAGTCTGTATAAGTAAACAAGTAAAAATACTGACAACAATCTTTCTCTTGTGAGCAAAATTGATTACATAGAGTAACTTATATTGTCTTCTACCATTTGATGTGTCGAGAATCCCATACTAAGAAACATGAGGTCGCCTTAGAGAATAAATATTTGTACGACATCCTACAACAGTCTTTCGTTAACTTTTCAGATTAATATGTTAACTTAAATAGGTTTGAAATCTAGAAAAAGAAGTATTTTGATCTCTCTGATAGAAAGCTGATTTTCCTAAGGGGATTTGTCGGTGATAAAACTGTAGATATGTTATCAATTGAAAGAGATGATCCAATGTTTTTGAAATGTTTCGCACTGATGTTTTATCTAGGAATGCTAATTGACGTTAGTCTGATGCCATTACAAGACAAATGTCAATACTTGAATGCATACCTAATGCCTTTTTACGATAATTATGATGCGCAGAAATTAAAAGTAGACATCAACATGCTTCTATTATGTTTCTTTGAAATTTAAATGATCTGTTTTCAGACAGATTTTTATTACCTGGTACACGTTCAACATGCATTTTATAAGAGACTGTTAAGTTTTTATACACGTTACGTATCATTTCGGTATCAATGAATTAGCTTATTTAATAGGTATACATATAATAACTAACATATAATTACAATTTTGTGCCGAGGTCAGTGCAGACTTATCTGAACATGTACAATTATAGATATAACGACGCACTGCGCTCATTTGTTATAACACAGGTAGACCATTTGTTAAAGAATTATGATGACTGTTTATAACCACTTTGTTTACAAATTATACTCAGCAGACATTTGCAGATATCCCTGAATTCTGCTACAAAAATGTCTCTGTTTGATATCTCTTTATTGACACTTATATATTGAATGTATGTCTCATTACAGTACAGGATAAGATATATGATTTATGTTACCCTATCAATATACCTTCGCATTTATTAAAGATTGCCTTAGGTAATATTACAGAATACAACTTTATTGAATCTAGATTACGATTACAAATTGTGTAATACGTATGTCAGTCATTTTTGATTGTATAAATCTAATTTAACCTAATTAAACTATGTTTTTGTTGTTTGTTTTTTTTAAAAGCTACATAAAAAGATAATGCAATGTTACAATCATAAAATTTGTATGATCTAGCAGATTTTACCCTAATTCAGTCTGGAAGAAGAATCCAGACAATGGCTCAGATTTACTATGTAATAAACGTTGAAACAAATTATCGTTGAAAGTTGCTTAGTTTGATCTTAATTATATCAACGAGAATTAAATGAGAATTTTATGAGGCTACCAGGTGTATAATTGATGTGCAAACAGTTTTAACATCTAGACAAATTAATATGATAGTACACCTGAAAAACTTGTTGCACAGGTATGTCTAGAATTTACCAGTTTCAAACTAAAGTCTATATTTTATAAAAATAAAATAAAGAAGTAACGTATTAAATCGGACAAGACATTATTACATGTCATAAGCACGACATGAATGTGAATTATTGCTATAATACATGTGTAAGTAAAAACATCTGACCCAACTACACAATATTATAAGACATGAACAGATACAACCTCTGGGGTGAAAAATAGATATTCACATTCGTAACAACTTAATGATAATGAAAGACCGTATATTGAGTGATTCTTTTACAAAACGTTATCCGGTAATTTAGAAGCAAATTGCTTTTCACGCTCTACTTTATTGCGCCTAAATTTTTATATTAAACATATTATTGAATAAATATTTATTTTTCTATTTATTGCTGTGTACACAGATGAGTTTTATTTGCCGTCTTTCTCACAATACCTATTTGTACAGTTTCAACACTTTCAGCTTATCAATCGAAGATATGATAGTTGATGATAAACAACATTGTTTGACATCTTGATTTACACCTTTACACTTCCAAAACCCTGTACCACTGACATAGAAATATTCAGCTAGATCGGATATCTTATCACCCACATCGTCTTTATCTAAATGTCTTAAAGCTTAGATACCAGTAATACTGTTGATTTATAGCTGGGGCAGTCGGAGTCTTGGGTCGTTTTTGTGTGTGTTTTTTTGTACTTGCATTAGACACAACGGTGTGTGCGACGAACAATTAGAAGTAGTTAATGTATATAATTAACAATGTTTACATTACTGATGTATCTCATTAGTTATGGAAAGAACATGCATGCGATTCGGATAAAACAAGCATATACACCATGCCTTGATAAAAGTTAACGGATAAGCACAATAAATGTGGGCTGACATTTAAAAATCTTATGTGGCATCACCGCCCAAAAAATAAATGTTATCGTTTAAACAAATGAATTTCTGTATATATATAAGTAAACGATTACAATTAGTTTCACATTTTGTTTGCATTAAGTATATTTTAAGCGAAAAATAAACAGAGAAAATTAAATGTGTCATATGAAAGAAACTCAGTAGTTAAACATGTTTTGAATTATATATTCAGGAATAAAAGAGAAAATAAATGTGATAAATTTTCTCAAATTATTTATGTTATCAAATTACCAAAATTTATATACATAAATGGTTTTTATATAAAGGTACATTTCACCGCCATCAGTTACTTTGAGTAACTCACCATATGTCTACAAAATTACTAAGTCAATATAGCAATTGGCAATTTGCAAATGTATGATTATATCATAGCATAGTTTCTACAGATTATTTTTATGTTATGCAATAAAAGCCAGAAGTGCAATCTAAAGTTGTCACAATAGAATCATTCGACAAAAAAGTAACAATTTGCAAACTGTCATATTTGATGAGACATGCAAGTAAATGTTTTTATGCATCCATCATTAGACTCATTCGATAATTGTTAAATAGCTTAATCATCCAGCAAAATGCCTAGTCTGATATTTGCATTGAACCTATCTTTACAATATCTAAAGTATTTTGATTGCGTGCCTATTGCCAAATTTTCTTCAAGTTTAATTGAGTACAAAAAGCTTAAATGTTGGTAAAAAATAATGCATCCGTTGGCAGTGTTCCTGCTTAACAAATATTTCAATGTGAAGAACTGATTTGTAAATATAAAGAAATTCCATCTGCTGATATTTTATTATATCAATTTATTTCCTCTAAAGCATGCTTAACGATAATTGCTGTGAACTTGATTTCCATCAAAATACAGAATGAAAATTGAATAAAAAAAAACTAAACCCGATCATATAATGTCGATTGTTAATGCCCATTGATGCGAAGTCAATTACGAAAGTAAGATAATAAATTTAAAGATTGACTTAGGACATATTTGACCGTGTGTCAACTTAGAAACAAAACAGAAATAACACAAGAAGATATTTAAAACATATTTAAAACGTAGGCAAGGTTTCATTTTGTGATTAAACAATATTCAAAAAAGGAAACTGGAATCACCCAAAGGAAAACTTGAAGGTCAAAGATTGGTTAGAAATTAAACATTTTATGTGTGTATTTTGTTCACCAAATGTTCAGGACAAAATCAATTTATATACAAAAACTGTGCATAATATTCTGTACACAACAATAAATTCACATGAACCACTATGAAACGGATGTGATTTGAAAATCTTGTTATGTTCTGGTTTTTTGAATTTCAACAAAAAATGAAATATCTGCGCTTAAAATTATTAGTTATCACAAATTTTGACTGTAAAATCTTCCAAAATTATGATAATTTACATACCATATCGATTATTATCTAACAGACACCTGTTTTAAAACAAAACAAAAGCTGTTGATTTCATTTTTATCTAAATTTCAAATAGCTAGATATTTCAGATTCGTGCAGAAGAAGATCTGCGTAAAACACTTGAAATTTAAGTTTAATATGTAACATTGTTTTGAAAACCTTCTTGAAAAATAAACGTGTTTGCAGCTCACAAAACACGGACGACCAATTATGTATTTAAATTAGCAACAAATAAACAAGTAATTTGAGAATGAAAGCTTGATAGGAACCATATTTAAAATATTCTCCCTATCATTTTCAGTTGACAAAAACTCAATAAGGAAGTAAATACGTAGACGAAATTACTGATATATGTAACCATAGAGTACTCAAAAGACTACTTATAAAGTCATGTTAAACTTTTAACTGTTTTAATCTGTAATTCATATAATAATAGAAATAAAGTTATGTTTACAAATTCAATAATAATGTTTTTATAAACGATAACGATAATTCTTCTTTAGTGCGAAAAGGTGAAGAAACAAAGTAATTCATTGTTTGACGCCGATTAAAGAAAATGTTTGAATACTTCGTTCTGTACTTAAACAAATCTGTTTTATAATATGGAGCAAAAGTATTAAAAATATTATATCGTTTTTCTTCTTCTATTTTCTAATCCTATTTCTAGGATTGCTATTTCTAGGAAACAATGCAAGTAGATCAACAAAAAGCAAATTCGATATAACAAAATTACGTTGAATTTATTATTAATTAATAAAATAAATCAAAGCAAAGAGTAATTAAGAATTAAACTACTTAAAGAATTCAAATATTTCAACAGTAAATCAACGTTGCATATTAAATAATCAATAATAAATATAAATAGTAAACACCTTCAAGGGAGAGAATCAAGCCGTTCGCTAACCAAACAAACAAGATGGCGGATGCAGCCGAAAAGTAAGTTTTTCCTTTTCTTCTCTGAAATACGTGATGTCCTTGTGTAAAGGTACAATTTTGAAGAAATACAGCGTTTCCATTGGATGACAATTAAAGTTGGACACTAATCTTTTTTAGCGTTCAGCTTTATCTGGGTTCATTAATATTCACTCCAACTTTATTTGTCATCCAATGAAAACGCTGTATTTCTTAAAAATTATGTGTGTTAATTTTCATAGAAGAACAAAAGTCGATACTACATAGAATTCCGTTCATAGACGACTTCTACTTTTCATAGTACTTCATTGAACCGCATAGTGACATAATAAAGTGAATATTAATGAAGCCAAAAAAGCTTGACACTAAGTATGTTAGTATCCATCCGTAGCTGTTCTACAGAAATTAGAAACATTCTCCTGTCGCTGTCGCTCCCGTCGAAGTTTCTAGTCAACTTCACATAGACCAAAATACATGATATAAAGCACTCAAATCTATTTTCAGTTCAGAGTAAAGCAAGCGGATTTGAAGCCGACATTGACTATTAAACTGTTGCCTCCGTACACATAATACGGGAAATCAGAATACGAAGAAATCTCAGTATACGATACAACTAACACTAATGTTTGATGCTTGTTTTGTGTTGCAAGTTGTTTCACTTTATACCTTCATATGTTCGCTATGTGCTGTCGACAGAGAAAAAAGACAGTATGATAGAGATGACCCCAAGGTTAACAGGTTCATGCTGAATCATAAACATGGAATGTTAGTAGACAATTAGCAGATATGTTACCAACCTAGAACAATTCGTGTGATCGATAATCTATTTATCTATCAATGAGATGATAATATAGATCCGTCTGCTATGTAGTTCAAGAACTTCCTGCATGAAAAGGTGAAAGTAAAAAATTTGGCACATAGTGTAGCAGACACAAAAAACATATTTTGAAAATTATCAGATAAACAACGCAAACAATTTTGTCTTCGGAAAATGAACACCGTAAGACCTTTCAGATTTCTCACTCAAATCAGTTGTTTGAAAACTTCTTTTTCGTTTTGCAAGCTTTCACAATAGTTTTCATCGTTCGCCTTCTGCAAACATCAAGGGTGCAATAAACCATATTTTCGTATTTATAGTCATATTTGTTACAATGTATACATGGTGAAATTACAGTCATTTTCGACCGAAGAATCACGAATGTCCGTTTCCGTATTCAATATTTTGTACTCGGCTCATGAGGACACAATCAATGTAAGTGAATCATACCATCAAAATAGCACATTTGTGAAATCTTCCTTATCATTCTTTTCTAGATAATAAGACCTTAAATTATTTTGTTTTGCTAGATCCTTATATGCTAAAATGCCATCTTATAAAAGAATTTGTCAGGTTCAGTTGAAACGTTCTAACATATCATGAATTAAAGGTTTAAATCAGGCCATAGATGTAACTACTAGTTTGATTATTTTTGGAATTGTCGTTTCTGATTTCCACGTATTTAATGGTGAGATAGTAGGTCATTAATGCCGTTATAATCAGTGTAATGAAATTGCTCATGTCAGTGGTACATGGGCGGGATCATAGATTATGGTCTTACAGAAATCTTCTGCCAAACCATGTTAAGCGTGATATCATTACAAACCGCAATTAATGTACATTCTGTTATATATAGAGTATAATGTGTTTCTTGTTGATGAACCAGGACTACAACCTACCAACTAAGATGTGAGGATTGAACAATATGTTTAAGAATGCTAACCGATGAGTGAAAGTATTTTCAATGAGTTCATAATTATGAACTAAAATTTTGCAGCTGCTAGACAAATCACTCTGCAATTCCTTTATTGCCCCAATTGATTATGAAAAAACATCTCTGAAGAAGATTTTAAGTGTGCAAGTTCCGATTGATGTATGCAGTACATCATTTGTATTTATTTAGAAAAACAATGAACCTTTTTTATCTCATTTACTTTTATTCAATCTTGTTTACTGAATTCGTCCTTGCCTATTTCTCATTGTAAAGCTGAGAATAAATTTCCGAACCAGCCAAAATAAACAAGAGCAGTAATTGCTTGAGCGGCTTTGTTGTAAATACATTAGACGACATCAAAGGCTTTTAGATGACTTTTAGAAGATGAGTGTGCCAACACGTGGCAGTTGGTTGAAAAAAGACATGATATTTCCATTAGCTTGGTTTTGTTAAAGTGTTATTGAAATAGTGATTATAACACCAGAAATGAATGAATATTTAAGTAATTAATTAAACAGTGCTTATAATAAATCCACTTTAGGAATACGGAACTAGAATGTTTTTATATGCAATATTTAATTTGATGAATCCATAAAGTTTACAAAAGATATGCATTGTCGGGTTTGTATGGGTTTTCAATTGCAATATATATATTTATATATATATTTATATATATATATCTAGCGTGGCAAATTGCCCCGCAACTTCAGTGTTGTTATCTGTTTCTGGTATTTTGGAATCATTGATTCCAGGACTTAAGTGTTGAAAATTGACTATTGATCAAGCCGACGCTAGGGGCGCGTGGGATGTTGCACTTATTCATTATCCCTCATGTACAGACTCAATCAACACGAGTCTGCAATGTTCATGTAATCCTGTTGCGATTAATGCCTCCGAGGGATAAGCCCTCTTCCAGATTATGATATCCTCAAAAGGAACCGGTCCAAAATTAGAAGCTTGATAAGTTCATTTAAAGATCCTGTAGGTTGTACTTAAGGTTGTGTTCCACATTTAGGTGAATTTTTTTATAATTATGTATATAATAATGCTTATCAAACAATTTTCATACATCGAAGAATATGTAAAATATGTACTGCAAATAAGTGTGCACATTATATGTAATCATTAAAATATATGCATTCATTTCTGACTTATAGAAATATTTGACTTAGACTTTATAGAAAATAATTGTCTTACTATCTCCCTTTATTTACAAGAAATGTTAAATTCGGTAATTTTTTTATAAACAATGCTTTTTGGAACTTACAAAATTGATAAATCTTAATTTGAGCATCATATTTATGATATAAAAACCATAAAAAAATATGTTACAGGATCTTTAAGAAATAAAGCAAGGTAAACATAAACATTTTTTAAACACATACCAGACAACTCCGGTTCATTTTTGAAATTGTTAATACCTGAACATGAATTCAGGTCAAATGAGCAATCTTTTTCAAATGTGAAGGTGCTAAGCATTTCCAATAAAGAAGACCCTTTTTTAAAGTCATACGAAACTAATGATATTAATTTCTAGAAAAAATGAGCCTTGTGAATAGCGTTAACACATTATAAAGATTTACCTAATGAAATATGTTCATAATATTTCACTAACGGTACACTTGCATTGATTTTTGAGTTGAAACATAGAATGTTTCTGTTTACAACATGCACATTGCATGAAACAAAATTAAATGTTTCAAGAAAAAATCCGAAAACATTTTAGTAATAAGTTGCGCATGCGCAATTTATTTCTAAGGAAATATACTGTCATAGTTCTTTCACACAGGCACTTCAGGTACTTTGCAACCTTTTTCAAAACAAAGGCATGTTTTTTTTGTATCAAACTCCAGGCAGTAGAAAACGTTAGTTAATAAATACTTATACGTTATATAATATATGCGCGGCAGCTATCATATGGAGTTTCAGACAAACACTTCAGTTAAATGTTCAATCTTCTTTTAAATGTGTAAATAAAAGTAAATTATGCATTGAGTAAGTTAACTTTTTTTATAGAGTTGGCTACAGTACATCATTTGTGATTACAAAAAAAACACCAAACAGACAATATCTAACAGCCACCTGATCTTAACCTTATTAAAGCATTTTTCTTTTGCAAATATGAAAGAAGATCCCTTTGTGTCATAAATATTTATGCATTTGATCATAATATCTGAATTTTTCACATGATTGTAGTATGCAAGAATGATAAGTTTACAGTTAAGTCTTTGTAAAAAATTCCAGGTTGTTTTATGTTATTTTCACATCTTCCTCAACTCATAATTAAAGTGTGATGGCATATTCTTGACATAAAATATATAATAATTTACATAAAATTTACACAAAATGGAGAAGGCAAACCTGTCAAATATGACTAAATTTTATAACGGCATATTTTTTTTTAGTTTTAAATGTTACTCAAACAATTGTTAACTAAAGCAAAATTCGTATTCCCAATTATTATAAAATCATTAATTGTGCGAATTTGTATGGGAATAGTATTAAGTACATGTAGCTTGCTTTATTAAATAAAAATGCCTTATGACGGAAGCTTACACTGTGCTTGTGTTTTCGTGTGTAAACTTAAGATGCACATGTTAGACTATTTAAAAAATAATTAAATCAAATACTAATTAATACAACCTTTCCTTATTATTCAAAACATCAATTATAAAGCATTAAAAAGGCATCTAAAACAACGGAATAACTCATCACAAGCTTTGATACAGCTGTGGTTAAAGGTTTCCTTGTATTCCACAGCTCTTAGCAGATTGTAATTACTTCATCTGTTATCACTAAAGAATATCAAGGTGTAATGAATATGACCCAGGGTCAATAGTTTTATGATGATGCACATAGCTGGAATGCTACTAAACAATTGTCTGGCATAAATATTGCCAACTAGAACAAAACGTCTGCGTTATAATCTAATTAAACGGGAATGTGTTGAAAGAGTAAATCGTAATGTACACTCCTCGTATTTTCTACATGAAAAAATATTAATAATGTTTCAGACATTCTCTTTTTTAAATTGTTGTTATTGCTGTGTGTGTGTGCGTGCGCGTGTATTGGTGTGTTATAGAGATTATATATTGAGTTAAAAAATCTTCTTAAAAAGTACAAGTCCAATTAAAACCAAACTTTCCAGCTTTGTTCAATTGATAAAGGGCTTCGAATGCTGTCCAAAGAATTTGATTCTTTGCAAAATTCTGGTTGCCACGACAACCAAAATGAATAATAGATTAAAAAAAAAACATAAAAATTTTTCTTCTCTACAACTAAAGGCCTTGAGCACAGATATTTACACAAGGCATTGTCTTGTGGACTTGTAAATGAAAGCCCTGGGGCGCCATGTGGTAATGGTTTTCCTTAAATGTATATAGTAAATATTTAAACAATCTTTTTCTTCAAAACTACTAGGGCTAGAGTTCAGATTCTGGCATGAAACATTGTCTAGTGATCCTCCATTAACATTATTCAATTTATGGCTTTGTTGTCAAATTTTGCCCTTTTCCAGAAGGTCGTGTCTTCTCCATAGCTAAAACAAATAGTCCAGCTTATGAGTTAAATAATGTGAGGGAAATGTTGGAAAGTGTTTCATACATGTGTATATGTTATGCACTTTTTCTCAACAAAGATTTACTAACTCGGAGTTTGTCTTTAGGTCATGATATCAAGAAAGAGAGATGTTTCCTTTTCGGAGAATATTATGAAATTTTTTGAGCTCATGACCACTTTCAAGAATCAAAGCACAGAAGGCGCTGAATTTGTTTGGGTCTCAGAATGTCAGAAAGGTGAAGGTTGTGGGATTATAAACCAATTTGTTTTTGTATAGTGCCACCAATGCTTTCCGGTGTTTTAACTGTAGTAAATTGACTATAAGACTAATTGCAACACTGATATTCAATTCAATGTTTATTTTACATAAACAATAAAAAAATTTGTTGCCTTAACTGGGATTTGAACTCCAGACATCTCGATTCCTAAGCGAGCATGCAAACCCCTCGGCCACGGTGATGTTATATGTTACCGGCCTGAAGAAAACCATATTATTTTAAATTAGGGTTTCACTGCGGTATACCGTACCCCGGATATTGCTCGATATTATGAGGGCTTTCATCCCATTTCGCGACTTTGAACGAGAAAAGAAGGTAAGTTCAGTGACGATATTTAGTCATTTTAAATTGGTTTGATATAAATTTTATAGAAAAACAAATACTTCGATAATTTCTCTAGTTGCTGAAAACCCAACAAGGGTGCCATAGTCACAAAATACGCCCGTTTACGAAAGCTTTAGATGGAGATGGGGGCATTATGGATAAGTGTTATCTAGCAAGCAAGTTTTTATTCTTGGCACTGTGTTGTTAAATGAACCTTAAAACAAATCAGTAGGGAAGATATGCACAGGATGTGTGACCTTGACCTTGGTCGCAGGGACCTGAATTTTATGCACGGCACTCAGCCTCACAATGATGAACATTTGTGCCAAATTATATTGAAATCCCTCTATGCATGTAGAAGTTTTGCTCCAGACAAGTGTTTTTCTATGAGCTCTAACTGTGACCTTCACCTTTGACCTAGAGACTTGGTTCATGTGCAGGGCACTACGTCTCATGGTGGTGAACCATTCTATAAAGTAACATTAAAATTCCTCCATGCATGTAGAAAATATGCTCCGGACAACATCTGGATATTTAATCATCTCCATTTACCTTGACCTTGCAAATATTAACCTAAATTAAATGTGTCACACCTGTAGTCATGATAGTTACCATTTGTGCTACAATCCATCAATAACTGATGACTAAATGGTCCGTATACACATCTTCAAATTTTTATCTGAACTTTGACCTCTATGTGTAACCTTGACTTTGGTCGCAGGGATCTGAATTTTGCGTGCGACACTCAGCCTCACAATGGTGAACATTTGTGCCAAGTTATATTGAAATCCCCCTATGAATGTAGAAGTTTTGCTCCGGACAAGCGTTTTTCAATGAGCTCTAAGTGTGACCTTGACCTTTGACCTGGAGACCTGGATCATGCATGGAGCAATACATATCATGGTGGTGAACATTTCCATAAAGTATTATAAAAATTCTTCCATAAATGTAGGAGATATGCTCCAGACAAAATCTGGATATTTCACCATCTTTAGTGACCTTGACCTTGCATATATTGACCTAAAGTACATGTGTCACAGCAGTAGTCATGATAATGACCATTTGTGTTACAATCCCTCTATAAATGATGATTAAATCGTCCCTATACACATCTTCATATTTTTATCTAAACTTTGACCTCTATGTGTGACCTTGACCTTGGCTGCAGGGACCTGAATTTTGTGCGCGACACTCCGCCTCACAATGGTGAACATTTGTGCCAAGTTATATTGAAATCCCTCTATGCATGTGGAAGTTTTGCTCCGGACAAGCGTTTTTCAATGAGCTCTAAGTGTGACCTTGACCTTTGACCCAGAGACCTGGTTCATGTGCGTGACATGGCTTCTCATAATGGTGAACATTTCTATGAAATTTCATTAAAATCCCTCCATGCGTGTAGGAGATATGCCTCCGGACAAAATCTGGATATTTCATCATCTTTAGTGACCTTGACCTTGTATATATTGACCTAAATTATATGTATCACAGCCATAGTCTTGATAATGACCATTTGTGTTACAATCCCTCAATAAATGATGACTAAATGGTCCATATACACATCTTCATATTTTTATCTGAACTTTGACCTCTATGTGTGACCTTGACCTTGGCCGCAAGGACCTGAATCTTGCGCGCGATACTCCGCCTCACAATGGTGAACATTTGTGCCAAGTAATATTGAAATCCCTCTATGCATGTGGAAGTTTTGCTCCGGACAAGCATTTTTCAATGAGCTCTAAGTGTGACCTTGACCTTTGACCTAGAGACCTGGTTCATGTGTGCGACACTGCTCCTCATAGTGGTGAACATTTCTATGAAGTTTCATTAAAATCCCTCCATACATGTAGGAGATATGCTCCGGACAAAATTGGACGCCGCCCGCCCGCCCGCCCGCCAGGGGCGTTCCTATAATACGTCCCGTTTTTCAAACGGGCGTATAAAAATGATGAGAATTAAATAGCTTTGAAATGTAATTAGGAAGTAAAATTCGTCTCTTTGCTCACGTGATAAATGAGCTCGGATCAGTCAAATTTGATGTTTTTGTGCATATACTTCCTTAAAAGGAAAACTTGAATCTAGTGAAATGTGACAATGATGATAATGTTTATGTTGTAAATGTTCAATCGACAATAGAACCTCAGATGACAGTGCATTTTGAGAATAAATACATATGTCAGTGTACCGAGTATTGCGTTGGAGTTGCCCGCCGGTGTCATGAGTATTGCTTTTTAGTGTAACGAGTATTGGTTATCAATATAAAGCAAATGCAAGTAGTAAACACAGAGTATTTTTAAATATTTCTTATTGTGTATACTTATTTACACTATATGTGCAGAATATGCAGAGTTCGGAGGTACTTTACTGGAAACATCTGCGAATAATCCAGATTTTCATTCCTGCTCATGAAAAATCTCAGTCGATCGAACTCGGCAATTTTCTGTGTTTAAAAAGTTTTCGTTGCTATCGAAGGATCAACCTTTCCAGAAGTTGTTAATAATAATTGCATATCTTACTTTAAATCGTAAAAAAGTATCCAAGGTGCATTAATGCTGCCTCAAGATTGTCAATATTAGACGGTATTGAGCAAGTGTGCCAATATCTAATATCAACCGACTTCCTACTATGCCAAAAATCCATATAAAGGTAACTTTCGGTCATTTTGTACCTGCACTCTAGCAACGGCAGACCGTCTGCACGTGAAATTTGTTACGTCATTAGCAATGAGTTACCGTATGACTTCCGAGCGGGTACAGCTAAAAAAACGAATAATGGATTTTGATAAGATTATGATAAAGGGCAGCAGATGAAATAAAAGGGTTATGTTCCTTATAACCTTTTACTTCATAAAGGAGTGTTTTGAAGGCTTTACACCCCACCCGTTTTGAGGCCTCAAATAGTGTAAAACATGCGCTATTCAGAAATTTTGAGTTTGAGAAATGTTGTTCAAAAGAGTGATCACTTTTTCGGCGCCACCCCCTCCCATTAAAAAGGTACATCAAGGGGATGCCACAGGGGGGGATGTGCTCCCTTCTGTTTGGGGTTTTGATGTGGGGCAGTAGCCCCTCTAATCGCCGAGAAGATTTGGGACTTGTGAGGGGGGGGGCTAAAATGGCCTCAGATCGATTTAAACGAACGGTGTAATCAACGCCCGAAAACCTTAGACTTTATCTCAATCAATTAAGAAGTTGCTGCACCTTGAAATCAGTTTTGATGGGAAAAAACAACGCAAAATAGAGAGTTTTGGCATTTTTGAGACGTCCCCCTGTTGCCATAGTAACTGGAAATTTAAAATTGAGCATGCTTTTCCACAGGCTATGGTCCAGCCAACATTTGTGCCCAGTTTGATCAGTATTGGAACATTTTTTTTATAGTTTCATAGCAGTTTGAACTTGTAACAAGAGGCTTAAATCAATGAAAACAGGCTTTTTTCGCAATATGCTCATGCAGTAAAAGGTTAAGACGATACCGGCATGTTTGGACGGCATAAGCCCTCGGGCCAATATTTTACTAAGTGTGTCGATATGTTTCTTAAAGCAAACTTGCCCTGTAAAAAACTATTATTAATGTCATCTAAATGGGTCTCCTTGATCACAGTTTCTTGAGACATGTTTTTAAAGATTTTTACCGTCAATTTTGATGGTTCCACCCTGCTCCCGACCCTGCTTCCGACCCTGCACACACTTTATTTCATCCATATTGTGATTTGCAATCAAATGGGAAATTAAATCTCTGTATTTGCCCGTAAGAAAAGAACAGTAATAAAACTAAAAATGCATTGTTGAATCTGAATATTTGAATAAATATCATATAAACAGTACATTATCAGCAAAATGAAATGGAATCGATAAACAGACGTGAAAATTAGACAAAAATATCGATTTTCCATACTAATGTGCTCATTCTGTTTTGCAATACACTGTACACTAAAGTTGGGCTATTTTGCAATACTCAGTACACTTAAAATCAATACTCGGTACACTTTCTTGTATCTTTTTTGGCCTGTATCTTTTTGTACTTTCACACTTTTTGCCTGAAATTTGGACAAAGCATACTTGGATTGTGAATAAAAAAATTGCTCGATTCATTTTTTTTTATATTGGTAATATAATAATTTCTAACGATTCTACAGTATCGCGGTCAGTATTTTCTAGTGAGCAGCGGGTCGTTTAGGGGTAGTTTAATCAATTTTACAAATACCTTTAATACTTTTACGTCTTTTAGAGCTACAAAAATACCTCTAGATATATAAAACCAGTTGAGATAAATGAAATAGCCATTAGTTTGGAAAATATCGTCGCTGAACTTACCTTCGTTCCCCGTTCAAAGTCGCGAAATGGGATGAAAGTCCTCATAATATCGAGCAATATCCGGGGTACTGTATACCGCAGTGGGTTTGTAACTCTTATTATTTCGACGCTAAACCTGTTGTTTAACAAAGATGTAAATAATCATGGAGCTTACTATAAGCATGTATATCTATAAAGAATAAAACAATATTAGAAATCTTCGACCATTCGGGAACTATTTTGCTTAAAAATTAATGCGCCTGTCATTTGACAATCTTTACTCAGTGATCTCCCCTGAATTTTTCGGCGTTAGTGTACATATAAAGGGATGTAACCGCTTCAAAAAAGCGGACTACTTTCGGCATTTGCAATTAACAGCATCAGGGTCTGAAATTCCGCTACCATTATTTGTTTGGTCTGACGACCCAAACAAATAAAAATGATCTGAGCACATTATAAAGACATTATATTTCACATCAGGTATATAATGATGAGTGACCTACATGTGTTTTTGTGTTTTCAGAAGTATGTAATGGCTTATTGAAAAAGAATTTAAGTAAAACAACTCACTGTATTTCAAAGTTTAATACAGCAATGTTATACAAAACATACCAAAATTAGTTTACTATTGCCTTTGTATATAAACATTAGACACATCTGCATATTATCTTTCATTTGAAAGGCTTAGATATGACCTTGACCTCAAAATTCACTAGAAACTCTTGCAATATAAAGAGCTCAATTGTATAGTAGGAAAAATACTACTGTTCCTACTACATGCATTTAATGTCGTATTAATTAGGTGACATAGCATTTTTTTCATAAATGCAATTATACTGCTGTAAAACATTCTTCTCAAGTCAACTTCAAAATCAAATCTGCTTTTGTTTCATTAAATAAAGTACTGGACCCATGTTTGTATTAATACCGGAATTATATTAATTTATTACATTTTAACGCTAGTTTTGCAAATATTTTCTTCTATTATTTACTTAGACGAGAAATCCACATTCAAAACCCTTAGATAAGAGCAATAATTTTGCATTTCATCCTACATCAGCCTTTTGTTAATTGTGCAATTAAATATAATTTTTTTGAAGTTAAAATTCTAAGAAAGAAGTCTGATCTGTCAGATAGAAGCTGATTTACCACTGGGACTTTATTTTGTGATAAAACTTAAGATTTATCATCATTTCTAAGAGATGATCCAAAGTTTGTGATATGTTTCGCACTGATGTTTTATCTCGGAATGCTAATTGACGGTTGTCTGATGGTAGCAATGCCAGAATTTAAAAAGCAAAGTGAACACCTTTACACAATTTCAATACGCAGAAAGTGCGAGTTTAGACATCGACATTTCACTACATTGGTATATTTACAATTATTAGACACAATTACCGGAAGCATGTGTCACATGGCCGATAAATCTTTAGTGCTATTTGTGTACAAAAATCTGGCAAAGAGGTTATACATCGGAAGCAAGGAAAACAACATTATTATATGAAACTTGCAGACTCAGTGTGATTATTGTTCTGACTAGTAAACGTTTGGTTGCCTTTTTATATCTAAAATAGAAATCAAAATAATGTTATCATAATTATATATCTATTCATTTGAGATCATGTACGTGTACCATCTCTCACACAACCTAGCACCGGCTTAAGCGGTATTTGATCATAAACACTTATGTGTTAGAATGATTGATCCCTAAAGACTAGAAACGTTCAACAACACATTAGTTGCGTATGTTTTACAATCAATAATTATAAAATTGGTAAACACATAACATCTGAATGATATAAACATGTTTGTGTTCAGAATTACACAGAATCTGAAAAAAAAACAACTAAAAACAATATACCAACAAACTGCGCTCAACCGTTTCGTGGCATGGGTGGATAATTTGATACAGTATTATAATTACTGTTTACAAGCACTTCTTATCCGACTTATATACAGATCTCTCAGAAGAGTGCTACAAAAGAGGGCAGAGACAGGTGTGAACTGTTCAATGTCTCTGTTCAATGTCTCTTTTATGACACCTTTATAATGAAAGTCTGTATCATTACACTTCAGTATAAGATATTGTGAGATTTATGTTATCTTATAAATATGTCATTAATATACCAGATTTCCATTAGGCCATATTGCAGAACGATAATATTAATATTACTCGAATGAGTTTTTTTATTATAAAATATATCATAGTTTAGCATCTTCTACAAAGTGATTGCACAATAGTAATTGTATAATTTTGTTAAAAGATAATTCCATTTAATTTTGTTCTTTCCATTTCATTAACATCTCTGAGTTTGAAAATTATAAAACCATACAATTTCAAGCTAAAAACATAAAAAGAAATGTTATGTTTCAACCACAATTTGTATATTTTAAGTTTTCTGATCTAATCAATACTTTAAAACAGGAAAGTACAAATATTCACACATTGATATTTTTCTTCTATGACTAAAACATAAGAAAATTAAAAAAATCTAGATTACAAGCGTCTGTAGAAAAATATTCAACTTACTGCAAAATGGCTTAGACATACCCTGTAATAAACATTCAGAACAAATAACTGGTGTAAGTGGTTTGAAAGAAGAAGTTTGTTTGATCATAATTAAATCAACGAGAAGTGAATGAGAATTATATGAGGCTACCAGGTGTATAAAAAACGTTAAAGGTTTGAACACTGTTCTAAATTACAATCGACATCTAGACGAATTAGCGTTCGAGTACACCTGCAAACTCGTGATGCATAAGCTTGGTTAGAAATTAGTCATTTGAATAAATCTATTTGCCAGTTACAGAATTAAAATAAAAATCAATAATAATTAAATTGTACGATTAGGGCTGCTTGGTAGATACATCGGCGTTTCATAAGCTACACAGACAATTTTTAACGGTTATGCTTTTGCGAAAGTTTGAAATTTTTAAACGATTCATTCTAAGTTTTTGTATATCAACAGAAAAAAGAACAAATTGTCATTTATGAATATTTATTTTTCTATCTAATATCTGATCTTGTTCAAACTAGTTATTATTTAGACATTGTTAACCATCTTTCTCACAACACATGTTTGAAGAGTTTCAACACTTTCAGCTTATCAGTCAAATCTACAAAAGCTAATGATAACAACATTGTTGACATCATGATTTACAGCCTCACATTACAAAAAGTGTTTGTACCACTGACACAGAAGAAAATTCAGGTAAATAGGATAACGGTATCTTATCATCCGAATCGTCTTCACATTATGTATCTTGCGGCGCAAACATACCTGTTGATGTATTTTAATGATGAATTAGTTGTTTAACGAAAAATAAGTAAATTGTTTTCTAATTGTTTCAGAAATTGAAAGTTTGGTTAAGTATCATTATGGAGGTTTTCTTCTTGTTGTTTATTCTTTTATTCTTTTTTCTTTGTTTTTCTTTCTTTTGAATTTTGCAATTCTGGGCGTTCTTCATGGATTTCGTTTTTCTCTATTTGTATAACTAATGATGCGACAAACGTGCAATTTGTTTTCCTTTCATTGATTTCGACGATCTCCTCTTTGAAGATTTTAATTTCACCAGACTTAGGACTTGCGGGATATTAATATCGAAATAGTTGTGTTAAGTGGAAAAGCAGAATAATTCCGTTTGATCACAAGAAAGTGAAATTAAATGAGAATTATAATGGATTACAGGCTGTTTATTTGCTCCATGTGTTTGCACAGAGCTATCTAACACAACATACATTCATATGTGTATATCTGCACTAAAATTGTACACATCTTGTACTGTAGAAAAAGGTTCAACGTTAATATAATTATATAGAATATCAATATAACCTAATATAACCACAGATACTTGGGGTGTGGAGCTTAAACGCCTTAAAATTCCATATAAAATATATTTGTCAATCCCAGCACATGTACTGATCATATATATAAAAAAAAACACTTAATATAAGCCGTTTTTTTTGTTTTTTAAATATCATATTTCATATTGCCGTGTACAAATACGCTCCGCTTTTAAGTTTGGGAACCAACATATTACCTGATGGCTTCGCCCATAGCCGACTGATTCCCATCTTCAAAGCGCAGCGCATTTTGCACACAGCAAAGCTGGGGCCACGTTTGAATTTATCGAAAGAAATTGTTAATGGAGTAAAACGGCGATAATCTTGATGTTTATTTCGGCTGTTGCGTTGTTTATATTAGCGTTGAAGTTTAAAATTGACCATCATCGTGAAGAATTACATCTTCTGTGTCGATGGACAAAAGGATTATGTGAAAATATTGGAAATGGAATAAAATACATGGTGATATTGACGGTAGGTGCGCGTATTTTTTTCCGGCGAACATTTTTATCTTGTAAATTATTATAGACGTTGAAATATGATTTTTTTTTCAAAACGGCTTATATTAAACTTTTTTTACATATATAGTCAGTACATGTGCTGGGATTAACAAATATATTTTCTATTTGGATTTTAAAGGCGTTTTAAGCTCCACACCCCAAGTGTCTGTGAATATAACCCTTGATGAAAATAAATTATTGAATGAAATATAACAAGCAAGACATCCCTTTATGTAGTTCTAACCTTTTGTGTAAAAGATATAAAAATGTAATGTACAGACCTCATCTTACTTCGTTCCGCCATTTGTTTTGTCTTTTAGGACAAACATATTCTTTTTTATTACTCTAAGATAATGACTACTGGCAACGAATTAGATATATATTAGCTAAACTTTTGCAATGACAAAATGGTCAAATGTGCACAATTTCTATGCTTACATATGAAATTCCGCTCGCCATTCTTTATTAGTTTTTTTATGTTAATACATTTAATTAAACAATCTCAATTTCTGTTACAGGAACTATTTTAATTACTTTTGCAATTTGTAAAGAAAGTTTTGACCAACGTTGATAACATTGTAGAACATACAATAGCATTGTATCAGATGACCGGTAACATGTATAGATGGCATAGGTATACAAATTTTACGATCAAATTGGTACAAGAACACATGTTTCAATATAAACTATTTATTCGTTCTTGCGTAATGGGAGAAATTGTCATTTGTTTGTGGGGCAGATTTGGCATTTAATTTGACATAAATTCATAACAATAGAAGCAAACACCAGTAAACATGTAGACGGCCCTATCAAACTTGACGGTCTTATAAAACTTGATGGGCTGATTATTTAATTTTAACTAAAAGCCTGGATCACAGTTTGGTTTGCATAAATGAAAGATAACGCTTGATGCATTGATGTTATTTTGAATAAAACCTTACATCACCATCGTCGTCAGTGGCAGTTTGAGATAGTATTCACATTATTTTGTGTTGTCTCTAAAATAAGTAATAATACACTGCATTATATAGTGTGATACGAATTGATTAGATTAAATTTCAAGATGTTGATAAATAACACTAAACATTTTACCAATTCAACATTATGCGTGCATTGATTGTTTTGACATGAATCAGTTAGTGTTCCCTAAAGGATAGAAATCAAAGAAATATGAAAATGAACTTTAAAATATAAGTACATATTGAATATATTAGTACATATTGAATATATTAAGTAATTATATAAAAGTACAATATCATCCTTTCAAAAACCAAATACCTTATCACAATAAATTTACTTTTATTCTTTAAAAAATCATCTGCAAAACGCAAATATCGCTTAAACAGAGCCATTATCTCTTTATCAAGCATAACGTTCTGCAAATGTCGTTCTGTGGTTTTTCAGACCAACGATGAATATTTGTTCTTTGTTTAATAGGAATGTAGCCAAGTGCTTCATTATCATAAGCGTATGTTTCTACAATCCGTGCTCGACACAACGAATGCATTTTGGCAATAAACATGCAATTAAAATAATTATTATGTAAGAAAATGAAACATTCTTTGTTAAGATTAAAGATCGCTGAGGTGTGTAAGGAAAGAAATGTTCGTATGGCTTTTTACAGACCATGCGTGTCGTACTCCATGTTCACATAAGTGAATTAAGGTTAAGCTATAATGAATCTTTCTATGTTTTAATTCCATTGTTAACTTGAAAATGTAACACCCAGACACATATGCGCAGTTATTAAAATGATTTTTTTAATAAATAAATACAAAATTTAATGAGTTCGAGCAATATAAAAGAAGCACAAGACAATATAATCCTGAACAAAAAATTAACCTCTTGAAGAACATCAAGATTTTCAAAGCGTATTAATACAAAGTACTTAATAACATACTCCTCACTGATTATAAAAGCAAATTTAATTCTTAAAACGTCGTCAGATACTTTTTTAGGATTTGTTCTTTTCTCTTTGAATCATGGTGCATTTTTGTGTGAACGCTACTATAAGTTACTAACATTTTTCATCGACATTTTTGGTAAATATTCGTGACACATATTGTCAATCCTAAAATAGCATTAACCAGCAACTCAGTCAATTCGAGTAATCTTTACTTATCATTTTGCTTTTTCATTCCGCTTGAGTAACCTTTTCATTGAAGATTCTAATTACAAATGTTGTTCAAGAACAGCTGTGAAATATTATCTGTCTTTATTTTGAAGCTTCTAATGACAAGTTTATTAGAATTTCTGTGTCATTACACTCTTGCAAATAGATTATGAGATTTATTGTATCCTATAGATATATCTATAAAAATGTTCAAGATTCTCACTGTCATATTGCAGGTATGTTAATCAATTTCGAGGTTTTTTTTTCGAAAACTTATTTACATCTTGGTACTTTTATTCAATTTACCCCTTCCATGAAATTTCCCTGTTAAAGTAATAAATGCAACTTAAAATTCGCTTAACGTACAGAATCCTTAAAAAACCCAAAAAAGATGAATTTAAAATGTTCCAGGGTCGTTTGCCCATTCGGGAAAGTATGAAAAGAGTAGGTTATAAAAACAGTGAAACTTGAAAAATCCGCAGAACCTTAAATTCCATTTGTCGTTCGTGTCATTCCATAAAAGTGGCGTGAGACATAGTAAATTATATTATTTAGTTTTTGCATTCTTAATGTTATGTATATAAAAGCGTGTAAGTTTAATGTCTGTGGAGCCGAACGAGTCTGTATGCGAGCTGTCATACTGATATTTTCTTAAATAAGGGCGTCAAAATTGGACCCCATCTCGAAAGTAGGCAAGAACGGATTTTGGGTCATTACGATTATACGGACAACATTATTATATTAACGCAAGTTATTAAACGTCCTTAGGTTTATATGTGTACTGCGTTTTGAGAATTAGTAGAATTAATATATTTTGTTTGATCGCAAATTTAATCAAATGAAAATAAACGAAAGTTATGTGAGAACACCAGGTGAATAATTCGTTAGATGTTTGCGTTAAACTATTACAGACAATAACTATAAACTTGTTGGTGTGTGTATGTCATACATACACCTGCAACAACATTGCAGCACAAGATTTCCTCACATATGATTTTAGTTGGAAACATTTCAATAACGATTTCAGTACTTTCCGTATAACGATTTTGCTTAATATATTTTGAAAATGAATAGTCTTGACAGACAGTGGTATGAAATCTTAAAATGGCTCAATGTTGCTCATACGGTGTAATTGTATTTGTATTATGTCTTAACAAAAACATTATTTCCTACAAAAATATATTTGAAAGAAAACTATTCATGAAACAAAACCACCCACCGCCAAACCATTCAAAAGTGATGTTGATTGCTAACAATGTTTACATTTTTGATGACATTTTGATGTAAAGTAGGACAATAATTCCGTTGACTATGTCAGGTTGAATCTAATTCTAATGTAAATGTTGAAAAGTAACAAAGTTATCTGTTATATTACTTATGGCATTAAATCATAAAACATGTGACTTGTTCAAACCCCGGAACTTACAATAACATATATTGTGGATATTGTACGATTGAAACATTCATTTGACATGTTCTTTAACGTTTCCAGACTTCACTGTGACAAAGACAATTGTGAAATATTAACGCTCTAACCTGATCCGAGTGGGTCAAGTTAGGAAACCACTATTTTATTCTTTATTCGGAGGAAAGTTTTGTTCCTGTGACTGCCTAGTGTATTCATTTTGAGAACATGAGTTATGAATGAAAAATTCAAAACGAAAAAATGAAAACTTTACCTTTGTCTCCTTTTAAATGAAGGACCGGATCAATGATATTATTATTACTAAAATAATATTGATTTATTACAATTTAACCCTAGTTTTGCAAATATTTTCTTGTATGATTTATTGAGACTGGGAATCACCTAACAGAAACCTAAGGTAAAAGCAATAATTTTTTTAGTTCATCCTACACCAACCTTTTGTTTACTGTGTATTTAAATAAAAATTATAATTTTTTAGAAGTTAAAATTCTAAGAAAGAAGTCTGATCTGTCAGATAAAAGCTGATTTACCACTGGGACTTTGTTTTGTGATAAAACATAACATTAATTATCTTTTCTAAGAGATGATCCAAGGTCTGTGATATGTTTCGCACTGATGTGTTATCTCGGAATGCTAATTGACGGTTGTCTGATAGTAGCAATGCCAGAATTTAAAAGCAAAGTGAACACCTTTACACAATTTCAATACGCAGAAAGTACGAGTAAAGACATCGACATATTGATACATTGTTCAATTTTTACAATTATTAGGCACAACTACCAGAAGCATGTGTCACATGGCCGATAAACCTTTAGTGCTATTTGTGTACAAAAATCTGGCAAACAGGTGGTCCGTCGGAGGCAATGAAAACAACATTATTATATGAATTATAATTATTATTATTTATTATTATATCAAATATTAAAATTGCAGACTCAGTGTGATTATTGTTCTGACTAGTAAACGTTTGGTTGCCTTTTTTCATCTAAAATAGAAATTAATTCAATGTTATCAGAATCATATGTCTGTTCATTTCAGATCATGTATGTGTACCATCTCTCACGCCACCAAGCACCGGGTTAAGCGATTATTTAATCTTCAACACTTATGTGCTAGAATGACTTATCAACGTTCAACAACACTTGGGTTGCTTATGTTTTAGAATCAATAAAATTATAAAATTGGTAAACACATATAATCTGAAGGATATATACATGTTTGTGTTCAGAATAACGCAGAATTTGAAAAATAGTAAAACAATATATATATCAACAAACTGCGCTTCAAAACCCTTTTTAAAAGCACGGCTGGAAAATTTGAAAGCAGGTATTAAAAATTTTTTGTTTTACAAACCCCTTGTCTTTTACGACCTTTTAATATTCAGGGAGCCATGTTACAATCTTTTCAGAAAAAAGGGGCTTTCCAAAAGAGGGCCCGAAACAGGGGGTGAACGTTTTAAAAAGTCTCTGTTCAATGTTCCCCTTTATACACCTTTATAATTTAAAGTTTTGTATCATTACACTCATATAAGATTTTTTGTGAGGAAATTTTGTTATCTTATTTAAATATGTTCCCAATTTAAAATACCAGATTTCCAAATTTGGCCAAAAATTGCGAAAACGGATAATATTAAAAATTTCTCGAATAGTTTTTTTAAAATAAAATAAAATCTAAGTTTAGCAAACTTCTACAAATAGTAATGCACAATAGTAATTTGTTTAAAATTTTTTTAAAAAAAAATTTAAATTTTATTTTAAATTTTTTTTTCCATTTCATTAAAAACCCCCTTAGTTAAAAAATTTAAAAAAACCCCTGCAATTTCAAACTAACCCCATAAAAAAAATAAAAAAGAAATGTTATGTTTAAACAACAAATTTTTAAAACGTTTTCCCGATCTTATTAAAAACCCTTTAAAAACCCGGAAAAAATACAAATAAATTTACACATTTTTATTTTTCCTTTTATGAAATAAAAAAATGAGAAAATTAAAAAAAAAACTAGGATTACAAACTTTGTGGGAAAAATATTCAAAAAAAACTGCAAAATGGGGTTGACCCTGCCCTGGGAATAAAAACAATCCAAAAAAAAAAAAATGGTGGTAAATGGTTTTTAAAGAAAAAAGTTTGGTTTTATCATAAAAATTAAATCAACGGGGAAGTGAATGAGAATTTTATGAGGGTTAACCCGGTGTTATAAAAACGTTTTAAAAGGGTTTTAAAAAAGTTCTTTTAATTTACAATCAAAAAGGGTAGACCCCAAAAAACAGTCCTTTGGGACCCCCACAAAGGGCCTGCTTTCACATTTGGTTAGAAAATTAGTCATTTAAAAAAATCTTTTTAATTTTGCCAAAATTAATAAACATAAAAAAAAAAATAAATGAATTAAAATTTTAAAAAAACCCTAAAAACGTAAACAATAATAAAAATGGGTTGGGTTAAAAGGTTTTAAAAAGCACTGTGATTGGGCAAGAATTTCTAGTTTGTTAAACCCGTTTAATATAGGGGGGAGGGACCCTTCCGCCTCATTTTAAAGTCAGACACGAGCGGGCCCCCTGGGTTAGATTTATCGAATGTTTTCATAAGGGTACATTTAACCCCCGATTAATGGGAAAGTTCCCCCGGGCAAATAACCCCCGGGTTTTTGAATAAAAATTGAAAAGGGTTTGGGCTTTTTAACGGTTAAAACTTTTTCGCAGTTCAAAAACCTTTTAAAAAACGAATTTCCATTCTAAAATTTTTTAGTATTTTTAACCCGAAAATAATGAAACAAAAATTTCACCCTTGTTAATAGATTAAGTATTATATTTTTCTACCATTTAATCTGATCTTGTTCAAAGTATTGATTATATAGACATTGTTTATCCTCTTTCCCACAACACATGTTTGAAGAGTTTCAACACTTTCAGCTTATCAGTCAAATCTAAAATATAAAACTGGGTGAAAAAACCAAACCCTTGTTGAAAATCATGATTTTCCAAACCCTTTTCATTAAAAAAAAGGTTTTTACCACTGACACAGAAGGGAAAATTTAAAGGGAAAATTTGGAAAATCACCCGAATCGTTTTTTTAACATTTTATGTTTTGCGGGACAAACATACCTGTTAATTTTTTTTAAAGATGAATTTGTTTTCAAAAGAAAAAAAAGTTAAAATGGTTTTTTTTTGTTTAGAAACTGAAAAAATTTGGGTTTGAGTTAAACAAATTTGGAGGGTTTTTCTTTTTGTTGGGTTAATTTTTCTTTTTTTCTTTGTTTTTCTTTATTTTCAATTTTACAATTCTGGGCGTTCTTCGTGCATTTCGTTTTTCTCTATTAATATATTATTAACTATTAATGGGACAAACTGCCACCTAGTGTGCAATTTGTTTTCCTTTCCTTGTTTTCGACGATCTCCCTTTTGAAGATTTTAATTTCACCAGACTTAGGACTTTTGGGGGTATATTTTAAAATCGAAGAGCCTTTTGTTAAGTGGGGGAAAAACCCCGAATTTAAAAACCGTTTTTTTCCAAGGTTAAATGAAATTAAATTTAAATATTAATGGATTACGGCTGTTTTTTGCTCAGGGGAAAATTCAAAAATGTTTATCTGCAAAAAATTGTACCATCTAGTCTGTAAAAAAAGTCACTTTATATATTTATATAGAAATTTTAATATAACCTAATATAACCAAAGATATTGGGGTTTTAGCTTAAAACCCTTTTTAAAAATAAAATATAAAATAGGGCCATCCCGCCATGTCGACAATATATCAAAAAACTAAAATAAAAAGCCGTTTGAAAAATTTATAAAAATTTTTTTCAACTCTATATAATAACAAGGAAATTGCCGATCTATAACCCCTCATTGTTTTAGTGATAAGTCAATTTTTAAAAAATGATCAAAAAACGAAGTTTAATAAGTTCCGCATAGCTTCATGTTATGATAAAAAACATTAAAAAACCTTTCCAATGGAGCATAGCTAGTGTTAAACAAACACTTTCCCAGTTCAACATTATGCGTGCATTGATTGTTTTGACATGAATCAGTGTTTCCTAAAGGATATAAATCAAAGAAATAAGAATATGAACTTTAAATATAAGTACATATTGAATATATTAAGTATATAAAAGTACATTATCATCCTTTCAAGAACCAAATACCTTATCACAATAAATTTACTTTTATTCTTAAAAATACGCATATATCAGTTAAACAGAGCCATTATCTTTATATCAATCATAGCGTTCTACAAATGTCGTTCTGTGGTTTCACAGACCAACGATAAATACTCATTTGTTTTAGAGAAAGGTAACCAAGTGCTTTATTATCATTTGCGTTTGTTTCAACAATTCGTGCTCCATAAAACGAAATGCATTTTGGCATGCATTAAAATAATTATTATGTTAGAAAATTAAAAGTTCATATTTTTAAATGCACGTTCGCTTAGGTGAGTTCATATAGCTTTTACCTGACCATGCGTATCGTACATTGTTATTTATCTCGATGTTTAAATTTGCAGAGCCATAATGAATCTTTCGATGTTTTAATTTCTTTGTTCACTTCAAAATCTAACAACCATCTGGACACAGATGTGCAGTTAATAAAATGATTGTTTAGTAAAAAAAAATTAGTGAGCTCGAGCAATATCAAAAGAAACACAAGACAATATAATCATGAAGCAGATACAGATATAACTATTCAAACTCTTGAAGGAAATCAAGATTTTCAAAGATACAAAATTCTTATAACATACTGACTCACTGGTTATAAAAACAGCTCTACATTTATTGTAATAACCTTTTAAGATCTTTGTGAACATTACTATTAATTTCTAACATTTCTTCCGAGTGATCAGGTAAACTTGTTTTAAATATTAGTGACGGTTAATGTCAATCCTTAAATATCTTTAACAAGCAAGTCAGTCAGTTGGAGTCTGCAATCTTCACTTATTATTTTCTTTTTCATTGCTTTTGAGGAACCTCTTCTTTGCAGATTCTCACTACATACGTTGTTCAAGGACAGGTGTGAAATATTATCTGCCTCTGTTTTGAAGCTTCTAATGACAACTTTATTAGAATTTCTGTGTCATTACACTCCTGAAAATAGATTATGAGATTTATGGTATCCTATAAATATATCTGTACAAATGTTCAAGATTCTCACTGTCATATTGCAGGTAGGTGATTAATCAATTACTCGAGGGTTTTATTTTCGTAACTTATATTAACATCTTGGTACTGTTATTTCACATTTACCCTGTACCATGAATTCCATGTTAATGTAATAAATGCAACTTAAATGTCGGCCAAAGCGTACAGAATCCCTTAAGAACACCCAAAACGATAAAATTGAAAGTGTTCCAGGCTCTATTTCGTTAAGCCTATTCAGGGAAGTTATGAAAAGAGCAGGTTACAAAAACAGTGAAACTTGAAAAAATCTGTAACAGAACCTTCAAATTGCCGTTCATGTCATTCCATAAAAGTGGCGTAAGACTTAGTAAATCATATTTTTTAGTTTTTGCATTCTTAAAGTTATATATATAAAAGCGTGTAGATTTAATGTCTATGGAGCCGAACGAGACTGTATTGCAAGCTGTCATACTGATATTTTCTTAAATAAGGGCGTCAAAATGGGACACCATCTCGAAAGTAGGCAAGAACGGCTTTGGGTCATTACGATTATGTGGACAATATTATTATATTAACGTAAATTTTCAAACGGCGGTAGGTTTATATGTGTACTGCGTTTTGAGAATTAGTAGAATTAATATTTTGTTTGATCGCAAATTTAATCAAATGAAAATAAACGAAAGTTATGTGAGAATACCAGGTGAATAATTCGTTAGATGTTTGCGCAAAACTATTACAGACAATAAACTATGAACTTGTTGGTGTGTATATGTCATACATACACCTGCAACAGCATTGCAGCACAAGATTTCCTAACATATGATTTTAATTGGAAACCTTTCAATAATGATTTCAGTACTTTCCGTATAACAATTTTGCTTAATATATATTGAAATAAATATGCAAGACAGTGGTGTGTTATCTTAAAATGGCTCAATGTTGCTCATATGGTATAATTGCATTAGTATTATGTCTTAACAAAAACATTATTTTTAGTATATACCTACAAAAATATATTTGAAAGAAAACGATTCATGAAACAAAATCACTCACCGCCAAACCATTCAAAAGTGATGTTGATTACTAACAATGTTTACGCACACGCTAACATTTTGACCACGATTGTTATATGTCATTCTAAAGGCTTTAACAATAATCTTACACCATTTTCGTATAAAAAGCGTTATTTGATTCTTTTGTTTAAGAAACTTTCAATACTTTATTTTGAAGATCATTGAAAGTGTATCTTTTAGACAACTAGAATATCAAAATCTTCAAATAGAATGAGTTCGGTTATTCGTATTCGAAGGCAAATTTTCATATAACAATATATGAATATTTCTATAACCATTACTTAGATTTATTTCTATGTAAGCAGAAGTAAACTAATAGTTCTTAAAATGATTCTTCTTGATAAAATTAGAAAAAGAATTACTAAAAAATGTCCAAAACGGCCAAACTGACAATGTTGCAGGCTTGGTTTGATTGAAGTTTAATCCCTTTCTTTCTTGAAGTGTTTTTTATATAAACATTACATTAACTTTAAGCATTCGTCGATGTATTTCAAAATCTACACAACATAGCAGAGTGAAATCAATTGATGTTTGATTTTGATTTTGTTAAATCATTTTAAGATATAAGAATGGATATAAAATGTTTCTACAGCCGGAAATAATGCTACCTATAATTAACCCATAAAAACAGACTTAAACAACCTGCAGCTTTTGTACTGGTAACAACTATCTGTTTTATAAACACCTGTTTTGACACCATGCTGTTAATTTGCTGAGAGAAAACTGTTGGTTTGAGACAAAAACATCTATATTATTATATCTGTTAAATGTTTCCTTCGTAGGTGTATCAAATCTGTATTACAAATGAAATATTTTATGTATCTTATACACATGTTATATTCTCAATAACCGAAAATGAAAAATTATCAGATAAAAGACAAAAAATGAAAGAAATGATAGCTCGATTATACTGAGACGTTCATGCATGGCACAGGTACAGAACTGGCGTCAGCAGACCTAAACACCTTTTTTTTAATTAAGGTTTCATTTCAAAACATCTGCGGATATGAACATACGACAAAATGCTTTATGTTAATGATAATTGCTCTTATTTGTATGAACTGATTATTTAAAATATTTCATTTTAATATTTTGAATCTTGAAATCTTTAAAATCATACATACAACAGTGGTTTGGTTGGCTGGTTGGTTTGTTTGATTTAACGCCGATTTAACACATGTTTTGGTTATATCTTGGCGGTTAGTCCTTCTTACCGATTCTTTTACTGATAACTTACATGTTATCGCAAGTTACCGACTTCTTTACCGCGTGATTTCTTAACCAGCAGTTAATTGACATGGAGAAATTAGGCATTACTGGCGGATCGAACTAGGGTCTAGATGTATTTATTTTTAATATTTTTCAGACATATTTTGCATCTGTGTCTGATTTAGAAACATAAAGTAAGAGAATGTAAAAATGTAATTCATCTCTTCCGGACCGAAATACAAAATGAAATGAAACACACATAAATGTGTAAAACGATTAAGTATAAAATTTAATAAAAAATAATAAAACGATGAAAGAATACACTCAATTTCGTTTTATGATCATGTCAGAGATTAATGTAGAAAACACATCATCTTTATGTCAGCAAATAATAATGAAAAGAGAAAAATAAATACTAGGATATATAATAGACAGTGTAGAATGAAGTCATTCGCAGGAAAATATATTTAGCAGTAAAGACACGCTTCTTGTTTATTTTTACAATTAAGATGTGTTGATATAAACTGTAGGGCAGCCAAAATAAACATGCTCTATTGACCAGGGTCAATTACTAAATGATCAAGGATGTTTATCTGTAATTGTCTGGTCCAGATATTGCCTACTGGAAATGTCTATGGATCTAATTGTTTATAACACAACTTGTAAGAACATGAAAGTTCATTAGTAACTACCGTACAATCACGCTAAATATTTTAAATGGGTATGTTTATCTTTTAATCTGAACTCTATCATGCATCGCTGTAAGGAAAAATATATACTGATTCGAAAGCGAACAGTGCAGACAGTATTCGCATGTTCGGGATGATCTTGGATTGCACAGTTCGCACGAGTATAACATTTTGCCAGCAGCTGGCTAAAGGTTCAAAAGATAATTAAATATATTTGTACGCCTTAAAAACAGTATACATATATAATCAAGCAGGAAACAGTATAATTTTTGTGTAAATAAATGAAAATCAATATATTTAATAAAGAACGAAAGCTATACAGTTTAATGGCATAATGATATTTTTTTACCAAAATTATGCAATTATTTTAAATTTCCATAACAAACCTTGAATGAATGCATACATTTCTTTGTTAAGCATAAAAAATTCTACGTTTGTGCTCTTACGTTATCAAGTTAGTAACATAAATAATAAAATAGATAAAAAAAACCAATATATGAGTTTTTTATATACATATTTGAATAAGTAATAGATGTTTGTGAAAGACCTCAATTTGTGATTTTTAAACTTGAAATCTTCCATTTAACATTTTCAGGTAATGACTGCAACACTTATAAACATTTACCGATATTCTTTATTTTTTACAGGTGATAGTTCACAATGTGCACTTAATATCCATTTTTTCTCTTTTTTTAAAAAAAAATATTTTGTCCAAATAAAGAGGGATATTTTGTAATCAGTTTAAATAAATGATACTTTCTTTATTTGCTAAACTACATGTAAATGTCCTGGTATACTGATTACATCAGTTCAGACATTTGATCTACTTGAGAAAATGATGTAGGAATGTTGATGACATTTTGATGTAAAGTAGGACAATAATTCTGTTGACTTTGTCATGTTGAATCTGATTCTGATTATAATGTTGAAAAGTAACAAAGTAATTTGTTGTATTACTTATATCATAATAGGTTTAATATATCTCCATGGATATAATCTTAAAATTATTTCTTTTGCTTTCTTTTCAAATTACATCAATCACTTTAGTCGGCATCTTAGACAAATTCGTGTATTTTCATATTGG
This sequence comes from Ruditapes philippinarum, assembly GCF_026571515.1. NCBI lineage: Eukaryota > Metazoa > Mollusca > Bivalvia > Venerida > Veneridae > Ruditapes > Ruditapes philippinarum. The sequence goes on from NW_026865725.1 coordinate 137,229, forward strand.
CGAATGACCCCATTGTTGCTCGAAACAGGACTCTGTTAATCGAGGTAGAAAACACGGAGTATGTTCCTAGTTGAACTACAAACATTTTCTTTAAAATGATACGGTGTTTATCATGCATGGTTTTTGATGCAATTATTATTAATCTTATTAATATTTAATTATTTAATTAATTAACCATGCAATTACATGTATGAATGAGTTACCAACGCACAAACCTGAACAAATTAAAAATTGAAAGTTTGAATAACTATACTGTTGTGTAAACTTTAGTAAAGCAAACACGAAAAAAATAAAGGTTTCTTTGTGACATAAAATGGCACATTTCAGCTGCTTAATGGATAATCGCACGCATTTATGCATGTATTCGCGAAACTGTTTAAAACTTATTTAAGGAGTTCACGTCGATTTATTGTGTTTTTAATGGTTTTAAACGATGAAACAAGAAAATGTCTCGCTTTGTTTGTTCTTTCTCTGTGTTCCAAAATTCTAATTAATTTTATTGAATGTTATTTGGTTTTGATTGAAAATATATCTTAAGAATAATCATCGAATTTGCTTATGAATTCGTCTAAAAATCTGTAAAGGATGATTGTTTATTGTGCAACTTAAAAGAATTACGATATCTTTTATTTGTTAATTTTATCATAGATAAAAAGACTCAGGTAGAAAATTAGTTTAAATCAAGGGTGATTTATCAGACTATCAACGTCGTGTATTTAGGATAAGAGGTAGACTGTTGCGGGTTAATGCGACTAATTTAGCTTAAATTACCACAGTAACAAGAAAATTTCTCGATCAGTGCATAGGTGAAGTTACGAGACGAATACCTGCCAATGTAGGTATGTGAAGATACCGGCATGGATTATAGACACCTATGTTTCAATCAGTGTTTTGTTTTAGCGGAATACTTGAGATGTTTGAAAAGGTTAACGGAATTTATTGATAAATATTTATATTTAAATCATTCTAATTGATCCAAGTGTTTCAACGAATCTTTTTGCAAAGGGATAACCTGAATACAATGCTAAATTTCTTACAAGGTGTTCATTTGTAAATATATCAGTGATAATATTAATTTCAGAAAAATTAAAAACGGTATTGTGATAAAAATAGTGTGTTCTTAAATGTAAATATGATTTTAACGTTGATTTTTGTCCTTCAGACGACAGGGACATTGTTTGGTGCACAAATTTTATCTGACCCTAATTTAAAAACAAGACTTTCAGGAAAGAACAGAAATGGAATTAGATTCAGAGAAAGGAGTAGATTAAATGAAGAAAACAAAAGCGATCAAGGGAAAACAGATGAAAATGTTCCTGAAAAATGGCTCGTAGATGCGGTAAGAATATTATGAAGTGAAATATTAAAGGCTTCTACTAAAAATGGAAGTCCTTTTATTTTTATTAATTTATTTATAAAATTGTATTCACACTTATTTTCCTTTCTCAACAATAATGTAAAAAGAATACATTAACGCTGCAATACTTGAAAGTTTATCAGTATAATTTAACTGAATAAAAAGTTCAAAGGAAATTATTAAATTGCAGTCTTATATATTTTTAAAGAAGACTCTGTTGCTTAAACGCTGACAACGTTTAAATTTTATTGCTTTTTTTAACGAAATCCTTAAAAATTACACTGGACATTTATTATTGATTCAGCATAGCACAATTCCACGTAACGAGGATATAAGTATTAAATCAGACTTCGCCTGTCTATTATATTTATAACGGTTTATCTATATATGTCACATTGACAATTCTTGCACGGCTATTGAAAATTGCCTTTCCAGGACACCATACCTAAACAAGAATGGATCAAATAATTATGTTACAGAAACTGTGTAAATTCTATTCAAAATGAATCTTGCGTGCAGCGGGCCATAAAGTATTATTTGTTTCGTCAAAAAAAGCCACGACTTTTGATATGATATTATAATGTTTAATTCATAAATTGAGTGTTTACGTTTGTTTGCTATTAATATTTAAGCTCATTTGAGTTTTCAGTATAAATTAACAGCATGTACTTTCTTATTGCCTCAGCTTAAAAAGCAATATATATTCATGCAGCGATAAAAACATTTTAAGTAAAAAAAATCTTAAAGTCTTAAATTAAACAAATGAATGAAGAAACGTAACACAAAACGAGACAAAGCGATGAAAGATAGTTCTACCATGAAACATTTTTGTTACCCTGTAAATCCGCTAAACGCACTGAGGTTCCTTATCGCCAGACAAAACTATGTGTTATTGTAAATCCTACTCAAGGTCAATCGTTTAAGATAGATGTGCGAACATAAAATGTTTATTGACAATTGTCTGATGGAAAGATTGCCAACTAGAACAAACCGTCTGCGCCTTCTCTACAATTTATACACAAGATCAAAGTGAAGTTTGTTTTAAACTTTTAAGTATAGATTTTAACAATTTAAATGAAAAAAAAACTTAAAATCTTAAAACTTAGATAACCGTTACTATAGATATTAAGAATCTTTTTTGATATTTTGTTTTACTGAGATATTTACTTGTGCATATCACTTTAATGTTTAAATGATGTGCATTCGAATTTGTCATGTCTTTTGTATTTTTTTTACAATGGTCGACTATAGGAGCAAATTACTTACTTACTTACAATGCTTAAAGAAGGTTCTGTCATTGTCGATTCAGAAAAAAACCTGTGATTTGCCCGGCGAAATTAATAAAACATGTGCTTTGTAATTGATATTCTGAATGTGAATACTCTCTTTCAAAAATCTATTTTGTAGCGTGTTAGCTCCACTAACGACAAATGCAAGCAATGTTAAGAATATCACGTGTTGTGTTATAATGTTTTATTGTAGATTTTAAAGCTATTTTCTTTTTGTAAGTAACTTTATAAAAGAAATAATATAAACTTTTTAATATGAAGATGAAATTAAATAGGGTATAAATGAATATTGTGAATTTTGCTTTGCAGAAGGTATGATGAGGTCAAAGGCCTAAAAATGGAATTCTTATATAAATCAAATGAAGCACTTAGAGTGGAAAAAAATATTAGAACTATACAAATGAATTCTTTATTCTTAACTAAATTGAATATCGGTTTAAGTGCGATTCTTGGCCCGATGGTAACGAGAAGCTTTGCAACGCATTTAATTTTTGGGTCATTTTGCGTAATGAAATGATTATTGTGGGTACAGATTGTTTATCTCTTTTAGGATGTTTCTAAATTTGTACAAGTTTTAAAGGAAGGAAAGGTCTGTCAGTTAAAAAATAAAAATGAAATATAATTACAGGGACATTTATTTAATTAAATGATATAGAAATATGAATTAGTTTCAAAAGATATAACAGTAGTTTCCTTTACTGCTTTAAATATAAGTTATGAATTGCCAGAAAAAAAATATGTAAGTCAGATTAATTTTCATCCAAACCAGCCAAATTAATAGAACAACATCGAAAAGCGACGAATATCTTGCTCGTAATTTCATGAAAATGTCTATTAACAGGTGTTAGAAAACAAATGTATTATCTTGTAGCAGCCTTTACGTCTCTTAAATTGCTGATTCTGACAGGAATCTGCATATTTACATCCCCGCTGAGATAAAACGCGCATATTTTTGTCTGAAATATAATCAACAGATTACTATAGGGAATTTACGACTGCTGTCTAGTGCATTTGTATCGTTTGAACTTCATATATTAAATAATATTTTTATATTTGCTCGACTTATAGAAGGTTTATTAAATATATGATGGATTATTTATCCGTTTTGTTTGAAAAAAAATCTTCTTTTTTTGTTTGTAGTAAAACCGTATAATTTGTTAAATATAAAACATATTCATAGTGTCTCTGATTCATTTGTATATTTTATTGAACATATGTTTGAATTTTCAGTGCACTTTGGTAAAATCTATAGTTCATATTTACAAAAAATGCCTTTATCTATCAAGAATGCACCTTTTGTGGAAAACAACACTAAAATAATACAAAGAAACCTATTTTTCTAAAACATAGAATGTCGAAATTAAGATCAAGAAAATGCAGATAATAATTGCTGGCAACTAAATAATGATATTGTAAATCTTAAATTAAAATATATTTCACTTTGTCCTTTTTTATTGAACGGTATGAAAATATGACACACTAGTTCAAGTATAATATACGCAAGTTTAAACATTCATTAAATGATTTTATAAGGTAAGAGAATATATTGTAGTGGATTAAAGGGTATAAATAAGTTGAGATTATTGTGGTCACATATCAATAACTAGCTCGTATTGGAATGTGAGGCAACGTGCAAAATATTTAAAGATAGTGTCTAAGTGGACTCTTTTTGTGACATTCAAACATAATACGTCTAAATAGATTATTATAAAACACCTGCACTAATTAACTAATTTGTCAAGTCGCCAAACAGAATAAATATTTTAACTTTTTTTAATCGAAGAGGATACAATAAGCAATAGTTATTTCATATTCATAATTAGTTTAATACTTTTATTTAATATCTGTATATTTTCATGACTTAAGTCACATTTGCAATATTCAATTTGCATTTGTATTTTTACTTGTACCTTTATTCAATATATGTTATATTTGTAAAATTTAAAGTATGTTTATGGATACAGTTTAACTTGGGAATATCGTAAGCCATAATCGTACAAAGAAATAAATATAAGGAACATGATCCAAACGTACAAAGTGAACCATGTTAGTTCAAAAATAGATACTACACCAAAATGAAAAGAAATATATAGGAGATATTTGTTTGTTGTGTGTAAGATGAAATTTTATTTCATAGAGTGAGCTTAAAAAACAGTATTCTCACGAGTGTCGTGGCCACGAGTGAGAATATTTGTTTTTAAAGTTCACTCGAAGAAATAAAATCACATCTTACACAACAAAAGAACAAATTCTCTTTTTATTGTATGCTTAAAAACAAGTTTTAAAGGAAATTTTCTCAAAATTAACTTTAATTTTAAATCTGTTTTGCCCACTGGTAGCCTCATTTTAGTCGATTTACAAGAAGTCTTGAGCTGAAAAATAAGTTCGACATTCAACGTTTAATGGCGATGATAATATTTATTTTATTCCAAAAACATGAATGATCCCTTGTACAAACAATTTTAGTGGAAGAAAAGGTCACACCATCCGACCTTATTTCCGTTACTTACGGATTGTTACAGACAATAAATACTTGTTGACAGATGTGTAAACGGCTACGAATCAGGAAAAAATGGAATTGGTGAAAGGCTGTCTTACGAACGCTGGGTTGTTTACTTATTCTTCGGGCTGATGACTGTCATTGCTTTTCAAGTTTTCTTATTGCATTAGGCAATTATTACTCGTAGGATACTTAAATATGCCCAAAAGTCATCAAGAGAAGTTTTGCATATGGAAGAAAATGTACTTTTCATACTGTAAAAACAAAACAAATATTTAGAGACGATATTTGGTGATTGGTAGTTTAAATGAATTGAAGATAGTTTTTTCTTTGCATTACTTTTGAAATTTAAGTTATTTATCAATTCAAGCTTTGCTTTTCTCTATACAGCTCTGACAATGTCAGAATTGTCAGCAAAAATAAAATTGAGGTATCACATGGGGAAATTTGTCTCGTCATTGAAAAGTGTGAAATTATATTTTGATAATTTTCACTGTGAAACCGGAAGTAGGCATACGTCAGATAAAAAGTTATCATGTGCTTATATATATCTGTTACAGTAATAATTGTCTATATTTTTTCAGATATATTATGACGATTATCAATCAGATGCTCCTGCTGCTCCAAATATGGCGTCGGAAGATGTTTGTCCACCGGTTCCGGATGTTGTGTCAGATGACGCATGCGCACACAATTCGTGTCAAAAAGATACCGATTGTTCGGATGGGTACAGATGTTGTTTTACCGGCTGCTCCTTTACATGCCTTCGTGAAGTTCAACCAGCCGCTCGTAATTCCTTATTATTTGATTCCTTCTCAAAATTATCTTTTATACACGGTTATAGAAATTAAAGAATAAATAAATCTGTTTTCTATTTTTGTTTTGAATTAGTCTCTTTACGTTCCTTGACTGTTAAAATGGCCAAACAATATTCTTTATTTAAGTTTAAGAGTGCTTTAAAAAGTATATTCAAATTGTTTCTATTTTTTACATCTTACATCTCAGTTAATATTCTAAACATTGCGCTGGTTTTATTTATCATGGGTTATTTAATACGTGTCTTTCTTCCATAGTTGTAGACTGGCGGAAAGAACCAAGAAGATCAAGATCTGGTAAGACACTAATAATTTGTACTTCATTTTTTTACGGAATGACGATTTTATATATTTATTTTACTTTTTATCAGGTGTTAGTGTTAAAAGGTACAGGGCAGAACTCGTGATTAATTTTTTACAAAACATTTACAATTAATTTGGTCACAAATACAATTTCAACGTTTAAAATCTATTATGACAATTGATTGACTATTTAAAATGTTTTATTTGTATACGATTTTAAGGAATATCCTGGTTGATCAACAAACCAATAACTGACGAGTCCTCAAATGAAGGTAAGTGTACTGTTATTTCACTTTTGTTTATTATTCTAAGATATACTTACATTGTCAGGTAAAAATTTCTACCCATTTTTCGTACGCTCATATGTTAAGAGATTACTAGTTTTGTTGCGAAATTTCACAATATTAAGTTAGTTTTGAAACTGAAAATAGAACAGATTTGAAATATTAATATAAATCCTGATTCTGGTTCATGGTCCGTCTTTCCACATGGATAAACCGTTGCCAATAACTCCTTAAGCCTGTGCTAGTCAGGGTGTTTCTTGCACCTTTTATTGCCCATCAGATACAAAAAAAACCTGTCTGAGATGTGCAACTACTTGGCTCTCGGGAGATCTTCCCTTCAAAGTATAGGACAATATCGAGTAAGTGAACAAATGGTCATCAACATAGTTTCCCCTTTCTTCAACAAAGCAGACAATAATATTGTTTCAAAACATGACTAATAAAAATAAACACGTTTTGATTTTACCCCAAAGAAGTAAACACGCGGTGTATTCTTTGCAGCGTTTATAATGGTTCTATTAAACATATAATATTTACAGTTGAAACATGCAGCACCAGTCCCATTGAATCTGACGAGGACCCTCTATTATGCCCCCAGGGATATTTCTGTCACGTGACCGATCCTGGAAATTTAAAGGATGGAATACCAAACAGTGGCTATTGCGTAAAACATAACGCTGAAAAATGTAAGACTTACAATATTATATATGGACGGGTAGACGATTTTGAAGGTTCACATGAAGTAAATATACAATGAAAATGTTAAATGTCATAATATTTATCAATGCCAAGTGACATAATGCTAATGAATGCTTTGGCATGTTGCATCCAAAATGGTGCACATTGAATGTCAGTCCATGCTTTTTATATAATAATAATAATTATTATTATTTTTAATGATTTGACCCACTCCATATTTCAACAGTTTCGAGGATTATTGTATATCCCTTTTTGTATTGTTATTTTGAAGATTCCCAAGAAGAAGTGAATTTTGTAATTACATCATCATTGAAAAAGAGACAGACATGCGCAGTTGACGATGTTATATTATTACATGGTGCAAAAATACAACTGAAAGATAAATTTTGGTAAGTCAAAAACATCCTTTTATTACTGTAGAAATGTTATGATTTAAAGCCATGTTATCGATAGTAGTATAAATGACTCTGAAAATGAAAGCGTAATGTTGTGATTCTTTGAACTGGACATTTGATTCTTACTTGTGGAAAGTAAAATCATATTCTGCAAAAAGATAACATATCCACCTAATTAAGAAAATAAAGAATATTCCATTATGATTTTGTAGTTGAAAAAAAAATCAATAATTTGATTTATATCGATCCTATTAAACATATAATATTAATTTTGCAGTTTCAACATGCAGCACCAGTCCGAATGAATCTATTATCTGTGCCTATTTGTTCTTGTCAGACAATTCATTAAAACCTCTAAAGTTTTTTTCTATATTGAAAGTATATTGTCAATTGACAATGCAATTGTCAAATGAAATGCAAAATATTTAGTTTGTTTACTCATAGACCCTTTTCATTGTCTATGTCTTTTCGTGCTTCTCGTTCTTTGATATAGAAATTTGGCCGGTTATGGCGTTAGGTGACACGCTATGCCAAAAAAAGATAGAAAGAAAACATCCTGTTTTCCATCAGCTAGTCATGGTCATATTCGTGGGGAAAGGTTTATTGACTTTAACTGATTGCTTTATGTAAAATTTACAAATAATTTATATTTTCATAGCCACCAAATACATTTATTTCTGTTTTATCTAAACTGCTTAATATACAAACATATTTCATATATTTGTAATAATATTTTATTGCTTTCTTTCACTCAAATACCTAATACATGTCGAATGAATTAATCGAAAAACGGGAAAGAGTTTCTGTCATTTTATGATAACTTCAATATTGCATAAGTATTTTGCATACTTGAACAAACGCAAAATATTGCTATTTATTCTTAAGACTTCTTTATGCAACCAAATGGACTTGTTTCCTTTTTCAGTCGATGTAAAAATGGATACCTCTCATGTCGAGAAAGAGGGATAACAACTAAAATAAAGAAAAATTCTAAAAACAATAAAAGTAATAAAAGAAATAGAAAAGATAAACGTCAAAGAAAAGGTAAAATATTTATTAGAACATAAATTTCTAGTTAGTTCAAACATATTTGAAATGTATGTAACTGTTGTTTGCAATAAGACCATCTCATTTTAACCATTTACCTGCTGAAATAAAAAGTTGACTTCTGCCAACCGTCAAAGTCGAACAAGCCAAGGCTGACGTTCTTCAAAATTTTCATAATGTTATCCAAAATGGAGATAATGACATTTCCAATAAAAGTAAGACCATGATCCTTATTTTTGACTACTTTATAAATACACATATCGTGCAAAGTGATATCGAAAGTGTTAAAGCATTTCAATTTTCAATCAATTCGTATCACTATAGGTTGACATTAAAATATTTATTTATTATCCAGAACTGCATAAAGTATTAGCATTAACCGGGTATTGTGAAATATGAATTTGATCCTGTCTTTGAATTTGATTTTTAATCTTTTGATGCCTGCATTTTTATTTAATGTGACCTTTAATATCCTACATATTTTATTAATTAAAAACTTTTTTATTTTTAATTAATTTATTTATTTATTTGTTTTTATTTTCTCTATTATTATTATTTTTCTTGATTTCGTGTAATATCTTAATATTTTCATGTTTCAGGTAAAAACAAGACGCATTCCAGAGAGACCTGATAAACTTTATTTATCTAGTTACACATACATGTTATCAATTAAATAATTTCATTTCAACAACAAAAGACCACCACAACAGTTACTGGATTGAGTACGCTAGTGAGTTAAATTACATCATAGAATTTCATGACAGTGTCATTCTTCCATTTTCATTCATTTGAAAGAATTTATGGACATACACAAATATTCTAATGTTAGCAGTGTATATAAGAATTTGAAAATCTCGTGTCAAGAAAATATTGAAATACAATGGAATTCATTTACCGTGCTTTTTAAATCACAAGTGAAATAGAAAAAGTTGTTAATTCTTATGTTTTTATTCATATATTTTATTAGCATACACTAAAGTAAACAAACGCTTCTTATAGCAAATCGTTGTAAAACTTCCTTCTCTGAAACGAAATTTATATTGTTTCATTATTTTCTGTTCACCATCATGAATCAGTGTATGGCTATATTGAAGCATAAATGTACTGTTTAATGCCAATAAAAATTTTGTTATGTTATTTTTGTTATGTTATCCTATCTTATCTTATGACTATTTTTCTACACAATTTTTATTCTGAATATAATGCCTAAGGTTCAAAACATGAAATGTTTGTGACTTGCAAGTTTAAACAGAAAATAATCTAAAAAATATATGCAAAAGAGCTTCGTATTACACAGAATATGAGAACAATGCTCGGCTTTTTATAACAAAGTGAAGGATGTGGTCTATGCAACGTTTTCCTACAAAATTTACCAGCGTGATATCATTCATAAATTCAAAGAATAAGGTTTTATCGTGTAAGCAAAACCATTATAATTATATTACAAATAAACGATATGCGTTTCTATTTCAATGTAGTAGCTTCATCGTACATTTGTAAATTCATGTTCAGTATACGAAATTGTCAGTAAATTATATCAAAAATGCTTTCAAGTGTCAATGGTAAGTTCCTATCTAATGGCTTGGTTATAATTATTCAAAATGAGTAATAGTACAAGTCGGCGAACACACGTAACTTTTAACTAAACATCTAAAAAAGACCTATTGTGGATAGCGCATTGCCGTAACAAGCTATATTGATGTCAACAACACATGGACATCAACAATTTCAAAAATAATGCACATTCTCTTTTAAAGTTTTTTGGTGTGTTATTCTTTTTTTTCTATACTCATTAACTTTTTCATATTTTATAATGTGTTTTAAATTAGCTAATTCCTAGCCTTTACGCTCCAAACCTCTATCAAAATCATAAACGTTTTATTATATATTTATCCTTCTACATGTAATTACAATTAAGTGTTTGAAGCCTTTTTGGAAACGTTATATTTCCGAGCAAACCATCATTTTTAAACAATTAATAATGAAAGATCAGATGAAATGAATGTTTAATCTCTGTTAATGTATTGTGTATATGCCTGATATATAAAACAAATGTTATCAATTATAAAAAAAATCTCAAAAATAACAGGAAATTAAACAAACAGCAGGTTTAATGGTGCTTCTAATGCCATGACTCTACTATATGTTGAACGTCGAGCATAATAATATGTTCATACCTGTTCGTTATAACCATCAACAAAGATAAGCTGAATAAATTTTAAATCAGAAAAGAAATTTAAACAAAAATAAGAAGAATAAAAAAACAAATAACCCAGCGGTGATTTTTGACTTCCAACGTGTGAGCCCTATTCGGATTATAAACATGTTTACTTCTAGGAAACAAGAATCGGTTATTCAGAATCAGACTTGAAAATTGTTCCAATATGCCCTTGACTTTCAGTAGAAGCACATCTTTAATAAAAATGTTTGAAAATTGAAACTTCCCTTCGATCCTTGTTTACAAGAGAAAAAACAACAACAGTTTTTAGACATCAATCGCTTTTGCGTAATTGAATCGTGTCTGATAACTGTCTAACAAATAAAAGCAAAAAATAAAGTCTACGAGGGGGTTAACTTATTAATTAAAACAGTCAAAGTCTTAAGACTCAAAAATGCAGTGTTTAGAATGATATAAACAGCGACTCAATTCCATCCAAGCAATAAACAGTTTTTTCCCTTCCGGTGCTTAATAAAACAAATGTTATATCCAGTTGGCTTTTATAGCCTGGGAATCATCAGACATCATTGAATTAGCAAGTCTACGACTGAAAGTATTACTAGTGCTGTCTAAATACCTACCTGGTGGTTGATACCTTTGATGTTTTAAAGTACAATCATTAATTGAATTTAACGAAATTTATACAGTTTTTGTATACTTTAAATTTATCAAGCTCCAAATCAACAATAGTCATATTTATATTTGTACACCTCAAAATATGTAACTGATTTTCCTCTTCCTTAACAAAGTTCTGTTTGTTTTTTTTTTTGTTTTTTTTGGTTGTTTTTTTGTTGTTTTTTTTTTTTTTTGTTGCTTTTTTTCGTTTATTTTCCAACTTAAAGGAATAAGAATGGATGGATTGATGTCTGTCTTATATAAATATTCATCATTTAAAAAGAGGAACCATGACAGTTTTCCTATTGACATCAACCCTATAAGAGAGAAATTCGTGTTTAAAGACACTATTTTTCACTTGAGAAATAAGTTCATGAGCGCCGCCATTTTGGCGTTCTGTCATTCTCGCGAGACAGACGAGACCGAGATTGTGACGTGTTATACCCACTTCCGGTATAGGTGTACACGCTGGTACAACTGAAATATATCTTGATGAAGAACTTATTAATTTTGTTGCGTACATTATATATCATTTATGAAAACATCATATGGAACTGAATTGCTTTAATTAATTAATTGAAGACGCCGCGACGTTAATTATCATTTGTTCGATATTCAAGCTTGCTGATGATCCCACCACATGATTTAAGCAATGACTGCTTAATTTTCAAAGATACACCATAAATTTACTTTTACGCGATTTTCCGCCATTGACGCTAAAAATGAGAAAGGCGCAGGAAAATCGGCAGCCAGACTTATATCGTATGAAAACAAAACTGTCCGTAAAGTTATTTAGGCACCTAGTCAAAACTGGTACCAACAGCAACAGGTTGCCCATTCCCCTATAATTACGCATATTCTCGGGTTTATCCAGTTCCCTAAAGCTTTTCCCACGTTATCTACTTACCAAATTCCTTTCCCCGACAGATACTCATTTCTACTACCGTAAATTTAAACCAATAAAACAAAAAATCATAAATCTACTTAATATTTAAAATGATTATTGGTAACTGAAAAAAATGTGTTGCTATTTTATGACGTGCTGTAATTTACTACAGTATAATTTGACAGGTGTGGAACCGAATTTCCCCTAAGGTCATTCAGTTCACTGATGAAGCGTAAAAAAATAGATGTCTATTTCGTCATTAGAATATTTGACAAGGGTGATTAACCAATCAGGGCAACATTGTGCATGATCAAAAGGTCTGTCGGCACAGAAGCATACAAGGAGCAATAAAAATCGTCAGTACACAGTGTGACAGGAGCATTTGAACAATTAGAATGGACAATGCTCAGTATTAGACATAAGTAGTAAGAACCAGCAATTGTGTGAATAAATTATGCAAATCAGATTTTTGAGCAGCCAATAAAAATGATTTGCCTGCAGTTAATATTAGGCTACGATTACGATGCGCAGCATCATACGTTGACAGACATGTTAACAATTTACTTTTCAAAAGAGTTGCTTACATTTTTGAAATGTGTACATCAAATATGTTCACACCTTTAACTTTGAAAGTCAGAATCAAACTGCAAAAAATTAATTATATGTACTATTAAGAACACGTTTTAGTAGGGTTTTGATAATGGAAGTGGCTAGCGTACGGGCCCGTACGGCTAGCCAAAAGTTTTAGCCGTACGTGAGTCACGTACAACTAGCAAGGACACGCTGTATTGGCTAGCCGTACGGCACTTTTCAAAATTTTATGGAAGTCGAAAATGCATATGTTATTTTATGACTTTAAGCCAGGATTTTAACCAAGAAACAGCATTAATTGTCTTCGGGTGTTTACTTTTTAGAGATTAATCGCCTTGATCGCTATATATATCGATCTTTGTCATCGCAAGATTTCGAGAAAAAATAGCCTTTGCTTGCATTTACACCAATTGAAATAGTTTACAAATTTTTGATAATAATCCTTTTTTGTTTCATTAAGTTTAATTTTCGACACCTTTTATATAAAAAAAAAACAAAAACTGAAAATGATTGTTGTTAGGCTCTTGATAATTGCGACAATTACCGACGGTACTGTATCAAGGAAAGTTTGCATGTTCCGTGAAAGGCATTCTTAAATTCTATTGTCAGTCCCTGGATAGGTTTTAATTAAGGCTAATTAATTGATTGACTGTGCTTTTATGTTCGATATTTATCTACTGTTTTGAAAATTATATAATTATTTTTGCATTTCACCGTTGTTTTTTTTTCATTCAATGTTCTTTTTATTTATTTATTCCATTAGGCGTTTTTTTTCAAACATGCCATGTTTTATACATGTACATCAAGTGAATTATATGAATTTTGCCCAAACAATACACACATGAGTGACTTTTTCAACCTGAAATGGAAATTTTCAAAATTTCGAGTACTTACCATGCTTACAGTCGCTAATATTTTCTTTATTGTGGTTAAAGTATTCCCTTTGTCACGAAGCCGTAATTTTGGCATAGTTGATACAGTACAGACAATCTATATCTGTATATGTAATTAAACTGTATTATTCTTGTTTACAAAACATAAGTTGTTTGTTCTAAATTTCTTCATAGCACTGAATCTGATTTTTTAGGAATGTCTGGTCATACTTCTTTAATTGTGGTGGATAGGTTACATAGCAAACAACGGTGTGTATGCAACATACGGTCATCTAACCTTGCAAATGCCTTTATAACGAATTCATAAAATTCACCAAACAATCTCATTCTTTAGAGTAAAATACAAAATAAGCATGTTACTTTAAGTCAAACAATGTTATCGTTAGGGCTGTCCTCTGAAATTTGACGTTATAAAAGTGCAGTTATGTAAAAGTCGAAGATCCTAAAACTGCAATTATGCACTTAGAATTAAAAAAAAATCTATTTCTTGGAAATAAACGATGAATAATTCATTACATTGGATACAAATCTGTTTTATATTTACACGTTTTAGTCGTATACGATTTTCAGGTATCATTACTGTTAGATGAACAGTCATTAATGTCAAAAATACCTCGTTCTTTAGGATTGTTTATGTCAAAGAATCATGGGTGGGATCATAGTTTATTGCCTGACAGTAAATCGTTTTGTCATATTATGTTACCTATATATCACTCATTCCGCAATAAATGTCTCAAACAATAACTCACTATCTCATGATTTGCTTTTTTATGTTTAAAATTCTTTTCTTTATACATTTTCTACAATAAACCACTTGTATTTGTATAAGCAAGCGTAGCGATAAGTAGTATATAACGAAGACGATTCATTAAAAACTCTCAAAAGAAATTTTAAAACTCATCGGAATCTGTTCATAAATGACCCATTGAACCAAAATTATAGTTATCACTGAAAGATATCATTTTGCGGTTGTTTCGGCTTCTTCTCCATGACACATAACACTATTCATACTACTTTACACGAATACCGTAATTCGTCTAGTTATTTAAGTAATGTATACGGGATCGGTGATGGTGATTTTCATATGCAGCTCCTGAATGTTACTGTTGTGGTTGCACATAATATTGATAAAAATTATGACATATCTATCTCTTCATCTATCAGTAAAATCAATTATTTCGTTTGATGTAGTCAGGAAAAATCTATGTGAACAATTCACGACAAAAACAAATGAAGAGCCGATAACTTCTGCTTGAATGACAGACAAGAAGACTTTGTTATTTATTAACTCGTAAGTCATCAGAAGACTTCAACGTATTTCAAGATACGAGTAAAAAATAGCTGCTATTGGTTGAAAAAAAGTAGACTAAAAAATTCTAGTTTTAACCTTTGAGTCTTTTGGACGTAAGTGGAGTAAAGAAAATGTATTAAATTGTGGTACAAGGTCTTTTAGACCTTTACATTTACATTATGCCACTGGGTCAAATAGAGAACCATCTCAGGTTACGTTTTTGCATTGTAGGAAAAAAAGAAAAAACAATATTTTAAGAACGCACGAAGCGGCGAAAATGAAGGCTCTGTTAGATTTAGCCTGTTTATTGACGGTAACGAAAAGTGCAAGCTACCTCCACGTCCCCTTAAATCTACTTAAGCAGAATTTAGCATTTAAAATTAAATAGTACATTTTTTCTATTTATGAACATCCGCCGATGTGTTTTAAAAACATTAATTACCTCCTCAAAACATAACACAAAGATACATCGCAAAGAGTTGATTTTATAAAATGACATTTAAAAACGATGGAAGGAAGCTTACATGTAGCTTCGCTTAATGGTCCTTCACAAATTAAATGTTTCATACCTTACCGGGGTAATTGTTTACATAGACTTGTTTTTCTTGGCTGGATAATGTTGGTGACCGTATTATGTGTTGCTGATGCTTACATTTGTATTGTTCGTGTGATTCATATTAAGCAATTTAATTAACCATCGATATAGAGTTTGGGGTGTAATTACCGATCGTATTGCATAATACAAGAAACTTCTGTTGTAAAGCTTATATTGCAAAGAACACTTTAGGTAGTTGTACAAAATGTTCATGACTTTCCTCTTACTTAAACGTTCTTCTAAGTTTGTCTTGCTTAAGCCGAGTTAACCATCGCTTTTCATTTTGATCTACGCCAGTGTCTTTCCCGTCCCTCTTCTCATGTTTGAAAGTTTGTGGGAAATCGATGATGTTTGAGATAAAATGTTTGCATTGCCCGGGATTGAGAACGAAACTTAACAGCGTTCTACGGAATCGTCTATTAAAATAGCTGTAGATATAAATATTGACATGGAAAGACAACTAATAAGAGTATGTAGACTAAATTTTTGGCGCGATTTGTGTCTGATTTGTTTACCGTGGTTGGATTCTTTGCCGAATGCATTGTATTAAAGAAATAAACTTTCAAGTGTTTTGGGTATTAAGAAGACTGCAATCACAACTATAACAACGATAGAAATACGACTATTTTCGTCCTTCAGTCTGCCGGAAGTACTTATACTTAATTAATATTTCCGTAAGATAAATAATAACCCTACAAATAGCACATACATATTTTGTATTATAAGATATGATATTGAAAAAAAAAACTGATTGCAAAACTGATTGCTTAACTGTCGTTTAACGACGAATTTTGTTTGAAATGTTTTAACACAATGAGAAATTCTTTTCAATTCATATTTATTATAATCTTAACTAAAGTTAATCTTAACTGTAATTTCATGTAGCAAAGTAAGTTTTTATATTAAAGCAAATCGCAGAAATTTTAAAAGTTTAAAAATTATATCAAATTAACAAAGAAGAAAAGAGAAAAGAAACTGTACAATGCAACAAGACTATATATTTATCTAAAGCAAGACTTAGTATATATTATTTATCACCGGACGCAATTACACGTTACGAAATAACCCATATGTTATAACAGATTCCCAACTTTTTCTAGGAAGGTTTTGAAGATGTTGTTCCAAATCGGTACAATTTGTACACGGATGTTCTCTGGAATGACGTTCTTGTCAGTAAGTAACGGTTGATGATGTGGTTTTAAACACGAGTAGTTACGGGATATGGTATACATGTAAGGGTTATCATAAGTGTATCTGATGTGTTTCAAAGTCAAATTAAAAATCTAAAACAAGATAATAATAATAATTATACAATAATAATCATATTTTATCATCGCCTGCATAATCTGCTATTTAAGACAATGTTTGTAAAATATAATTATGTCTGACAATCACACGCTTCTTTTTTGTTTTTGTTCGTCTGTTGCGATGAAAAGGTCAAAATTGCTGTCTTTGTATAGGGTTTGCAATTGCTATAGACTTTGGACACTATTATACAGTATTAAATGTGTAACGAGACAGGCACAGAAATGTTCTAAAAGATGGGTTTTTTTCAAAAGCCTTTTAATTTATTATTGTTATGACTTTCTTTACATTTTCTTATTTTTTGAAAATAATTTTACATTTAGCGTAACTTTTGTTAGATGATAAGCATCTTACATGTTCAAAAACCCCTTTTAACGTTATTAAAGAAATTGAGCATAAAATGGTTTGATCAGAAACATAGCTCAAACGGTTAGAGCGCGAGACTTGTAATTTCGACTTTGAGGGTTTTCCCGGGCTGGCCAACTTAAATTACTAATTAGATGAGACTTTAAATCGAGGTCCAATGTATGAAAGCTTGACACTTGACACGCTTAAGAACCAGGAGATACTTCTAGAATTGGGGCATCTTTCTGTATCTTTATCTTGCACTATCCTCCAAAATCTAAAATGACTAATACTCTTCTGGAAGACTCGCCCATATGGGCAACCGGCCGCGAGTATAAATAAACTCAAATACTAAAACACATTCACAAAGATATACAGGTATATTTGAGATGTGTAAACATAATATGTACATTTATCAAAAAAGGACATTGCAAAACCCTGTAAATTACGTAAGCACATTTGTAATTCTAACAAACCAAAATCTAGACTATAACGCATAGATAATTAGTGTATTCATTTATGCCAATTTCACTCATAAGCCCAACGTCAAACATGCTTATTACATGTTTGAAAAATGTGTTCCATGTAAAAGTCATTCAGATTATCGAACACATTACAATTGTGTCTTATGATAATTAATTCGTATTTAATACGAATAACTATGAGTCACAACAGAGAGCTAAACATGATGCCTTGTACTACATTTATATTGGTATATACAGGGTTATCACATAAAACTGTGTAAGAATGAGCTATTTATTCGTGCTTATATAATAACATACACTTATAATACTGCACGATGTATCGTCGCTTTTCATTGGATAGTCTTGATGTTTATAGAGTTTTATATACATGGTTGCTGTCAATTTATGAAGAAATCTCACTTTGATCTCTAAAAAAAGAGATTTGCTATATCATTAATATTCCTGACAGGTTATATGGCCATATATAAACGGTTGTTAGCAATATATGTTTTAATAGGGCCATATAACTCATCAAAACATCTTAATAACTAAAAGTATATATGATGGTTGAACGGGCAACCTTGTGTAACCAGTGACCACTGGATGCTTAGAATATCGAGTGTCCTTTAAACCAGCTCATTTTGTTTGAAGCAATCAATGTCCTAACATAAAATTTGTCATTTTCCCGTTTCATTTGAACATTCGATTACTAGTAAGTTCTTCTTGCAAAATGCTTCACCTGCTGGATGTGTGTAATGAACTTGCTCTTCTTTAACTATGGATAAACCGATTCAAAGCTTACAGGATTTTGATATCAAATAACAGCAAAATAAATAACCATCAAAATAAAGAGGTTTGTCACACTGCAAGAATATGCAAGCTGTCCTGGCTCTATACTGGTGGAAAAGGTTTATAGTTTTTGTTCAAGCTGATTAAGGGTTAGTTCGAAGGCACTGATTTAACCATCGGCTTCATTTCAGTCTGCGTAATGCCGCTTCCGGTGTCTGTTTTCCTGTTTGAAGGTTTATGGGAAAGTGATGACGACTGCGACAAAATCTCTGTAGTTCCCAGAATTCTCCTGACGGGATTTAGATAAACCCTTAAAAGGGCTCTTCGGAATCGTCTGTTACAAAAAGTATAGATGTATATATTGGCATGGAAGGAGAGAACTAAAAAGAGTTCATAGACTAAGTTTATGGCACGATTTGCCTCTAAGTCTATACCTTTTCCTTGATTCACTGCCTTGTCAAATGCATTGTATAAAAGAAATATACTGTATGGTATTTCCGGTATCAGGAAGACTACGACCACGGCCGTAACAACGAGAGAAATTCGCCTATTTTCGTCCTTTCGTCTCGAAATTTGTGATTGGCTGCTTTCCATTCTGCGGAGAGTTCTCTCCCCTGCGTGTAACTGCCTGATGAAAAGTACGGTAAACACTACGAGGATCATACACGGCGTAAAATGACGTATGAAAAATGCCAACCACAGATATATACAACCTGTGCCACATCCGTCCTCCGAAAGTTCCCATTGGCAGTTTCCACCAAGCGCCCTTGTACCAAACAGATGATAAATGTGCAAAAATGGTGACAAGAACACGATAGCTCCGCAGCACACGATTGTTCTTGGTAAATTTAGCATGCTTTGTGATTTGTATGGAAATCGAATGGAAATATATCGCTGAATACCAAGGAACAGTGTAAGAAAAATCGACATTGAATGAAACGACTTTGACAAGAAGTACTTCGAAATCATGAAACCGTTGCAAAGATTTTCTGTAAGTTCACATCCATCCACTGCACCATCGTTGTGATATCCACTGTAATAATTACCATTGTCTGCATCTGTAAAGTTAGTATCATCATAATCATTCTCATAACCTTCATCACTTAACGAGTAATATCTTGTATACACCATGATATAAGTCGGTAGCACCACAAGTGCCGTTAACGAATCGGTAACAGCAATGGTGGTTAGGACCATATTTGTCGGATTACGCATCTTTCTACGTAGCAGCACAGATATAACTACGAGATTTCCTAGAAATGTTATAATAGATATAACCTCCAAGATGTACAGGTAAAAAGGTCTTTCAAAACTGTAACCAGTGTACATATACTTGTCACCGTAATCGTATTCACCACCATAGTAATTACTGTAATCAGATGCATTGGAATCATACGAGTCCATAAAACCCGAGTCAGTAAAAGGTGAATCCGTAAAAGCCGAGTCCGTAAAAGCCGTGGTCGAAATATCTGTGTCACTTAAAGACGAGTACGTTGTAGTCAAGGCCATAATTGTCGACTCTGTGATAGCGGCGTTCGTAACGACCGAGTCTGTACTACTCAAGTTTGTAATAGCCAATTTTGCAGTAGTCGACTCCGCTAAATCCAACTCCGTTATAGACGAGCTTGTTGTAGACGTATTTATTTTAACCGAATTTGTAATAGCCGGGTCCGTAATATTTAACGACATTTTGGACTATGGCGAGTAGTAATTTAGAACACCTTAACAAGCACACATGCATACACAAGATGAATTATAAATATTCTGTTTCAAAGATGATAGTATAACAAAATTAATATCGGACATTTGTGCTCCTCATTGCTATGTAAGTATCCGATAATAATTGATGTATAGATCAACGCTGTCCTTTCAAAAGTTCATTGGTTTTCTCTTTGTTTGTATAGCGTTCTTGAACCTGAAATTAAAAGTGTACACGTCTTAAACAATAACAAAAATGAATGTTTTATTTTATACATTGTAATTTAAAAATAATCACATTTGTCTAAGTAATACAATGCAGCATATAATTATAACAATCAATTTTATTTCTGGAAATTAAAGGTGAATCAAAATTATTGATAGATATTTCATTTTCTAGCTTTTAAATAGGCTATGAAAAGTTTATTGATATCTGAATGAATTATTGTCTACTCACTAATTTATATGTACATAATTATATTTATCAAGATTTGTATTTAATGTCAAGCCTTACTGGAAAATTGCCACTTAAATTTAAGGAAGTTTGTGTATATAGATAGATACTTTTATTTCCTCCAAAGATGAAGAGCATAAGTTTGTGTATATAGGTGACATCGTTTACAAATACTGCATCTTCATATGTAATACGATTGAAGCGCGTCAAACACTTGTCTTATCGGATGTGTTTCCGTAAGATATATGAATACTTAATACTTATGAGCTAATATTTCACTTTTCAAGATACATTTTGCAAAACTATTGCTAAGTAAATAGATGAAAATTGGTTTTATGACCTTATCAAATGTGAGTTGTTTACAGTTAAGTATATTATCGTTTTACGCACTAAATGTCTGAATCTAAAGTGCTCATTGTGCCTTTTCAATATTTTCTTATCTTTAAACGTAAGCAAAGAATGGTGTATAGGTCAGACATAGGTCATTTAAATACCGATTATTCAAGGCTTGATCAACTAAAATAATCCTAGAATACAAACCTAGCTCCGATTAGTAAGAGGCTTTGCACCTCTTCGTGTCAATGTGCGTCAGAGGTATTTTCTTAAACAAGCAAGCCTAAGTGTTCCACCTTTTATCCGGCAGGATTCTGAAATGCAGAGTAACATTATTGCAAAACACGCATTGTTACACACTGCTATAAGTCAGTGTCTCTTTATATATATAATTAGGCAAAGGGGACAGTTCTGTCTGATAATGACTGTTAAAAGTATGATGATTTAATCACAAAAATATTAATCGTTTAGTCGTTTAATTCAATGTTCAACTACAGTACTATGAAACCTTAAAAAACGGATATTTTAAAGGATGCATAAAACAGTAAAAAATGAAAATATTGCAGCCTCTGACTGATCCTATTCATTGATAAGTACAGGCAGCTGACCACAGTTCTTAGCATCTGATTCAATAAAATTCAATATTGTAACATGATATTGTTGAAATCATTGAACGTTCAATGTGTACAGTTAGTGCTGTTAGCGGCGTATGGATCTCAGGTAAAGGAAAGCGTGTGTTCTAAACGAAAAAAAAAAAAACAATCGACAGAAACTTAATAAAACGGACGTTTGAATTATAAAGCCTATGTCTCGGTTCATAACCTCTGATCCTCTTTCAAATTCCATTTCATCTACCGTTTATGAACAAGCTCATTCAAACCTAGTTTGCAACAATTTCAATTTTTGCCGTTTTAAGATTCCGTTTTTATCTATTCTGAATTTGTCTACTCATCACGCGGCAAGTAGAGGTCTTTCCCAGGCACGTTTGTTCTAATTATAGCAAAGTTGCACAACAAGAGGTCGCAAACCTAAAGTAAAATATCAGAGTTGCATGCACTTGGTTGAAATGTTGAGCTATAGGAGAGATTTACCACCACGTCACTGATAACTGCTGTGTGGACTACGTATACACACAATCTTAGAAGGTCGTACAAACAACATGTAAACAATGATAGCATTTTCTGTAAAGTTAACATAAGATGATGTTCCTGGGGCAAAGTTTTAAAGATCTGAATTATCTGAACATATATTTTTTGTAATATTCAAAATGAAGAAAAAAAATACAAACTATTTTCTAAATAGTATTGATATATTTTATATATAAGATAAGTGTGATGTTATAAAGGGTTTAATTTTTGCTAAACATCTACATGTACTTTAATTTTTATGTCTATATCAATCTTGAAACAACTCGCTACATGTGTTCTATGAATTATCATTTTTATGTGAAATATGCCTGCTAATTGCTCAGTTTTGTTTCATTTTCATTTTCCCTTTTTTTCACCCTGTCAATGTAAATATGTTTTTTATGATTCAAGGGTATTATATTTCAGCCATGATTGTTAAATGTATGCTTAAGACCAAAAACTGAGTGTTGTTAACATAAATATAATTTAAAACTTTATGCTTAGTTCATGTTCAGTTTTTAAGTATTTAGCAAGTTAAAGTGACATTATGCTCATATTTTCATAGTCAATTTGAGCTGAATTGACTTTATATTTCAAAAGATTGACTGTTAAAATGGTGTTTGACCAACAGGTGATATTTGAAAATGTTTGGGATAAATTTAATTTATTTAAAAAGTTTGACAAAATCCCCAGTTAAACATGTTTTACAGCAGCCAATATAAAAAAGAAAAGGCAACATAATTACTCAAAATAGTCATGTGTCACATCTGTGGTTGGAAAAGAATCTGGGATCAGGTAGATATGATAATGACCTCCGTGAATTTATTTCAGAATACTGGTACACCTCTAAAACTATATCATACTTATAAGCTAGGCATTATATATTTGATGTAGTTAACTAATTATAACTTTTTTAAGGCCACATATTATAACAAATATCTGAACAATGTCTTTATAATTGTTCGAATATTTTCTTTTGCCTACAGTTTTTTATAATTGTTTGAAGATTTCTTTTCCCTACAGTTTTATTTATTTTCAATAAAAAATAAATAAATAGGAAATATGAGATAAGAAAGATTGTTTTGTTTATATAATTTTGTAGTCAGTACCTTTAAAAGTACAATAGAATTGCATCGTTTCTTACAATAATTAAACATATTTTCCCAGTCACTTTTGCAAGCTTAATGTTAATGCTTTACTTTAATTATTTTCAATCACCTGTTTTATTCGCGATGAATTAAGTTTACGATGAATTAAGTGTACGTTATTTTTTGCTGATTTAAAAAATGACAATATTTCTAAGCAAGTTTGTTTCACATATAATGTCTTTATTGTAAATAAATAGTTACTCAACATATTGTTTAATCTTTTCTTTATTCATGAACCATTTAACTGATATTTTCTTGAATTTATGATAATACAATCATTTTTCTATTCGGGGACTAATGATGCTTTAGCATCAAAACCTCTACTTTATTGAAACAGAGCTCATATTTATTTCTTAATAGACATACACACCATAGTTTTCTTATGTAAAAGGACTAGGTAGTACAAAGAGGATGTACGACCAGCAACGGTTGCTATGGTCAGTGCTTATCAGCAATTCTATTTTTAGAATATTGGCCACTGGTAAATCTCTCCTTAAAAGGGATTTTCTCAGTTTATTTGTTAGCTGTTGACAAGTTTAAAGAATAGTTAATCAAACGTGAGTGTATCAATCTTGTATACCATAAAAAGTACAAATATATTTACTTTTTGCAAGTTTATGCTGCACGTAGTTGCACTGTTTTTTATGCAAAATTGAAATGACTTCTTTAGCGACGAATGACTGCAAAATCAAAACATGCAAAAGGTCAGATTTCAATTTTGAATCAAAAACAAGTTCACCGTTGATTGGGTTTAAGTGGAGCTAGAATACTGAAAAACAAAGAATTTATAAGGTTTAGACCCAATCCTTTTTCAACAATTCATGTTGGTATTGGGTACATTATTACTTGTAGTATCTGTAGCATCTGTACGCAGTATACTGCGAATTTGTAAGGTGCAATGTTGAACAAATTTTATGCTATTGAGTAAACATGTATATTTATATATTTTTGTACTTATGCTTGTATTGCACAACACTCGCTATATCTGAACTATTTGTGCGTTATTTTGAACATTGTTAAGGCGTGTCAGCACGCGCAGCATTCAGGACGTGCAAGGAATCGTGCAGACTACTTTCCGCAAGTGGGTCACGCGCCAGTCCACTTTTGCACATCAAGAACGCTAGCTGCATGCGCTTTTTGTTGGGGTTCTTTGAGTTCAATGGAGTTGAAGAGTGGTTGTTGTTGAGTTGAGTTGTTGTAGTTTAAGTGTTTAATTTGCTTTTAGATTGTTGTATATAATTATGATGCATAATTTTATTTTAATTGATTTTATAATCATGCTTTCAATACACGCATAGAGTTCTAAATGTGGAAACGTGTCAGACAGATATCTGTTAAAACAGAGCAATTTCGTAACAATATCACCAATCACTATTTTATGACCTAATGAACCGTGTGTGGAAATTTTGCTGCTTCTTTAACTTCGGAACACCTCGCCGATGCTTCCAAATCTGAGAGACTGACAGAAATAGCCGATATGTTGCTTTTGTTCGCAGAAGCCATTTGACTCATTAGATGTTCTTACTTTCCTAATATTTGAACAACTAAATAAATCTGCAACAGCTGTAAAAAGACCTCTCGCATGGTTTTTTTTAAAGAGGCAAACTTGTTTTTAATTGGCGTAACTCAGGGCGCAATTTAAAAAAAATCAGCTTAATCCAATGTATGTCCTATCAAAACATATATGAGCCGCGTCACGACAAAACCAACATAGTGAGTTTGCGACCAGCGTGGATCCAGACCAGCCTGCGCATCCGCACAGTCTGATCAGGATGCGCAGGCTGGTCTCGATCCATGCTGGTCGCAAACCCATTATGTTGGTTTTGTCGTGACGCGGCTCAAATGTCAAATGACGTCGCAGTAGGACGTGGAAAGCATCGGACAAGCAATGGTTTCTTTAAGCGGAATAACCAATCTAAGCCAGCATAGCCCCCTAAAGAACCCCTTTTTCGTGCGTTAACATCTGCAGAGGCCCTCGGACTTATTTGTTCCCGCGCCCTGCGGACTCATGCCATAAATATGTACTCGTGTTTCTGCAGATAGTAAAGCACACACATATCGTAACATAGAAATGAAATTTTAATTTTAATGAAAGTGTGAACAATAATAAAAGTAATACGAGAAAGATATTTATAAATAAATAAATAAATAAATGGTATTTATCGTTGAGATATAATTCACAAAAATGACATACAATTAATAGATTTTGCAAACCTTGAAGATTGCGGTAAGTTTCTCTCCCGGCAATAACATAAAATATCTCAAGTTAATTTTGATGTCTTCTTCAGTAATCAGCCTATTTTGAATAGTTAGCTATATTAGTCTAAAGATTCGTTTTAACTGCATACTAGGTATATATCTTTTGTTAAGTTGAAACGGATTTTGGTAGATATTCGTCAATTCTCCCGGAAGTACTTATATAACCGTGTGATAAACATAAAGCTTACTAACTTTGTCTGTTTGTTTATAACCAAATGCTTGTTTATCATAAATAATAGATTTTGTGGCGAATGTTGATTTTATTTTATGTAGTATGAAAGGGAGGGGAGGGGGTACGGGGCAGAGGAGAATGGAGGGAAAGAGAGGTGGATTGGTCAATCATCCTATAAATAACAGTCACCCTTTTGAACTTAATAGCCATTTTTTTTAATTGACAATGAAAAAAGAGCATAGATTCTAATGTCACTTTAATTTCAAATAGTTTATAGCTGACATATATATTGAAAGCCCCTTAAAACTTTGGACGGACTCGAGCTCTCCTAAATTGAAAGCTGGGAAAGAGTATTTTTCACAAGTAGATCAATAGTTAAAACGATTTAATGTTTATGCTATGCTTACACACTACTAGACCGAAAGTTACTGCGTGCAAATAACTTTGAAATATATTAAATATAAATATTTATTGATTTGGCAAGCTTCTGTTGATACAAATATCTTAGATATTCTAATATTTATTTAATGTTATCAATGGAATTCAGGAACTGAAAGAAAAAGCTGATATAATAATAAAATGATGTAATAATGAATAATGACGTACTTAAAAACAAATCAGCTTCTTTAAAACGCATTAGTTTATATTATTCATTTGACGTAAGAATATTAACTAGTTTGTATTACAAGTTGTTCATGATACTGGTATTCACATAAAATAACGTTATTTTGTAACACATAAACACATATGAGCCGCGTCACGACAAAACCAACATAATGGGTTTGCGACCAGCATGGATCCAGACCAGCCTGTGCATCCGCGAAGTCTGATCAGGATCCATGCTGTTCGCTTACAAACTCTATAACAAGTAGAGAAACTGATAGCGAACAGCATGGATCCTGATCAGACTGCGCGGATGCGCAGGCTGGTCTGGATCCATGCTGGTCGCAAACCCATTATGTTGGTTTTGTCGTGACATGACTCATAAATACATACTTAAAACAGCGTTTCACCATATTTCTGTTAATTTTAATGAAATTTGAATATATTACTTGTAAATTAAAGGCACATTACTAAAAAAAAATTATTTCTAAATAAAGGGCAAACATGGATTCTAGAAGATTTAAATAACGGTTTTAGAGAATGTTCGATTATTGTTACCTGAAGAAAGTAGCAGTAAATGTTAAATAATTTGTCATGAAAAAATCAAAATGTAAGCAAAGTTATAAACTTCCTTGTTCATTCTTTTGAATAAACTGCTTAGACTACTTTCTATAAAGTAAAGGGATGTTGGTTGATTTTTTTACCATTCATTTAAAATTTACTATAATTATGCCGTTAAGTTTGTTTCAATTTTACCATATTATATACCTATAAATGTTCAAATATGCTTGAGCCAGTGATTGGGGGCGTGGGCTGGACTGTTGCTTGCTTATCCAGTTATCATCATCATCGTCATCATCATCATCGTCATCACCATTATTTATTTATTTATTTATTTATTTATTAATTATTATTATTATTATTATTATTATTATTATTATTATTATTATCATTATTATTATTATTATTATTTTTATTATTATTATTATTATTTTTATTATTATTATTATCATTAATATTTATTTATTTATTTATTTATTTATTTATTTATTTATTTATTTATTTATTTATTCATTTATTCATTTATTCATTTATTTATTAATTTATTTATTTATTTATTATGAAGAGTATCAAATCAAAACCTGTTACATTCATTTAATGTAAGAATTGTTCTCTTATAACAGTGTTTTTCAGGTAACGGAGTTAGATTATTATGATATTATCTACAACTTGATTAGTTTACCTGTCAGCGGTAACATAGTTTATTTGTAATTACGTACTATTTCTGTATGGCAAATTATGTCATTTGTTACGGTTTTTTTTCACCTCACATATCTCATAAGATTGGTAGTAGAGATTGCAAAGACACTTATTATATGAATAGATATATGCATCAATGAAATTATATAGATTTTTTATAGACTGAGGAAATTCATTAACTTATCATGTTGATGGTATAAGACAAAGACTTATATACGAGTAAAAATAGCTCTGTGTTTCGGAAAAGAGGTAATAAAGCATAATAAGAAAGACAAAATATTTATTATTCTTGCCCGAAATACATTTTTGTGAGGACAAAAATTTTCTAAACACAAGTGGCACTTTCACATTAATTAGATTATACAAATAATGTTCTTGCAAGTAAAACAATATTACAATTTTTATAGCACTAACATAAATATATATTTGAAGCAGCTGTTTATTATCAAAATAACAGTTGTTTAACCACAGCTCACGTGTCCATGCACATCCCTCTCAGGCTTCCAGGAACAGGTGACTGTTCAGTGTGTGCTTTATGTACTGAAACTTTTACACACTTAAGCTGTGGATCATAAGTATATTCCAAAACTATGCATAGCTATTGTTCTTATGAAAGTTATACATTTTCTGTAAGAAACAGAAATAAAACACAGATATTTCTTCATTAGTTTGCCAAATACGTGTATATAAATACAGATACTGAATTTGATCCTAACTCTAGTTATTCGAAATATCAAAGAACTTTTACGTACTATTTAGCTTCTTAAATTTAACTCATTGCAGATTATTCTGATCTCACATTATCTTGAAACATAAAAATATATCTCATTTCTGGGACAATATCAACTAAACTTTAAAAAATACATTTTGTATTAGACTACAAAACAAACCACCATGCTGGTTTATTGTTCTCACTTATTGTAAGCCAGAAACACGCCTCCCTGTTCTATTCACACAGAGACTTATCATTCATCATTTTCCCGCCGTAACGTTACCTGTTCGTCAGATAAGAGTCTTACATCTAGCTTCGGGGCCTTGCAATATACTTCCAGCCTTCTACATTTTTGTCGAGCACGCTTGCTAAGTCGCCACTTTTGGCGTATAGTAAGGTGTATGTGCGTGCGTCCGTCCGTCAGTCAGTCCGTCCGTCCGGCGTCAATATAGTGTTCATTCTTTGCAGGAAAAAACAATAATGTGGTACTTATGTTCACCATGATGAGGTGATGTGTCGCACACAAAACCCACGTCCACCTCTCAGAAGTCAAGGTCACACTTAGGGGTCAGCGCAAAGCCCGTTTCCGGAGCGTAACTTCCACATGCATGGTGGGATTTTATTTTAACTCGGTAAAAATGTTCTTCATAGTGAGGCGGAGTATGCGCGAAGAATTCAGGTGTCTGTGACAAAGGTCAATGTCACATTTAGGGGTCAAAGGTCAAATAACCAAATAAAACATTCATTTTCGAGTATAACTTATACATATAGCGATTGGTTTTAATATAACTTAGCACATATTTTCTCCATATTGAGATGAGTTGTCCCGAGCCAAATAAAGGTCAAGGTCACAAGAGGTCAAAGGTCAAATAAAAACAGTAAGATTTCTTTGTAGGCGTTGTATCTTGATAATTCTTATAAGGATTACAAAATAGTTTAGTACAAAGGTTCTCTTTAAGTTCGCAGTTCAAAGGTCAAGGTAACACTTGGGGGTTATCAAAAAAACGTTTTCGGAATGTACTTTTCACATGCATGGAGGGATTTTAAAGTAATTCGCAACAAATGTTCTCCATGGTGAGGCCAAGTGGTGCGGGGAAAAAATCAGGTGTGTGTGGTAAAGGTCATGGTAACACTTACTGGTCAATTGTCAAATAACCAAATAAAACATTCATTTTCAAGTATAACTTCTGTATGCAGGGATTGGTTTTAATATAACTAATCACCAATGTTTTCAGTGTTGAGTTGGGTGGTCTCTCACAAAATGAAGGTCAATGTCACATAAGGTCAAAGGTCAAATAAAAATAGTAAAATTTGTCTGTTGGCCATGGATCTTGCTCATTCTTTGAAGGATTACAAAATAAGTTGGTACTAATGTTCACCATGATAGGGCGGTGTGTCGCACACAAAACCCAGGTCCGCCGCTCAAAGGTCAAGGTCACTCTTGGGGTCAGCGCAAAATCTGTATCGAGAGTGTAACGTCCTCATGCATAAAGGGCTTTTAGCATAACTCGGGACAAATGCTTCAGATAGTGAGGTGGAGTATCGCGCGAAAATTTCAGGTGTCTATGTTAAAGGTAAAGGTCACATCTAGGTGTCAAAGGTTAAATAATAATAACTCATTCATTTGCTTATATCACTTCTATAATTGATGGATTTTACTATAACTTAGCCCAAATTATCTCCTTGTTGAGTTGAGTTGAGTTGAGTTGTCTCTCGCAAAATTTAGGTCAAGTTTTCAAGATATCAAAGGTCAAATAAAAATATTATAATTTGTTTTAGGCGCTGTATCTTACTTATGCTTAATGGTCAGATAATTTTTAAATTGTTTAACCCGCTTGTGGTGATGTCGACTTAGTCGCCACTTTTCATTTTTGGCGCTTTTATGTATGTACGTTTTTTGCCGTGCGTTTTTCTTTGATTTTTTCCCGGTCTATTTTTGTCATTTTTTTAAAGGAAATTTAAAAAGGGTTTTTATACAAAAAGTTCAACATGAGCCGGGGGGGTGGGGGTCCACGCAAAAAACCGGGGCTGCCCTTTATTTGGGGGGTATTTCCCCAAAACCCCTATCTTTTAGCGAAAAATTTTTACACGGGTGGGGGGGATTTAAAAAATAACTGGGCCAAAAAGTTCTCCATAGTGAGGGCCCAAATGACGTAGAAAAAATTCAGGTGTATTTTGGGAAAAAAATCAGTGTCTTTTCTTCAGGGTCAAAGGTCAAAAAAGGCGCTATTCCATTTTGTAGTGATCCGTGACCTGCGTCAGGATCCGTGCCGGGGATGTCCGTGGTATTATTCCATAAAGGGACGTTTTTTTTATATTTTAATTTAAAATATAGCGAACAGAGGATAATTATTTGTAGAATATGATATAATTTCATTCTAATACCCAAAACAGTTGTAACATCAAAGAATTAGGTAACAAACATTGAATATCAGTTAGGTTTTCAAATAACATCTCTTTAGCAACCGAAGACCAGATGTTGTTTTTTTTAATCTGTCATTGGTGCATCATAAACTTATAGGTTTCTCCACACTATTTTGGTGAGCTCTTTAGTATTTTCTTTCGA
This sequence comes from Ruditapes philippinarum, assembly GCF_026571515.1. Lineage (NCBI taxonomy): Eukaryota > Metazoa > Mollusca > Bivalvia > Venerida > Veneridae > Ruditapes > Ruditapes philippinarum. The sequence goes on from NW_026865725.1 coordinate 168,242, forward strand.
AATCGATAAAGTATTTAATTTCGTTCGAGGCATTTTGTAGGGATGAGACATGTCAGTGACTGTCCGCGTCCGTAAAAAATCGCTCATCCTGCGAAACGTCGCGGATGCCGTCGCGGAAGCGGATGGTAAACGGACAAAAGGAATAGATTCAACGTATTCTTTGATAAGCGAATCGGTAGCGGACGCGGATGACGGACGCGGACCACTGATCACGTATAAATGGAATAGCGGCCTAACAAATCAAAACATTTATTAGTAAGTGTAACGTCTATATACATGGATGGATTTTAATATAACTTAGCACAAATATACTCCATGGTGCGTTGAGTTGTCTTGTGCATAATGAAGGCCAAGGTCACAAGAGGTCAAAATTCAAATAGGAATATCAAAATTTGGTATGTACATAAAGTTAGTTCCCTATTCCTTATTCCTTATTCCTTTTTCGAATAAGGAATAAGGAATCAGTTCCTTATTCCTTTTTCGAATAAGGAATAGGGAACTAGTTCCTGATTCCTTATTCAAATCTAAATAAGGAACAGCAGAATTAGTATTTAATTAAAATAAAATTTATACCTCATTCAAATCATTGCATAAAGAATCTGCATAAATTATTTTGAAAAAAAAAATCGAATAAGGAATAGGGAACCAGTTCCTTATTCATCTCCGAATAAGGAACAGAAGTAAATACGTAAAGAAAAGACACCAGTTGCAATTATTTTTGATAAATCTGCATTAGAATTGCAAGGATCAATCATAAAAATCATGAAATAAAGCATCTGCATAAAAATATTTTTGAAAAAAATGTTAAAGTCGAATAAGGAATAGGGAACCAGTTCCTTATTCCTTATTCAACTCCGAATAAGGAACAGAAGAAAATACGTAAAGAAAGACACTAGTTGCAATTATTTTTGATAAATCTGCATTAAAATTGCAAGAATCAATCATTAAAATCATGAAATAAAGCATTTACATAATTTCTTTTTGAAAAAAATGTTAAAGTCGAATAAGGAATAGGGAACCAGTTCCTTATTCCTTATTCAACTCCGAATAAGGAACAGAAGGAAATACGTAAAGAAAGACACCAGTGGCATTTATTTTTGATAAATATGCATAAGAATTGCAAGAATCAATCATTAAAATCATTTCATAAAGCATCTTCATATTTTTTTTTGAAAAAAATGTTAAAGTCGAATAAGGAATAGGGAACCAGTTCCTTATTCCTTATTCAACTCCGAATAAGGAACAGAAGAAATTACGTAAAGAAAGACACCAGTTGCAGTTATTTTTGATAAATCTGCATTATAATTGCAAGGATCAATCATAAAAATCATGAAATAAAGCATTAGCATAAAAATATTTTGGAAAAAAAATGTTCAGGTTCATTCGACTCCGAATAAGGAACAGAAAGAATTACGTAAAGAAAGACAGCAGTTGCAATTATTATTGATAAATCTGCATTAGAATTGCAAGGATCAATCATTAAAACCATGAAATAAAGCATCTACATAATTTTTTTTTGAAAAAAATGTTAAAGTCGAATAAGGAATAGGGAACCAGTTCCTTATTCCTTATTCAACTCCGAATAAGGAACAGAAGAAATTACGTAAAGAAAGACACCAGTTGCAGTTATTTTTGATAAATCTGCATTATAATTGCAAGGATCAATCATAAAAATCATGAAATAAAGCATTAGCATAAAAATATTTTGGAAAAAAAATGTTCAGGTTCATTCGACTCCGAATAAGGAACAGAAAGAATTACGTAAAGAAAGACAGCAGTTGCAATTATTATTGATAAATCTGCATTAGAATTGCAAGGATCAATCATTAAAACCATGAAATAAAGCATCTACATAATTTTTTTTGAAAAAAATGTTAAAGTCGAATAAGGAATAGGGAACCAGTTCCTTATTCCTTATTCAACTCCGAATAAGGAACAGAAGAAATTACGTAAAGAAAGACACCAGTTGCAGTTATTTTTGATAAATCTGCATTATAATTGCAAGGATCAATCATAAAAATCATGAAATAAAGCATAAGCATAACAATATTTTGGAAAAAAAATGTTCAGGTTCATTCGACTCCGAATAAGGAACAGAAAGAATTACGTAAAGAAAGACAGCAGTTGCAATTATTATTGATAAATCTGCATTAGAATTGCAAGGATCAATCATTAAAACCATGAAATAAAGCATCTACATATTTTTTTTTGAAAAAAATGTTAAAGTCGAATAAGGAATAGGGAACCAGTTCCTTATTCCTTATTCAACTCCGAATAAGGAACAGAAGGAAATACGTAAAGAAAGACACCAGTTGCAGTTATTTTTTTATAAATCTGCATTATAATTGCAAGGATCAATAATAAAAATCATGAAATAAAACATCTGCATAAAAAGTATTTTTGAAAAAAAAATGTTCAGGTTCATTCGACTCCGAATAAGGAACAGAAGTAATTACGTAAAGAAAGACAGCAGTTGCAATTATTTTTGATAAATCTGCATTAAAATTGCAAGAATCAATCATTAAAATCATGAAATAAAGCATTTACATAATTTCTTTTTGAAAAAAATGTTAAAGTCGAATAAGGAATAGGGAACCAGTTCCTTATTCCTTATTCAACTCCGAATAAGGAACAGAAGGAATTACGTAAAGAAAGACAGCAGTTGCAATTATTATTGATAAATCTGCATAAGAAATTGCAAGGAACAATCATTTTAATCATTTCATAAAGTATCTGCATATAAAATATTTTGAAATAAATGTCAAAGTCAAATATAGGAATAGGGAACCAGTGCCGTATTCCAAATTCAACTCAAATAAGGAACAGAAGAATATGCCCTAGGAAAGAAACCGGTTGCAATTATTTCTGAGAAATCTGCATTAGACTTGCCATGATCAATCATACAATTTGGAATCTAATTCGTTACGTTCACCATTTAGCACATAAGAGCAACAATGGCGGCGTGTAAGCAAACGTCATATTCTTGATAGCAATTTTAGCAGGATAAATTATTAGTTAAACGGATGTAAAAATGTGTACTTTTGGATAAATGTTTCATGTTATTACTGTCACAAACGTGTTCCTATAATTCGTATTATAACGACTTTATAACAACTGTAGATCGATCAACGTCATTATCCTTGTCTATTTCTAATTTCATTAACTGATATTATTGTAAGTAAAAAATACTTGAATTATGCTTACCTCATTTCTCAAGATTAGAAATTATAACATATGAAAGCTGTAATTCAAAGCATTTGGATGTAAACTCTGAAACCTCGAACTCGATTTATATCTGTATTTCATTTCGGAGAGGGAGCATTAACATTATTACTTGACTTACATTTTTTGTCATAGGAACAAACAAAAATGAATAAAAAATAATAAAAAATACCAAGATATTTAGGCATGAAAAGCGGAAGCTTATTTAAACCGTTAACATACAAATGCTACACGTTAATATATATACTTCCTTTCAATTGATCGAATCATAGAAAATAGGAACTATTTTTACGAATTTATGTTTAAACACAAATCCACTGCTACAATTTAAGGTGTTTATAATTTCACTCTATTCATAACTAATCAAAATATCTTATTTCTTTAATATCCAATACATGTGTAACATGGCTTACTATGTACAAATTGATTAATCAGGAGTAATAATACAACTCTACCCCACTCCTGCATCGGACCCCAACCATGATCTTGTCACATTAACTTCTTTGTTGCGTAGGCACACCTCTCCCTTCTCATAGCCTATCCCATTTTATGTGTGTTTTACACTTGTTTTGTTTTCAAATTAACTTCGAGAACACATAAAGTTATTAACGTCAAAACTACAGTATGCGTTTTTGCAATGTGAATGCATGATACTTTATATGATTTGATATTTTTATGACATATTTTTATAATTAACGTAAATGTATTGAATAAATGGTTAAAAAAAAGTTGATTATTGTTATTATTTTATCATTTAAGAAAAAATATCCTTTTCCTTATTCTACAATATCCAAGATGAACTAAGAACTGTTTGTTCATTAATTATTGATAATCAAAGAATAAGAAAATTACAGGATCTTCCGTAAGTGTTCATGTTGAATGAGTTTATTAAAGGAGTCATCGAAAATGTCATGCTCTTCCGAGTTTGTACTGTTTTCAGAAAACAAAATTAATCATTTCAATAGATCAAAAACACAAATCAGGAAATTTTAATAACACGCCCCTAAATGCCCTGGTCATTTCCAAGTTACAAACTTGGACAACAAAGTTCTAATACAGCTTTTTGTTTAAACTTTGCAGAAAGAAGTACTCGTTGTTTTAACCATATAGAATATGCATGTATGCTGACAAACTTATTCCTTATTTCTTACTTGACTTGACCATTTTTTCATTATGTTAACACGCGCCTGCTTTATGCAATGATTTAAATTATGTAATTATGCAATTCTTATGCAGATTTATCAGAAATTATTGAAAATAGTGTCTCTAGTTGCGTATTGTCTTCTTTTCCTTATTCGGAGTTGAAAAGGAACAAGGAACTGGTTCCCTATTCCTTATTCGACTTTAACATTTATTCTCAAAAAAGTATGTAGATGCTTTATTTCATGATTTTAATGATTGATCCATGCATTTCTAATGCAGATTTATCAAAAATAATTGCAACTGCTGTCTTTCTTTACGTAATTCTTTCTGTTCCTTATTCGGAGTCGAATGAACCTGAACATTTTTTTTCCAAAATATTTTTATGCTAATGCTTTATTTCATGATTTTTATGATTGATCCTTGCAATTATAATGCAGATTTATCAAAAATAACTGCAACTGGTGTCTTTCTTTACGTAATTTCTTCTGTTCCTTATTCGGAGTTGAATAAGGAATAAGGAACTGGTTCCCTATTCCTTATTCGACTTTAACATTTTTTTCAAAAAAAATTATGTAGATGCTTTATTTCATGGTTTTAATGATTGATCCTTGCAATTCTAATGCAGATTTATCAATAATAATTGCAACTGCTGTCTTTCTTTACGTAATTCTTTCTGTTCCTTATTCGGAGTCGAATGAACCTGAACATTTTTTTTCCAAAATATTTTTATGCTAATGCTTTATTTCATGATTTTTATGATTGATCCTTGCAATTATAATGCAGATTTATCAAAAATAACTGCAACTGGTGTCTTTCTTTACGTAATTTCTTCTGTTCCTTATTCGGAGTTGAATAAGGAATAAGGAACTGGTTCCCTATTCCTTATTCGACTTTAACATTTTTTTCAAAAAAAAATATGAAGATGCTTTATGAAATGATTTTAATGATTGATTCTTGCAATTCTTATGCATATTTATCAAAAATAAATGCCACTGGTGTCTTTCTTTACGTATTTCCTTCTGTTCCTTATTCGGAGTTGAATATGGAATAAGGAACTGGTTCCCTATTCCTTATTCGACTTTAACATTTTTTTCAAAAAGAAATTATGTAAATGCTTTATTTCATGATTTTAATGATTGATTCTTGCAATTTTAATGCAGATTTATCAAAAATAATTGCAACTAGTGTCTTTCTTTACGTATTTTCTTCTGTTCCTTATTCGGAGTTGAATAAGGAATAAGGAACTGGTTCCCTATTCCTTATTCGACTTTAACATTTTTTTCAAAAATATTTTTATGCAGATGCTTTATTTCATGATTTTTATGATTGATCCTTGCAATTCTAATGCAGATTTATCAAAAATAATTGCAACTGGTGTCTTTTCTTTACGTATTTACTTCTGTTCCTTATTCGGAGATGAATAAGGAATAAGGAACTGGTTCCCTATTCCTTATTCGATTTTTTTTTCAAAATAATTTATGCAGATTCTTTATGCAATGATTTGAATGAGGTATAAATTTTATTTTAAATAAATACTAATTCTGCTGTTCCTTATTTAGATTTGAATAAGGAATCAGGAACTAGTTCCCTATTCCTTATTCGAAAAAGGAATAAGGAACTGATTCCTTATTCCTTATTCGAAAAAGGAATAAGGAATAAGGAATAGGGAACTAACTTTATGTACATAAATTTGGTTATCAGCACTGTATCTGGCTTATGCTTTGAAGTATTATGCTTAGTGGACAGAGGATTTAAGCCTGCTTGCGCTGAGCTTGACATAATTGTCAAAATGGATGTTCAGTGTTTGCGTGTGCGTGCGTGCATCCAAATTTGTCCATGCCATACCTTCTTTGTGCATGAAGGAATTTTCAAATAACATGAGTTGAGTTTTTTCTGCACAAATGTTCATCATTAGACTTCGTGTCTTGCACATGAACCAGGTCACAAGGTCAGAGGTCAAGATCGCCTTAAAAGATGCAATGTCAAGACTTTGCCTATCAATACATTTTGAAACTAAACTATGTTATCAAGTCGAAAAAAGGTTAGAGGTATTTTCCATCAAAACATAATGAAACTTAACTATGTTAGTAAATCGAGATCTAGGGTAGAGATATTCGCTATCAATACATTACTTTAACACATCTAGAGTACGATGCTTTATAACTTATTGCTATCTTTATGTAAGTCTTTTATTAGATATTTAGGTACCAAATCTGTTGGAGGTCTGAACTTAAAAATAAATATTATATTCAACTATTATGATTTTTTTTCTATATTTTACAAGTGCAATATTGATAAATCCATGTACTTCTTTTTTAATGAAGTCGCTTTTTTATAAGAATTACAAATTTACAAGACCAAAACGAATGTATATTGTTTGTTTGATTTTCTGCACGACAAAACTATTTTTAATTATATGAATAAAAAAAACTATTTAGAACTTTTACTAAACAACTGAAAAGGTTGGTTTTTTTTTTTTTTTTTTTTTTTTGACCAACCAACGGCGTTGTTGGCGTTTTTTTTATATAAATAACCGAAACAACTAAAAAAATTTAGAGGTTAACATTTTATTATCCGTATATTAATGAAACGATTTACAGTCGTCTTTAATTCTACCATAAACATTCAACATTATTACATATCACTGCATCACTGTATGATGCATTTCCGATGAAAAAATATATCATCATTAAAGGGACTCCACTGAGTTTTTTTTTTTTTTACATAACGAGACTTGAAATCTGGAAATATTTTGATGGGATTTATGTTCCGTTTGATGTAGGGCTTGACAAATAACTTTTGTGCAAAATGTTAGATAATTCGCTGACTCCATTTGACAAGAATAATTATTCTTATCATGAAAATTGACCATAAAATGAAAAGCGTTACGAATATCACAAAATATGATTTTCAATATATTTCATATTAATATATTTCATGATAATCTTTTGCATATCTTCCTGTTTTAAATGCCCGACTGTTTTTTTTTTTGTAAAAAAAATCAAATATATACATAATTTTATGTATGTATTGATGCTTTGGACCTCAGTGGAACTCCTTTAATATATTTTTTCAGTCTTGATTTGATGCTTTGGACCTCAGAGGAGTTTCCTTTAATAATAATATTTGTTTTCAGCTGGAAAGTGAGGAATGTTATATACATTAATTCGTTCAGACGTCATCTAATGGAAATAACATGTCTATTTTACGATAATTTGCCAAGTGGCTGCACACTTATCGCGATACAACCTTTGATGTCAGCTACATTGTATATTGGTTTGAAAAAAAAGAAAATTTGTTGTTTACTTTTTTGTGGGGAGGGGTGTGTTATTGTTTATTTTTTAAATTTACTGTGTCGGTGTGACTTCCTCCTGTCATACACTCTACCCCTTTCGTCCAATAAGAAAACATGCTGTCTGGCTTGTCTTGGAAATAAATTTGATACACGAAAGCACGAATCAAAAATCATACGTTGACACAATATACCTGGCATAAGTGGCATGCTTTGAATGACGTCATTTATGGAGAATTGGGTTTTTAATATGACATCATTTTGCCGTTATGAATGAAGTAGTAAACTCACGCTTCTATAAAAAATGTGATAAATGAAAATATTAGTAATAACAAATAGGCAAGAAACAAAATCAATCACCGGCTAGTCTCAAACAAGAATATCTTGGAAAACTGTTTAGCGGAAACCCGGTAGAGCCCGGTAGTTACCGTCGTTACCCTCCTGTACCGGCAGCCTGTGTAAGATTCTTACAATATACTTTCCATCTTTACTGTTTTCAGAAAGGTAGATTGAATATAAAAATTAATAACCATATTAAACTGATGTGTATCTTTTAAAACTTATATCCAGCGGCAAAAATTCTTGAATTCTAATAAAAAAGAACTTCATAAAGATAACAAAACGTTTATAATCCTTGAAAAAACATATAATTTTAATCTTTATGATTTATTTTATTAAAGTTATGTATTTATTCACACAATTTATTCTTTTTCGCAACCATCTTACATACTTTAATTCTATTTACGTATATTTATTAATTAAAACATATTTTATCTTTATGCGCTTTGTATCTGATTTGTAATGGTATGCATTTTTTTCTATAATGCTAATGGAGATAATAAACGCGAAAAAGAGACCATTTAAGATACTTACATATGTACATGTTTCACGAGTAAACTAAGATTATAGTAAGTAAAAAGGGAAAGGACGAGACGGTCATGAAGGTCTATTTTCACTGGACGAATTAAACCATAACTTACTACGGAAGACATATTGGATCACATTAATCCCTTTGTTATAAGGGCTGATGTGATCGTGTTAAATCGTTCTCATGATTTGCCAAATCGGCATCAAAATTGGCCTACTCGGCATCAAAATCGTCTAATACGGCATTGTCATTGCAAAATTGTTATCGACATGTAGATAAATCTACAGGTTATCGTATACCATAAGTAATTCACATACATTGGCATTAATATAACTTCATTTTAAGATTTGGCTAAAGTGAAGAAACAATAAACAAGGGACGTAATTCTTACAGTAAACATGACACGCCTGAGAAAAGTTACTTTTCTTGCCATTTCAAACGAACAGTGCGAATGGACTGTCAGGTGCTACATATTATGCCATTAAAATAATGAAACATAGAAAAGCTATAAAAGAAAATGCTTCCTTTACAAGTCTTACTTGCTTTTTAGTCCAAAGTTTATCATTATAAGTCTCGTTGCAGGGACACCGTGTTTAAAGGATCCACTGTCCGTTTTGGGATATTTCAAAGAACAAGTAGTTCGAGTAAAGGACTGCAGCATTAGATACTACCCTTTTGGTGACAGTTAACGGGGAAAATACAGTCTTACATATTTGTAATTTAGACAGACGAAACAAGTAGGGCCAAAATACAACATATTAGACCAAGCAAGAGATACGTTTTTTAGGTAATTATGGATAGAAAAGACGTGTTACCACACATATACATATACTTGCAACAAATATATGGTAAGGAAAGATCTTAGACTGGTCGTGGAATTGGTGACGAGACGATGGGGCCATATAAACGTATTTTGGTGCAAATGAAAACGCCTGAGTATTAGATATTAATAGAGCATTTCTGTATAAGTAGGGACGTTCCTGTGCATACAAGCACAGTAGCACTCTTGCATAAGAGAAGGAATCGGCCGTGCGACCACATACATGCATCAAAGATTTTAAGTAGGAATCGACCGTGCGACCACATACACCCATCAAGAACATCTGTGCGACCACATACAGGCATCAATAAATTCCGTGCGACCATAAACGCGAATCAACAACATCCGTGCGACCACATAGAGGCATCAAGTGACAGTGCGACCACATACACGCATCACTGTAGTCCTCTTCTTTATTAATCAGGACAAAGGTCAATCATCCTTTAAAGCTCTACATTTTTAAGCAGGCTTCATTGAATGAATATGTCAAGCCTGCCATTCCACTTAAAGATAAGGTCAGTAGCTTTTTTGCTGCTAGTTATATACATGTATTGATCCTAGATTTGACACTGAATTCGCGATATTTCAATTTTGATCTAAAAGCTGGCTCTGTATTCGAGGTCAGCACGTTGTTCGCGTTTGATATATTTAGAATACCGACCATAAAACCAGGTCTGATATGGATATGTAGTCGAAATTTAAAACAAGCCTCTAAATCGAAAAATGAATTTAGTGCCGGGTCAAAGTTCAAATCTTGTTGGAAAATGAATTTCGATCTACGAGCTCACTTCTTTTAGCTTAAAAGTTTTAATTTTTTGTTATGTCGCACTAACACAGTAGAAGTCATATGGCGATTTTCCAGCTTAAATTGGTGAAAGCAACCCCGGGTGCATTATTTTAGGCACGAACGGGCACCTGATTAGAACGACCGATGTTCTGTAATGTAGCTTCAGACAATACGTAGAGGGACGTCCGTAACCGAGTGGTTAAGGTCGTTGACTTCAAATCACTTGCCCCTCACCGCTGTGGGTTCGAATCCCGATAGGGACTTTGGATTCTTTCATGTGAGGAAGCTATCCAGCTAGCTTACGGAACGTCCTCCACCAGTAAAGCTGGAACGTCGCCAAATGTCCTATACTGTGTCGGTGTGACGTAAAACCCAAGTAAAAAAAACAAAAACAAAAAAAAACAATACGTAGAACATTGTTGTATCATATAACAACTATCAAGACAAAAAATATGTAAGGTTGTTATCAGATTTATTGTCCAACACGTCATGTATATACATGTTCTAGTACTAAGTATACAAAGTTTTGTACTAATGACATATTACTACATTAATCTGGCTTAATAACTACCAAGTACGTGGTCCTTGGTCCCCACCACAGGAACAATAAGTTAATGGACAAATCTTAATGGCTGGGTGCAGGCAGTTGAAGGTGCACCACCCATCCATGTAGGCGAGCCCTGCAAAAACACCTAGAGCTTGGCATCCCCAATTAGGCTGTGCTGTAGGACCATCAGTTTTGACAGGCGCGTTTGTTGTCCCCTTCGAGGTGGTAACGGTCACGCTGTCTGTAAAATCAACGACAGATTACATGATAAAAATGTCAAAGAAAAATCCACATATTGGTAAGGTTTTGATGTTGTTGTTGCTGTTTCTTTATTTGCGGAGGATACTGATACTTCCGGTTGTTAATGAGGTTATTGCTTTACATAAAGCCACTATGTCGAGGTTGTACTGTACACTTTAATTTGTCTTGCCTTTGTTATTATTTTCAATAAATTATATTATTTATTATTGTTTCTTTAATATCTGCAGGCGTGTCGCCTTTATAAAAATGCCGTACGTCTAGCCTCAACAGTGCGTATAGACTAGCCGTACGTACGGCTAGAAGTTTTGGGAAGTAATACGGGTCCGTATGGCTAGTCACTGCCTAAAAATTATATGTCAAATGAAATGTTTACCTGTAGTGGCTGGTACATTGTTACAGTCAGGAATAATTGCGATGTCGGCACAATTGATAAAATTTTCCTGTTTTCCGAATCCCATTCCACAATCATCATCATCGCAACCCCAGTTGTTTCCTTTACAAAAGAAAGTTATTAAATATGTATCAATATATATTGCGTATGATTGGTTTATATGGCGGAATGAAAAGGTTAGGATTATATCTTTGAATTTTATGGCATTTAGCACATGTAGTTTTATTCATGTGCGGATTCAAAGGGATTTGGCTCGATTGTGGAACCCCTCTGAGATATGGATATCACTTACATATTTTAGCAAAAATCACGCAAAAAACTAGTGGCAATAACCCGAGAACACTCTGAAAAACTAAATTGATTAATGTAAAGCCTCTGTGGAAGGTGCATTACCCCCTGTTGAACCCCTCATGTATCACCCCTTGTTTTACCCGTCATGCATTACCCCTTGTTGAATCCCTCTAGTGATATTTTGCTTATTCAACAGAACCGACGTGATTGTGTTTGACCTTAATACTGTTCAAGCGTGTAGATATATCATTTTTTTCATAAAAAGTGACATTGTGATGTAGGTACATGATTCACAACCGTGTGATTGTTCGTTCGGGTCCTCTTTGGCTCACAAACAGTTATTTCCACACGTCATTGGAACTGCTATGTTCCAAGAAGCGGAAATAAGTTCAAATATCATTTTAATAAGCTGAAAAGTACCTGTTCTATCGCGAAAAGTTTCCAAAATAAGCTGAAAAGTGCTTTCTATGCGCTTGTTTTCTCGGGCGATTTTAATTATTTAACGCTAAAACATGCGAAATGTGAAATTACATTTATGATTAATAATCAGACGCGTGTTTCTGTCTCAGATGAAGGTTTGTACATGACTCACTGTTTCATGTATGATGTTAGCATCGCTTAGCTTTTTAACACTTTGTATTTTGCAGGTACAGAATGCTAGGATCTCAAGATGGCACACCATTTAGTTGATGGCCTAACAACACTTACGGCAAACGATACCGCTGTAAAAAGTACTTCCAAAAACTACCATTTAAATAAAATGAGCAAAGGAATTATAATTAAAACCTGCGTTGTACTTCCATTGGAGAATACACTGTGTACACACAATACCCTGAGGCATATCTAGCTGAAACGTGTAAAACTCTTGTTCCACGTTGTTGATGTCATAACGCGTTGCACCGTAGGTCCCTGCGATTGTTAATAGCATCCCTTCTTCTGCACAATCTTCATCATCTGACGTCATATCGTTATTGACACATAATCGGAATTCAAAATAACCTGAAAGGCAGTTTGATTTTCCTTCTTGCATAAGCATGTAAATAATGGTAACGAAAATTGAACAGACGATTTACATTGGTAAGATTGTTTCTGTAGTCAACAATAATAGGGGATAGTGTTCAGTAGCGAACAATGAAATAAGGACGTTTTCCGTAGACAACAATAAAAGGAGAATATTTTCCGTGGTCATAAGTGTAAAGAGGATGTTTTCCTTGAAAAACGTTTTAAAAGGACGTTTAATGTAGTGAACGTTGTCAAAAGAATGTCCTAAGATACATAATTGCTTCCCATGCGGACGCTAGAAACTTTCCGTAAGCTTTTGGGAAAGCTTCTGGTAGTGACGGAATCAAATTGAATGACAAATGACTAAACCACACAGTGGTGAACGGCAAATGACTGGAAGTCAACCAATTGTCTTGGATATTATTTTACGTGAAGTCGGCTGCTTGAGACAATCAACGCTCAGAGGTACTTGAAGTCAGCAATTAATTCGTCAACGGCTGCAGGCAAGACTAATGACTAGAAGCAGGCGAAATTATAACAATCAACGGTGAGGGGCAAGTCACTGGAAGTCGGCGCCTATAACCAAACAACGGTCCGGACAAGTTTCCGGATGTTGGCGACTACATTTGTATTATTAACCAATCAACGGTCCGGGGAAAGTGACTGGAAGTTGGCGAACTTTAACCAATCAACGGCCCTGTGCAAGCGATAACAGGTCGGCGACTTTAATCAACCAAGGTTCAGGGGCAAGTCAGCGATATTATCCATTTACGATGAGGGACAAGTAACTGAAAATCAGCGGCTTTTACCACCGGCCGCAAATGCCAAAAATAAAAAATAAAAGATGCACATACCTTTATGGTAGGCTGTGATTCGTACAGTTATGTCCATCACGTTATCTCGTGTATTATAACACCTGCTGATTGGTCTGTTATATGGCGCGTTCATGCCGCCTGCTTCGTGGTCACGTGGCATTAAATTCTGCACAGGATCCCCGCACAACCCGCACTCGCCGTCATGTTTGTCCCATTGATTCTTTCAAGCAAATGAAAAGTAAAATTTATGTTGAAGTTATATGCAGATATTTATCATAAAGCATAAGATAAATAAATGTCCACTGCTTCAGATTCCGTGATAATAAATAAATACATTTTACATTTTACTTACGCTATATCCACCGCAGTTTAAACCCATATCGTTGTAGTTTTTAGGCGTGCTGAACCCTTCCCTCCACATCGAATTTCTTGCCGGTGGGATCGCAAGATAACCGTGACCCATCACGTACGGCACAAAAACGAGGACAAGAAATGCGAAACGACTCATTTTTTACGAAATGTTATAGAAAATATGACTCGCCAGGCACGACCGTAATCTTTTTATAGTAGGTGGTCAGGTTCTTGCCAGGTATTTGTTTACGACAGGAATGCAAGATTAATTAAAAAGGGTCAATAGCAATATTAATTTGATATACTGATAATATTCTAGCCTTAGTAGCTTAATATGTAAGTTCGTAGATTAATATATCAATAAAGCAGATCGGAAACAAATGTTCTGACCTCTGTTTTAATTTGTCTTCGTACATGAGACTAAAGCCGAAACAAAAAATGCGCGTGCGCAGAAAATTATAAACATCCGATATCACGATTTCGGTTAAACCACACTACGGATACTTTTTTGTTTGGTTTAATGTGAATGTATTTCACTGAGGAGAGGCATATCTGCTACACTGGTACTTCTTTCTCCGTGGGATTTATCATTTCTTACTACAACTGATGACTACGAAAGCGTAATAGTATCAAATTAAACAAAATTTAAAAATGTAAAGGCGCTGTAACGCGAATAAAGGCGTTATAACGCGAAACAAAAGGCGTAATAACGCGAAAAAAAATGCGTAGCAACGAGAATAAAGGCATAGTTACGTAGTTAGTCATTTTTATGATGACCATTGCCAAGTAGGATAGTTTTACTGAACGATATATCTCCGATCCATGATATATAAGCGACTTATTATGTATCAGAAATCTACATTTGTTAAATTCTTTCGAAATGTGAAATATAATATATAATTATGTAGTATCTGTCAGCCATCAAAGTTTGTTTACTTCTAAAATGTCTTCCAGAATCAGATTTTTATCATATTTTTCATAATACTAATCAAGAAAGCCTGAAGCCAGATGATACAGGCGTCAAATGACAACAAAATTACCTGATTATCTTCTTTCGTAGAGCTAATTAAACATCTGCCAAAAGTCAACATCACGTATGGAGTCCTGTTTGGGACATTAAAAGAGTTGCAGGACAAAGAAATACGATATGATCGATGACTAATTTTTCATAATTATGATACCAGTAAACCAATCAAAATCAGCATATCAGTTGTATATATGACAATAGATTATTATTATTATTATTACATTTTGTATTAGATCTATTATTATTATTATTATAAGTTATCATGTAAGAACATGAATTTACAATAAAAGCATGAGTGAATAATGATAATACCACCCGTATCATTTAAGTTATGAACTATAAATACAGAAAAATGATGTTTTTACTCACTTTTCATAATTTTTATGTTTTGATTTGTAAAATACATGTACGTAAGTATGATCGGATCAAAAATGTAACTGATATTTAGGCTGTGTCTTTGGGCACATATGCGCATGCACAGCATGCATACGCACTGTACTTATCTCATTTAAATCAGGTCAAAGTCAGTTAGGATATGATTTTAAAGAGATTGAAACTGTATAGAAGAACAATATTTTTATAATCAAAAACCGGTATATCAGGTGTCCTTCCGTGAGTGTACGCGTATTGGTTTCCCAAATCAAAATATTACAGATGTTTAAACGAAATGCGTAATACCCATGTATGTAAGAAATATGTATGACAATAGTTTGAATGCTGATATACTGGAAAACCCCAGCGTTATCTTTTCGTATATGTATAACATTACAAATTTAAACAAAACGTCGTGAAATAAGATATTCGTAAGATAACGATTTAGGTACAATAAAAAGTAAACAATAAGTATTAACAATAAGTAAAAGTAGCGCATCGTGACTTTGCGCAGAGCGCAATGCGGAAGTACATGGGTTTATATGCCGTGATTGGATAATGCACCGTTATTAATATACCAGTATAAATATATATATATAATGGTCATTCGCGATAAAAGTTATCATATATTAAAAGATGCTAGTATATATTAAGTAAGGATACATTGAGTGAACAGGTGATAGTTTGTTTGCCATATTTTAAGTATACAGTTGTAAGTGTCAAAATGAATATTCTATTCTATATATTATAATGACAATTACTTAGTCTACTGTAAAAATTAGATTTATTATCGACTGAAGGGAACTTAAAGTGATCATGATTATAATGTTGATGATTATGACGGTATTGTTGTTGTTGTTGTTGTTGTTGTTGTTGGTGGTTATGATGATCATTATAAGTACATGTATAACGGTTATGATGGCAACGTTGGGACAATGATGGTGTCTATGATGATGATGATGTGCTTTGTTGTTTGTTTCCATGATTATGATTGTGGTGATGATGATGATGATGATGATAATGATGCTCAGTGTTGTTTATTTCGATGAGGATTTTGTTGATAATAATAATGATGATGATGGTGATGATGATAATGGTTATGATGATGGTTATGATGATGATGATGATGATGATGATGATGATGTGCAGTGATGTTGTTGTATTTTTGGGTTTTTTTCAACGATGATGATTTTGTTTATGGTGGTGATCATAATAATGATGGTGAATATTACCAAACACTTTTGCTTTATTAATTATATACAATCGACCACCTTTAAATTACAATTTTGCCTCAATAAAGGGTCGTATTATTTATAGGTAATTGATTGGTAGAACAAACACAATACCCTGTTTATTGATAATACTTATATATTTCATAATACCATATTTCATTTTGTTTTATGATATATAGATACGACAGGAAAATAAAACAGATGGCAGATCAGAATTTGTTAGATTTGAGAGACTCTGGATTTGAGGACGTAAATGTGGACTTCCTACTTCCAACTGGTTTCTTAGTAACGCTCCCATGTAACAGGCAAGAACTGCTATTTACTTCTAACATACATGTGTATTTTACAGTATATTACGTATTTTACAGTATATTATGTATTTCACAGTATAAATATGTATTTTGCATTATATAAAAGTAGGGCTAAACACAACTTAAGCACCAACTGTCAGCAACTACCAAAATGTTTGTACCTATTAGAATTAATCTCTTAAAATTGCTCTGAAATATTAAGCAGAGCTGTGTGCGGTGTATCACCGCTCGTGTTTTAATATTGCACGTATATGCGTGAATGGCACCTTCTTCTGTAATAAGTCGTTTTGGTATATATAAACGAAAGAAAAAATAGAAGAAACTATAATATAAAGACAATATACTTATACATCTTTTAAATTTAATTTCAATGCTACGTTTAAAAAGGCTGATATGGTAATATTTGTTATCTCAAGGTGTGTAGATAAGTGAAAGTTGATAATTTATATAACAATTATCATTGTTACATTATCATACTAGATAATTTATCTATAACTTGTCTTAAAGTACATCATAATATATAGGATGAACCTTGGGTATTCCCTTGGGTTTCGCATGTCGTTCTAAAATTTTCCGACTGATTTTAAAAGAAAACAGAATACATTCTTTTAATTAGTTTAGTTTAAACATATTTATTTATGCTCGATTGCGTAACAAGTTCTTGCAACTTATATTAATCACTTTCGAGTCCTTTTCCTGGAACCTACCAGTACGGGTGTCATATGAAGAAACATGGTCGTGACCCGAGTAGGGCTCAAACCCATGATCTCTGGGTTGAGAGGCAGACACCTTAACCACTAGGCAACTGCTCCCCTCGGTGTACTAGACATACCATTTAAAGTGACTTCACTGAGTTTGTAAGACATGACGGCACTGGAAATACCATTTGGAGATTTCGTGCTGTTTTTTCAGAATAATTACTTTTATTGTTAAAAAAGACCCCAAAATGAAAAAAGAAACGTTGCAACGTTTTTCAATCAAATCGGGCTAAAAATCGCACAAAAATTGATGTTCAGTTTAATTCTGAGTGTATTTCTTTATTATATCTTGCAGAAATTCCCATTTTAAGTGCTGAACTTGATCTTTGTAAGAATTTCAAATTTTATGTTTCTAGGCTTTTTGACCTCAGTGGAGCTCCTTTGATATACGGTGGTCACAAATTATTAGCTTTGATGATTAGCTTTATCATTAAGCAAAAACCCTGATAACTCTCAGTAATTATAAAACATGATATAATTAACTAAATATATTTTTTGTTATTTTAGCGCATATTTATTTATTATTTATACTCACTTGTAATCACTGTTTGATTAATAGATTCATTCTTAAACATAAAAACAGCTATGTTTTGGGGCATCAGATATATAAATATCTAATTATCAATATTTCAAATAAAATATGAAACATGGATTAAAATGAATCAATAGCAATC
The DNA here is from genome assembly GCF_026571515.1 of Ruditapes philippinarum. Taxonomy (NCBI): domain Eukaryota; kingdom Metazoa; phylum Mollusca; class Bivalvia; order Venerida; family Veneridae; genus Ruditapes; species Ruditapes philippinarum. The sequence goes on from NW_026865725.1 coordinate 186,406, forward strand.
AATTTTTAACAATGTTATATGATACAAATATGGACTTTATAACTGGTGAATATGATGTGATATGTACAGATCGAGGCGATAGTCTCGGTCAATATATATCACGTCATATTCACCAACTAAAAAGTACATATCTGTTTTATCATATAATTTATAAATCGCTTTTATATGGATTATCAAATCTGCCATTGAGTGCAACGAAAATCGACACTTTTCAGCTCGTCTTTGTCAATATATATTTTAATTATCTTTCCAATACATATCACATCATTATTCACCAATCAAAAATTCCATATTTGTATAATATCACATATAAAATAGGTTCTTTTCTACAGTTCCCTGCACGTGCCAAACGGTAATGCATGTAAATGCAATTAATGTGTATACTACAGTCGCCATATATGTGATCTTTTAACATCGTCGCTATATCGTTTTCTTGAGTTAAGGTCTAAAAGACCTTTTTTCAGTTGTTTTGCTGTACCGGCCGGTTGAAGAAGATCGAACACGCCATTTCATGGATTTATTACATGTATTAAGACACGAGCGAGCACAACATTATTGCTATGAATAATAAAAATAATGATGATAATAATATAATAATAATAATAATAATAATGATGATGATGATGATGATGATGATGATGATGATGATGATGATGATGATGATGATGTTAATGACGATGATGATGATGATGATGATAATTATAATAATTATAATAATAACAATAACAATAAAGAAAAATAAGAGAGAAAATAGTTCAGAAAAAAAGAGAAAAAGAATATTTTGTTGAATTGAGATGAAATATCATAACATACATAATTATTTAGTATTACATTACTATAAGCGCAATAAAAATTTAACGCCATGTGTAGGCACGTGAATTTCATGAAATATTAAACTTATTTACGCATGTATCTATTACGGAAGTGTTTTGTTTGAATGAATGAATGAATGAATGAATGAATGAATGAATGTACGAACGAATGTGCAAATCAACAAACCATCAAAGAACTCACTTCCTTTTCCGATCAATAGTAAGCTATCACTTTCCATATTAATACAAAAGTAAAACAGGTTTGAAAGCTATTTTCAATTAATTGGCATTCCTAAGTGACATTTTACGGAAGCGTATTGACACCGTTTTTAGAAAGCGCCGTAACAACGTCAACACGCCAAATGCACTCGTCGTTCTGTCGTCTTTGCAAGCGTGTTCCATTTATTTTTTTGTCGATATATCACACATTTTGATTATAAATGAATAAACAATTAATCTATTATTAATATAGTCTTAATCTAACAGATGATCCTTTTTTCTTCTCAGGCGATCGTCACTGTCAGAATTAAAGCCAACATTATGGGATAAAGCCCTGGACTTGCCGGCATCAGAGGGTCTGCGAGATTCCGTGCATTATGTGTTCATAGGTGTGACAAAGGAGGCGGTGGAAGAAGAACTAGATGATAGCATGACAGTAGACGATCTTAAATTTCTCATCAAGCCAATTTTAGAAGTTTCCTTTCCAAAACTTACGAGAGATTTGAACCGACTCCGCCACAAAACAAGTAAGAACTGTAGAACTAGTTTTATTCGCGTTATATTATTTTTCGCAGACATTCGCGTATTAATATAATCGATGGGATTCGTAGATATCGTGAATGACGATAACGCGAATTCATGAATACACAAATAAAGGAAAAGACAAACATTAGCCCCCCCCCCCCCCCCCCCCCAAAAAAAAGCAAAAAAAACAAACAAACGCGAAATTATGACAATGCGAACTTTTTTCGGTTTGTGTCACATGTACCGTCACATTTCGTTTATCTATATGTCCATATTTGTTATAATAGAGAGATCCGGGGTAATGCATGGATGCAACAGTTACCCCGTTCAGGTAAAACATGTTTGGTATAGAACAGCGATGCAGCGATCTTTTTAGGTCTTTTCCGACCGATCGGCTCAATCAATTTGTATGTACGATCCTTTTCTGTTTCCCGTCATTTTGTTTCCCGACATTTTGTTCAAAGACATTTTGTTTCCCGGTAGAATTTAGACTCACACGCATACACATTCAGACATAAACGCTGCTGCGATACACAGTTTATTCATTATTTTATTCAAATTAGACATATTCAGTAAGAAATATGAAGATTTCAATATAATTATTTATGTGACAAAAATATTTTACTCTGGAATGAGCATAGTATATCGTTAACATACAAAACTCCAAAATCTTATAACTGTACTAATTGCTTAAACGTAACAAAGGCAAATATTAGTTTATATGGCCAATTAGTAACTTTATGGAAACTACAACATGACACCAAAAATTAAATTAAACATAAAGGATTTCTGGGGCACACTTGGCTTTTAAGTTTTAACAAACAAGGGGTTAGTGATTTGATGTAATAACACTTTAAATGCATGCATATCTATATAAGTGAAATAAAATATGATCTGAATAATTGTTGTAAATTAACTTCCAGATGTACATGTATATATATGCAAATGTTCTATAATAAATTTAAATATTTATATTCATAGAACACTTGAACACATCATAAACAACTTAAACTGTATGTAAAATAATGTAGGTGTAAAATATAGTTTGTTAACTAGGACAGATTGCAAGCATGATCCGCAAAATTCAGGTAGAAAATAAAAGATGCACAAATTAAAGATACATAATATTATATTTATGTATGAATATCTTTTGATTTTGCTTGGGTTTTATGCCATGTCTACAGTTCAGTTTGAAGAAGATCTCGGGTGCCCTTCCGTGCATTATTTCAGTCATGTGTGGGCATCAAAGTAAAACCACCGACATTATATTACATATAAAATGCTAGACTTCGCACGTGTATAAGATACGTACACGCGTTCAGTATATCTACATGCGCAATACAAATAAAGTCCGGTATTTCCTATATATAGATAATCACTGCAAAATAATCCCTCTTCACAAAGGATAAGCTATAAATATAAAAAAGTACAAAACCAGATGTGCATAATCATTTTGTTATCAAACATGTGACCTTGTCATGTTGCGTGGCACACTTTATGCAGCAGGAAAGAATTCCCCTTACTTTTTTCACATTATACAGGTCACTACCGGGATTTTGAAAGAAACCCGAATAAAATAATGACAAAAAAGTTTATGTTTTTAAAAAAAACATATCAAGTGTTAGGTAGGTATAGTCGTCCTGAAATATGATCCAGCCAATTCTTTATCACTACAGTAGGTTTTAAAACTTCAAAATGTCTTTTTAAAAGTGATTTAGATATGCATACTTCACTTTATTGACAATCATCACCAAAAGTGATGTTTTCACTCTCTACTTATCTCGATGCCCTCATATCTCGATATTATAAAACACACTTAAAAAGTTAATAATGATAAAGCAATAAATATTTCAAAACAATCTAATCGTGTGTTGAGGTGCGTAGATAAATATTAAAATAGTTGTCTTACAGTTTTTTTTAAATTCAGATTTGAATTTGTTGTTTTTTGTTGAATGTTGGCGGTTTTTTTTATTCGTTTGTTTTGTTATTGTTGTTTTGTTGTTGTTTTTTGTGGGAGGGGGGAGTATTTTTTTTTCTTGTTTTGTTTCTTTCGCTGTCTTTTTTGCTGTTTATTTTTGTTTTTATTTGGTCTGGGGATAGAGGCATTGTTGCTTTGCTGCTGCTGCTGCAGTTGTTGTTGTTGTAAACTGCCGATGATGATTCTTCAAATGAATCAGTGAAGATTATTAGTTCATTCAATACTTCTTTAGTAATTGCCAGGAACATGAGTGCTGTAATTCCAGTTGCTATGCAAGACCAGCTCTGCTCTAATAAACCAAAGAATTAAGGAGAGTACTTCTAAAGTTTCGATTTGTGCCAATGACTTTTATTATTTTTTTATCTCTAATGTGATGAGAAAGGATGTACAATTGCTTTAAGAAATTTTAATGAGATTTTGAAGAGTACATATATATGTATATAACCGTTTTCGGATGGCGTAATTTAAAACTGAAAGAGGATTGCAACTTTTGCGTTTTGACAGTTTTGCCCGTATCAATTCCCCCCGTTTTTTTTTCTTGTTGCTTTAAATTTCAATGTTTGGGCAGGTGAAATCTGATGAAATCTATATTCAGCTAGGAAGTGCGACAGATGCTGGTATATATCAAATTAATTCGGGTAAACTCGGGGACTTCCCTTAATCAATAAGGAGATATAATAAAATGCTAAATATTTACCAGACAGCAAAATTAGTTTTACTTTGTTTGAAGAATAACGAAAATTACCTTATACATTGACAGCTGCAGCCTTGTATTTAGATTATGTGAACGTCAGAATTATCCAGTGAAAAACGACGTCACGAATGACAGTTTTATTAAAATTAATAAACGACCCTCCAAGTCATTATTTGTAACGTGAAGATTTTCAAATCTCATAGTTTGAAGGAAATTCTGTAACTATAAGGGATTTCGAAATCTAAAGGACTCGAAGAGACTAAGATTATGATTATACGTGATTATAAAAAAAGTGATTGTAAAAGTAAAAAAAAATGTTATCATTAGATAAATCGTTTCATATAATACTCAAATTGGTAAAAAATAGAATAGTTAAACAATAAGGAAACCCCTCGATACCTCTCATAACTGCAAATCGGCTCTTACTCGGCAGTAATTAGTGTATTAAACCGCTTTTTCATGAAGAAACCAGTGCTGATAGTGAAATTGTGATTTGCATATTTTGATTAGCCATGTCAGGTGTTTCTAAAAAGGCTGATAACACTGTAATAATGTGAGGATACATTCAAATTTATTACATAGATAATACACGTGGAGCTCAGCTCGCAGAGACAAATGAGTACACAGTAACTTTTTGACATCCTTTTAACTCTAAGAAAAATGTCAATTATCAATTGCATGTTATGTGCTATTAATGACTGATTTTGCAGTATCAATCACTATATTTCTACTGCGTTACTAACGCAGTAGGAAGTATTTATGTATATTGTGACCTCTTTTTGTAATGTACGTGGATTATAACTGCCGTTTACGTGTTAATTACTTTTTTGTTCATTTCACAATATTTTACTTTTAAATACACTTTCAAAATTTTCATGAAAATTAGCATGAATCTGGAGGCATGCTGCTTTAAAGCGGCCTTCGGCTTTCATTTTTGGTGGAAAAAAACATTCTGTGTTGTTTCAAACTAAGAATACAGTAATTTTATCTTTGAAAAGTCCATCATAACTCTGTTAAGTCTTCTTCAAAGCAGCGTCCCGAGAGCTATTTATAGCACGCCAGTGACGTTCGTTGTATCGTCCGCTTTGCTAAGTATATGGGTAAGAGTTTGTATTAAGACGACCGTAGGGAGTCAAAGTAAATATTGAGTAATTGAATGATTTTCAAATTTTCTTGAAATCTGATTTTTTTTCGTTACGTTACTGCATTAAAATACCCCGACTTAATCTCAAGTAGACAGTTTTTTACATACACTATTATAGTTCAAGTTTTGTTTAAACAACATTTCACTTGTATACGTGATCTATATTGTGATAGAATAACATTCGTGTAAGACGTTATTTATCAAGCTTTTTTGGGACACCACATGCATTGCTATTAATTAGCTCTATAGCCAATAAACCTGCAATGAAATAAAACTTCCGTTTCTTATCTGGTATTATAATTGTTCCTGGTTTTAAAATATTCATTTTCAGTTGGCCATGGTTCGTTGAAAAAAAAATAACAAAAGAAAAATACGAAAAGGAAACTTCTTTTTACAGTTGACATATTTATTCTTTCCCTCTTGGACTGATAGCTGCAAGTGTTTGCCCAGACTAGTTTACTCATACATGTATGTGCAGTCTGACAAGACTCTATACTGTAGGTCGCTCAAGTTTTGTATAGTTGTTCTTAATTAAGTCAAAGCGAGGTGATTCCATCACATATGCGTCATCTGTATATATAAATAGCAGGACGTAATGATTTGCCAATGAAATTCGACATTACGTGCAATCAATACCAAAGACATTCGACATTTAATACCAAGACATTCGACATTACATGCTTTTGTAAACAAAATATACGCACGTATTGAACAGTTTGACCTGAACGTGATTAATTTAGATTCCGTCTCTGGTTGTAAAAGAATTTAGAATATGTACAGAGTGTCACTATATTTCTCGTGTGAGTACTACATGATCTATCAAATAGACAATAATGGTATACGCTCTATTAGAAAAATGCTGTATACTTAGTTTTTTATTTAAACTTATTTTAATTGGTTCCTGTTATAAGACCAGTAAAGCTTTTTTAAAAAATGGTAAAACTTTTATTACACTAATCTAGATCTTTTTGTGTGTATGTCATGTTACAGTTACCAAAACGTTACTCATTTGCTATAAAACCGAGCTTACTTTTGACTTTTAGTACATGTAAGACATATTGGATATTTTGCAGACGTCACATATGACGTCACTTAACAAATTGACGCAGGAAATGGGTATTTTACTGAATAAGTTCCAATTAATTTTAATTGATTCCGAATATAATGAAATTATCTTTTTGTCCCTATATTTTTAATCAAACAGTTTATCTATAAGATGGTTTGTAATAAGTTCGTACGTATAAATTATTTTAGCGCATGCGCATCTGAACTCTGACCGGGCAATATTTGTAGGTTAACCAATTTTTCTTAACAGCCACAAAAAACAACATCTGACAACATTAATCAAGAACAAAACAATAATAACAGCCCAAAAATAACAACATCAACATAAATCAAGAACATAACAACAACAACAGCAATAAAAAGAATTTTCTTATCAAGTTGCGTAATCCTTCTCGAGTATCGGAACCCCTTAACGTTCAACATAAGCTTTGTGATCAAAATTAAATTGCATTGTCACCAAAAAAATAATAAGAAAGACAAGTAATTTAATGTAGACAAGAACTATTTTCTTCCTTATTCTTATCACGATTACACCATTTGACCTACATTTGGAAATGAAAATGAGTTTTTCTTAAATTAATTAACTGATTGTTTTTTTTCTTCAAGAAGACCAGGAAGACATGAACTACGTTATGACTCGACAATAATCAATCGATATCGTCATCACATTATAACCAATGTTATTTCTTTTTCTTATATACTGATAACATTGATTGTAGAAGTGCAAGAATGATATTATTATTTGCTAAACGCGTAGGATCGTAGCTGCGTTTGTAATTCGCAAATATACAATTTTGATAAATATTTCCATTATAGTATTGGATTCATTTCTTTTTCATTGTATTCGTTTTCCTATTCTCGTATACAGAGCAGACTTATTTTTCTTTTATTCGTAACCATGCAAGTTAACCTAAGTTATGTTTAAAGCATCTTGGATTTTGTCGTCTTACTAAAAAGAGTCATAAACAAAACAAGTGTGAAACATAACTTGAACATAGTTTGTTATGTGCAGTTTTATTTTTTGGTGACAACAACAAAATTGATTTGGAATATCTAGACATAGTGAATTAAACGAAGTCTTCCTAACTCCGCTATGAAATATTGCGTAATGTTACCAGGTAGTTTCACACGCCTGAACTCGTGTAAAGGACCGAGGACGGAATCCGGTATAACTGCAATCGAAGCGTTGTACGAGGATGTTGGTAATGCATTTTCATATTTATTGTTTGGTGTCATGATTTAAATGTTATGTCATGAAAGTTAAGTACCTCTGGCGTTTAAAGTAACGTTTTAATGACATTGTTTTATATTTGATACAATGCGACTTCGACAGTTGATAGCTTGAAAAACGTAATAAGGAAGCAACATTTGCAAAATAATATTTCAAAGAATAAAAAAAACTTGTTTTAAATAAATAATAATTTTGTCCAAACAATCTAAGGAAGTAAAAGGTATTAGACGGCGAGAGAGTATCGGTTTCTTTTTTGTTTTTCTCTGTTTAAACAACAGATTTATTTTTCTAACTTACAAAAAGAAAGATATCCGACATCATAAATTCATAAATGATAACCTTAATGAGAGTGGGGGGCAAACAAAATGGTGATTATGTTACAAGTTGGGCTATGTATGTGTGCACATCTTATCCTATACATACAACCTCTGAAATATGCATCAAAAATCCATTCTTTGCTTCAGTCGCCTAAAGCACTGAGTTTATTTGCTTTTAAACCAGTGACTGCGGTCTGCATTTGCATCTTACAGTCCCAAACGTTGATAAAGTCACGGATCTTCATTCGGCCTTCCCGGGTTCCTGGACTTATAAAAACCGAAAACGATTTAAGAGTAGTTTAAGCATTGATTGTATTGCTGATAGCGAATGTGATTCACATATTTAATACTTATGATGACGATGATAATGATGATGTTGTTGTTGTTATTGTTGTTGTTGATGATGATGATGATGATGATGATGATGATGATGATGATGATAAAGGTGGTGATAGTGAAAATGAACATATCATCATTGAATCACTTTGTTTAAGTTATAACAAATTTATGGTCGGCATAACCATGATTCAATATTCAATTATTTTAGGTATTTTATTCTTTATGTTAATGATTAATTGTTTTTGCGTAATAAATCTTGATCTTTATCGTGTATTTACATGAATCTTTTATTTGTTAAGCAATCAAGATAACATTTTTTTCGGGCCATCTTAAACGACACGTTATAAGTACTGCATAGACTAAAATGATAACAACTTCAACAATTTTATCTGTGCCAAGAGAAGTTTTGTCTTCTGTATTTCTCATCATCATCATCATTATCATCATCATCCCTATTGTTATTATTATCAGGAATAGCAGCATCGTTTTTGATATTAGTTAATTAATTAATTAATTAATTAATTAATTTATCTTTTTTATTATTTTTGTAATTGTTAAAACAGGTCAAATCGCTGGATTTCCTCTTCAAACCCTCGACAATATGTCAAATAAAGATGAAGAATTCAAGACTACTAGAATATTATTAAAGCAGATGTGCCATATACTTGCAAAAGACCGAGAGGAAATGACAACGGACGAGAAAGCGTTCTTCTTTTTCCCGCCAAAACTTGATCGAAACGAAGATCTCCCAACATGCACTGCGAGAAAGATCATGAAAAGTATGTATCTCTATTGTTCAAACATTTATTATTTATGCCATATGGTTACATACTCTAATGTGCATACATGCGACACGCCATAAATAGTATATTCTTACATCGTGACATCATAGTGGAAAATACCCGCTCATGTTCTAATACAGATAAATACGAAAACCGTCGAAAAATCGCGATAGCAACAGCTTCGGGGATATTGTATTATTTTTACGGAATTATCCGATCTTTACCGACTTTAATGGGTTTGCTATCTTCAAGACATTAGTGGATACAGATTGACATACTTCTATACAAGTTTATTACAGATAAATTGTGACAAACAAAAGCTTATCATTTACTTACTTTCTTTGTCACCTTCCGGGTTGAAAATTAGTACATCTTGACCCGTTTTGTTTAAGGTTGATAAATGACTTCGGTATATGCTTGATATCGTTAAATAAAAGAGATATTCTACAAATGTACTAGTGTACCTCATTATTCATTCTTATTGCTGCAAATCAATTTATATGAAGTGAAGAGCACATTAGTTACTTGAGTATATTAACAAAATAATGAAATTATTGAGGAACTCAGCAAGTGTGTATGAAAGCGATAATCTTCGTCAATTTTCGTACAATATTTCTTTAATAAGCGTTCAAGCAACATGCCTCTATATTCATGCTAATTTTCATGAAAAATTTGAAAATGTATTTAATACTAAAATTTTGTGAAGTGAACAAAGAAAGTAATTTACACATTGCAAACGGCACTTACAATCCACGTAAATTACCAAAAGAGGTCAAATTATACATAAATACCTCTTACTGCTTTAGTAACGCAGTAGAATTATGGTGGTTGATACTGCAAAATCAGTCATTAATCGCACATAACATGTAAATAATTAATCAAATATTGAATCTTTTTACATTTCTTAAGATCTTAATACATTCTTCTAAGATTGAATTTCTCAAAATATTTTGGCTCATATGGAGGCGTGCAGCCTTCAGTTGTCAAGATAATTGTTGTTTCAAATTCATCATCTAGCTTTTGTTATATAATATCTTTCTGTATAAAACGTTATCAAATTATCTACGAATTTCAGCAGCCTTTTAATTCAATATCAAGCGCTTTTTTTCCTCTTTTGTTTTCGAAAAGCCTTTTAAATAAATCTGATATGCTTTCATGTGCATGGTTCTCTATTTCAGATCCCGAGTTCAAAATAACAATCAATGTATGGATTCAGGACCCAAGCTTAGACTCAGACAAACAATTCATATGTTACACAGTCAAGGTAAGTGAATTTTTGAATTGATATGTTCACTCTGTTGAGCAAATGCTTTATAGGAGCTCCACTGAAGTCAAAAAGGCCTAAGAAATAACATTTGAAATTCTTACGTAAGTTAAACACTTAAAATGAGAAAATCTGCAAGGGTAAAAATGAATAAAAATATCAGCCAAAATCATCCGTCTCAAGAAGCTTGTTATTTTCAAGAAAAGGAAATCAAATTTAATAAGTGATATACAGTTGTGATTTTCATTTCTAATTAGTTGTTTTTTACGAATTTACAAAAATTGTCAATACAATATTTCACCAGGAGGATATGGGGCATATAAACTTCACAATTAAATTTAATATCGGTTTGTTTTTGTGCGATTTCTAGCCTGATTTGAGTGAAAAGCATTTGAACAATTTGCATCTTTGGCTCGTGTTATTATTTTGGAAAAAAAACGGCGTGAGTTATTGATCTGAACAAAATAGCTAACGAATCATCCGTCCAAATCTAGATTTGGTTCTGTTAACATCTGTAAAGATGTGCTTTTTTAAACCGTTGTCATGGTATGGAGATAAAATAATCCTTGCTGTTTTATAGGTACCCGCACCAGATCCCCCTCACTGTGTAATAGAAGCAGCTCTAAACGCACAGTACAAATCACAAATGGGATCGATAGAGAACGACTTTGATATGGATACAGGTTACAAAGACGATGAAATGAACAAAGAGCGAGGAAAGTATGTGTTGAAAGTATGCGGCAGAGAAGAGTATATGATGCGAGAGTGCTGTATACATACGTATGAGGTAATTTATTTTCTGAAAGTTGATTGGTCTACAATGGGCATATCAAACACCATAAGTATTCCAAATACTGAATAAAACATTCGCATATTCTTATGAAATATTTCTGGAAAGCAAATTGTTGCTGGAGTTCTAAAGTGATTTAGTATGAACATATTATATAATGAATAATGATATTTTGTTCTAGAACACTGTATTGTCTGCTATATATTTATATGTCATATCCGATCATGTATCTAACACTTGCCAAGATCCTCCGTTTCAAACACCTTGTAATTTTAAAGAAAAAGAAATCAAAATTAACATGTGATATAAAGCTGTGATTTTCATTTCTTATTAGTTGTTTTACGGATTTACAAATGTTGGCAATTTAAATATTTCGCCAAGATATGAGGCATATAAACTTCCTAAATCTAATTTTATTTCTTTTTCAGTACGTAAGATATTGCATTGACAAGGAAGAAGTACCTCAGTTACAACTGGCATTAAAGGAAAATATACTCAAGTCGATCCCTGACAACAAATGCGTTATCTTACAAAAAGGTATTAAATATTTCATCAGAGTTCTCTTGCCCTTTCAACCCAACTGTACAATCTTTCTGTACACTTGACTCAAATGATCTTTTCTTAAGATTTTAATTTTGTTTCGTCAGTTCGGTGTTATAGTTTTGTTTGCATTGAAAATAGACTAATTTCAGGAAAAGATTTTCATATAACCTGTAAGCTTTCTACTTAATCCTGGATGCAATTTATGTATTGTAATTTTGTTCGTAAAAACGGAAGAAGAAATAGATATTGTTTAAAACACACTAATAAGAACCGCAAATGTCTTTGATTTAGATCTTCTCGAGTGTTACACTTTAGATGCAAAAAGCTTGTCCATTTGAATTGGAGATGATTCTGCGCCTGCATGGAGAAACGATTTAACGTTAGACATATAGACATGTCATAAGTTTTATAATTCTTTTATGCTATGTAATATTTTCTATTTCAAAAAAAACGTTTTTTTCTAAATCATACTATAAATATCCTGAGTTGCAAAAGAAAGAAAGAAAGTGTGCACGTAGTTACAGGACGATTCTGTATAATTTACAAAATATTGGCATTTGCAGAAATAAATTGACTTCACGATCGTTTATATCTAGTTGAAATGAATTTATTATAATAAGAAAATTGCGGAAATGCAAAATAAAAGGATGATTGTTTCTTTTTGTTAATGCTTATTTGCCTTTATGTCAGGTTCATGCAGTCTCTTACACTTTCATTGATAAATAGATGAGATGAACGTAAAGATACTGATTAATGGTAACGTAACGCGACAGAAAAGGCGTTAAATGTCACAATATTGCAACATTTAATTTTTATCTTTCGCTATTTACACGAAACCAAACTTCTGATAGTTATCGAATTTCAATACAAATGAAACCATCGCATGTTCAATACATTTCTGCCAATTTTGATACCAAATTTGCCACTCTTTTGCTCATTGCTGCATACAGAATTTCCAAAGTAACCAAGTGCACACTTTCCTTTTGCAACTGGGTATAGTTAATATTGCTGAACAGTAAACAATCGGACAGTGTTCTCAGAAAAGCTCTCGCCCTTGCTGATCAAAGCCTCAATATGCTATACTTTGATTCTATGAAGACTTTATCATTATTATTTTTGTATTTGGAGAGGTGAATGATTATTTTCTTTCTCATTAATCAGAGCCCCCTGTAATGAATGCGTGTCCGGCTTCGGAGACTCGTAAAACATCTTGGGATCTACCTGGCGATCATTTGTATTCGATCAAGATTAGATCTTTTCCAGCAAAAGGCACTTTTCAGCCAGGGGTAAGTGTTTATAAGCAATTACAAAAATTCATTTACTTTAGTCAGTAATATTTACATAATCATGAAAAGAAGGAAAATTTTAAACAGTGCAAAATATTTTCTTGAGCTTTACATGGTTGAGAATTAAAAGAGAATCATATTAACTGAAACATGAAAAATGTGGACACACGTCCAACCTTTTGAGCCCTTGAAATTGTTATAATTTTTTAATATGACTTCTTTCCGTTAAGAGGGCAGTCTCACCTTTAAGGTACGAAGAGTTATTGGCAAATGGTTTATATATAGTTTCTGACATTTACTTACAGTCGTATGTACAAGCGCAATTGTTTCATGGAACACAACCACTGAGTAAAGCAATGAAGACGTCGGAGAACGATTTCAACCAGACATGGGAATTTGATATACCAATAGAGAACTTACCTAGATGTGCACGATTATGTTTAGTAGCATGTGCAACTGAGAAAAATAAGGTACTGAATCGTTAATGTAAGAGCCGTAAAAGCCTGTGATTTGGGGTGTGACAGATCTTATTATATTTTTCTGGTCCTTCGGGATCATTTATGCAAGCACGTTAGTGTTAAAGATTAAACACCGCTCAAGCTTTAAAGGGATCACCCCTTTTACAGATTTTTTTTGTACCATTCATTTTAACCCATGTATGATCAAAGCATAAGATCCTTTGAGGTCGCATTAATCTCGATAAACTTAGTCTCTTAAGTTAATCAGCTATGTAAAATAAAATCGATATAATTTGTTATTTGAAACGATCTAATGTTATAACATTTTAGAGTAGCATAGGGTTCACGGTTTGTGAATTTAATCGGTATAATGCCACTTAATAAACTGAATCCTTAAGTACGGGAGAACACGTACATATATTATGTATTTTCATCGTTTATTGCTTAAACACTTGTTTATAAAATCTACTTAGTTTGACTTAGTTTGAAAACTTAATTTATTCTGTTTTAATAGGCTACCGGTATTAACTGGGTTAACATGCAAGTGTTTGACCATAACAGAAAACTCGTAACAGGACGACAGGTTCTCAAAGTCACAAACTTCCCAGAAACTTGCAATCGCACAGAATATCCTATCGGATCTCCAGGTATGTTAATAAGAAATGTTAGATAGCGTTTTAAACGTTAACGTTACATAACGTAATATAACAAAACGATATCATGGCATATCATAACCCAAATATAATATATGTATGAATTCAAGCGTCAGTGTTAGATTCTTCAAGATTTACCCCACGCCTGCTTGCAGCAACTGATTTCATCGGAAAGGCAGTTTTCTTTTGAAGTTGGTGTACTCATCAATAATATGAAAAAGTGGATTAAGATTATTTCTAAATATTAAGATTACACTTTTGGCACATCTTCAAATGTTTTCACTCCCGAACTATCAATAATGTTTTTTCTTTCAAGGAGCACTTTCAATGCAATAAGACTAGTATTCATTTGTGACTTACGTTTCATATTTTAGGTTCGAATCCTGATAGAAATGCGAATGAACTAGTGATTGAGATTATGCCCCCTTGTGAAGATGACGTGTACTATCCAACTAGTTCATATATTGATTCTAAAATGAAGCCTGATGACCAGTACCATGTCCCAACTGAGGTATTTATCTTTTTACTAGTTTGACAAAGAACCCGACAAAGAGTGATTGCGTTCCTTGAACGCCGCCCTTCCATGTTGGTCCTGTTTCTTTTCTCATACTTTTTGCATAGCTTATAAGTCCTTTGTGTAGTTTTGTGCTGAATTTCACAATATTCATCAAACTTTGAAATATATAGAAGACAGAAATTTTTCATCTGTCACAATTTCTTTGTGCACGTAAATGTTAAATATCAAAATACATGTACATGTATTTCAAGAAAAAAAATCAACAATTTCTAATATCCCTTTAATAAATTGATTCAATTTTGAATGATGATATTTTAATAAAGGGTATAAAGCGTTAACATGATAACCATACTGTAAGAAAACACAAATTTAACATCAATTTTTATAAATATTTTGGTCATATTTGGACAGAATTAATTCAAGCATTCAATCTGTAATTCAACGCTTTAACTATTTATTATTTATTTTAATTATGACAAAAAATCAGAAAACACTCCGGTGACACGGAAGTTTAAGTAGGTTTTAGCAAGGAATGCCAGTTAGGTACACAAAATACAAAAATCAGAAAGGGCTCATAGAATTTGTTATCCTAAGTTTAAAACTGAATAAACTATCAAAAGTAATTTATCTTCAGATGCAACTTAAGTCATTTGAAATGATCGATCGAATTGTGCACAAAGATCCTCTGGAACAAATGGGCAACAGCGAAAAAAGGTTTCTCTGGGAACACAGGTAAATGACATAGGTGATATTTTTTCATCATCCGTGCAATCATGTCTTGATTCAACAAAGAGGCACTTCACGTAAATCAGCCTAGTTAATAACGCTGTCACTTATTTAAAATAATACATCGATGTTTTGACTTGAATAATGCTTCAATTGCTATTTCTTTCTACCGAGCCATTTTATCAATAAACCATTAAAATTTGAATAACTTAAGGAATTTCGATGTTTTTGTTAATGTCCGGCATTTCATACCACGTGTGATTTATTTCTACAAAAAGTAAACGTTCGATGCACTCTTTACTATTTCCTGACTCTTTTCTGTTTGATAACCTGGCATTTAGTTACATCTTTAAACTCATGGTGCACAATTCAGATTTTATCATTGTACTTTAATCAAATGAAATTACATGCCTCTTGTCTTATACAGAGAACTGGCAATGGACTATCAACCTAACATTTTGCCAAGAGTTATACAATGTGTGAATTGGTCAGAACGGCATGATGTTTTCAAGGTATATTATATTTTTTATACAATATTTTCTATAAGTTTTACAGATGTTATTTCATTGCAAGGAGATAATTGAAGTTTTTGTTAATTCGGAAAATTGGAGGTACTCAGATGGCACAGAACATGATATTCATTAGTCAAAATTACACAATGGAAGATCAGTGTTAAGCCACAAAACACACAAAGTCAAGTTTGGTCTTCCGTTCAAGAAAATAAACCCTCATAACCAAATAATGACAAGAAAGCAGAAGATAGTTCAGCTATATAAGTAAATATCTGGCCACTGAAGAACGTTTAGAAATTGGAACTTACCACCTATAACAAAAGGCTTTGAGAAAAATAAGTATTTCGGGGCTTAATAAGCTTAATATATATTAGAATTATCAATTTTCAACATGAAAGTTTCATTTATGTTTAATACACCATAATAGGTCGTGCTTGATTTGTGTCACATTGTTGAAATTATGTTCAACAATAACACTTTTTTTAATATACCTATATTATTAAACTATATAACTTGCTGTTAATATGATAACACTTAAGCAGATCCTCTTTAATTATAATAATCACAATTATAATTTAAACAGCTTTACGGTCTGCTCAAAGTGTGGCATAATGAAGACCTCTCTTTGGTGACAGCATTGCAGCTGCTGGGACCAGATTATCCGGACAAAAGAGTTAGAGCTCTCGCTGTTAAAGTACTGGAGAAGAAACTCAGCAATGAGCTTTTTGAGCTATTCATGCCACAACTAGTCCAGGTAGGTTGGTAGACTTTTAAGTCTAAACCGACATTATGGTATGACAATTATTCAGCATTTCACTTGCGGACGAACATCTTAGATAGCACTCAGTGTATTTTAGAATTATGTCAATGACAATCGGGTAGAACTACAGCCTTCGGTATGTAAGCCTGAATGCCTGCTTACGCACGTAACATTTCAAACTCCCTGTCCATATGCGAACCAACAGCGAATTTGTATTGAGAGTAATATCTGAAGTAATTTGTTTACTTTTTTCTGTGCTGATGGTAGCATACTGCAGGCTAACATTGATGACTTTGACATAGTGTTGTTACTGGACAAAAGTATTCTATTTCATTTTTGGTTTTCCTCTCTCATAATTTCAATGATTATATTGTTAGACGAAGCATAAGGAACAGCAACATATTTTAAAGATATCATTCCAACGTATTTACTCAGTCCAGTCCACATTGATGAAATTTTAGTTCTAAATGACCATCATGAAAACGCATGTTATACTTTGTATGTATGTTCTAAACAGGCTGTGAAATTGGAAAGTTATCAATACAGTGACCTTAGTTGTTTCCTGCTGCGACGTGCTCTTTCAAATAGGAGGCTTGGACATAGATATTTCTGGCATCTGAGGTATACAATTGATACAAATAAGAATAAAATTGATACCTGGTCTTCACAGTTTTTGCTCAAATTATCGCTAGAAATGGCTTTATGGCGATGTGATTTACAAACTTCGTAAGATTTTGGGTCATGGTAATTTTTCTGCTGTTTTTACTAAAATCATTAAACGTTTTATTAAAAGAGGTTATGACCCTACTATTTTAAGACATACTGCATGTTTAGTGTTCAACCCTTTTACAGTTGGACACTACGCTTTCCTCTTTTGATTGCATCTGACGGACCAAGTGGGAGACTCTATGATGGATAGTTCGTAAAGCCCTTTGGGACTGAATTGTCTTAATGTTCGTCTTCTGCCTTGCTTCGTCGGGCCCTTGTAGGTGATTTTCTTGTTGCTCTGTCTTCCTTTAGGACATTGAGTACTTTTGTTATGGTCATTGGGTTTACTTTTATATGTTTCTACATGATCATTTTAGTGTTTTACTTATTTAACCTTTTGTAACCATGACAACTGTTAGAATTTCACTTGGCGGGGATTCATTTTATTTACACTGTCTCGTTTATAGGAACATGGTGGGGCTAAGAGCGAGGTTTGGTGCACCATTAACCGGTTTAAACTCCCCAGCAGTCATTATTATGCTGCTGACCGTTCCAAGGCGGCGCCCCACTGTGTTCCTCAGATGTATGTCTTATGTTGTTTCATACTGTTTTGGTGACACTTTTGCTTGTGTCCCTTGTTGTTTTCTCGTCTACGGTAAGTATATTCCCCATTGCCTCTAGTTTTTATTTCTTTGATTACTCCCCATCCCCTCCCCCGGTCTCCTGTCCCCTTCCCCTTTGTGGGCCTATTTTTATTTTCTTTGGAATTCCTAATCAGTTACAAATTAATTATCATTTAATGATTAACCTGTCCGTGCTCTGTCTTTGCCCTGTCCTGTTTTTGTTTGGGGTCCCCCTGGGCTCCTTGCCATTGGTTCTTGTTGCTGGGTCATGTGGGGGTTGCGTTCATTGAACGCCGCCTTTCCTTGTTGATCTTGTTTATCATATTTTGGATGACAAATTGATACTTTTCTTAGAACCATCTTATTAAAAAATTTCAAGAACTGTGCGTTCTAAATACTTTTCAACAGAGTTTTTTTTTAATGTACCTAGACCTATACCTATTTTGAAAATTACCCAAAATATATCTAAATTGAAAGATTTCTAAGCCATATGGTTGAAAAGCAATCAAAAGAACATAAGATATGTGATATTTCTTACAGATCGGAAGTACACAACCCAATGTCTCGGCTCAGGTTTGCTCCACTACTTGAAGCATATTGCCTCTATTGTGGATCATACCTTTTAGATAGTTTGTACAAAGAGGTGAAGTCATTGAATGAGTACCGCACATTTTCCAGGAAGACCAACAGAGATTCAAGCTTAGTGAGTTTTCAATTACATCATTGCATATCTACTCGAATGAGTCAAACAATTCTTTGACTTGACAGTATTTAAGTAGCAAGAGCATATGATGTAGTAAATTATGCTAATTAAAACTAATGTTTAATTGGTTTTACATTTATTTAAGGAAAGATAATTTATGTACTGGTAAACCTTTCCGCGCATTACTTAGTATATAGGCGCTAGCTTACACCTAAGTAGAACTAGAACTGCGTAAACTTCAAATGAAAGCTTCTTCACATGAGAGAATCGTAAGTCTCTGCTTGGATTTTTACCAACACCGGTAGGGGAAAGTGATTTGAAATTGGCGACATTAACCGGTGGTTTAAAATACATTTAATTTATCATATATCTAAAAAAGACTTATTCTTCTACATTGTCCTTAATTAGTTCTGAGATATATGTGTATCATGTTTATAAATTCTTCGAATGGTATAACTTTCTATAACGAGCAATTGATATCATTTGAACAATTTTACCCAACAGGATTTACAACTGAAAACTATGAAGAGCTGGTTAGAAACAGAAGAAACACGAACTGTTCTTGAAAATCAGACGGCAACTCTTGACCAAAATGTAGAACTTGGACAAATAAAGTAAGGATTTTGCTTCCCTTACACAAGAGCAAACCACTATTTTACCTTGTGACGAATTTAAGTCTTGTGAACAGTCTCAGTCAATCCAAGCCTGCTATATTTTAAATTTTGTCCTTTTATTCGATCTTTAGGAATTCCGTTTTTCTGTATTTTTTTGCGTGAGTTTATTTTGATATTAGAGTGTTTTATTATTACAAACTTATTCTTACATACGTCGTTCTGATTTTGGACTGGTGGCATATGTATGTCATTTATGTTGACCAAATTCATAAGGTTTTGTGCATACTGTTGTTCCCCCTTCTGAAACAGTAAGCTTTGAAACATTTTTTTGAAAGATTGTTCTAGCTAGAATTCAAGTTGCTTACAATTAGCATGTTCATACCATTATTACTAGCTATCGACCAACAGGTTTCCACTGGTTGCATTCGAATGCCATAAATGTCCGCTATCGTTCAAACAATTTTCAATTGTCAGCGCATAAGTTTTTCCGCTTGCGCTTATAATTGGGATTTCGAAGATCTTTGCTCCCTTTTATAATCAGATTTTCAATTTCTATTGAATTTTGTTTTTACAGCGTAGAAGACTGCAAAGTGATGTCATCCAAAATGAAACCATTGTGGTTAAGTTGGAAGAACAAAGATCCTAGCTGTAGAAATGGAGGTGATATAAGATACATCATTAAAGACGGTGATGGTAGGTTTGTTGTTAATAATCATAAATAGCCTCAAAGTAAACAACTATCTAATAACATTCGGTATGCAATTTGAGTTGATAAAAGCGGTTGGAAACTCTAATACTGATCGAATAGTTACTGTTTTGATATATGTCAAGATTTTATTTTCCAAAAGATAATGGTATGCCAAACACGCCTGTTTGTTTTCTCGTTTCATTCCAGTATATAAAAGTAAATAAAGAGCAAAGGACATGCAGGTAGTAAAAGGATAAATAATAAAAGTTTCAATGTAAACAATTTCATTGTAGGTAGTCTGTGTTTATGCCCATATTAAATTACATTCATGATTGGCCAGACTTGCTGTCGGTAATATATACCATTTCAATTAAAAATCATAGAGTTACATTACTTGCAGTTCAAATCTATCTGAAAGGTCGCTACTAACGAGTTAAAACCCATTTATCCTTTCTCTGCCCATGTGTCATCAACAGGTTTTGGTAATGTGTTCTAGTCAGTGTCTTGTGATGTAGGTGTGGCTTGGTTTTGTCGGGGACTACTTTTTTTATGAAAGTCACCTTTCCTTGGGGACTACTTTTTATGAAAGTCACTTTTCCTTGTTTATCATTATTCTCGATTTTGTACCATTGCAATTTTACTGCATTACTTAACACTCTAAAATTTTATATGACCATTGTAATACAACGCAAATTTTGGATTGCTATTTCAGACCTTCGCCAGGACATGCTTGTATTGCAGCTGATACGACTGATGGATATGATCTGGAAGTATACATCCCGAGATTACTGGTAAATAGAAAAATATTTGAATTTTGATTTTTTTTATTATTATTATTTTCATTTCCTTATAAAAAATAACTTTAGAATTATTTTAGCTTGTTATCAACTTAATGTTTCTGACGTTATTTAAGATTTATTTTCACTTGTTTTAAAGCATGTATCGAAATTGTTCTGTGCCATTCTTCCGGACATATTCTATACGAAATGGTGCACGTTATTTGATTTTGTTCTGAAATCTTTAAAATTAACATTTAACTGTTTCTTATTATTATGCAATTGCATGTAATCTGCTGGAAAAAGTATATAACTCGTCTTAGTTATATGTGCACTATTTGAATGTGCACTATTTGAAAACAACTTTTAATGTAACTTGTTTGTTTCTTACAGTATAACATCATATGAATGTATGTCAATGGACGACCATTTTGGAATAATAGAAGTTGTGAGCGGAGCTAAAACTGTTTGCGACATAGAGATGCACAAACAAACGGGTGTCATGGCAACAACGAGTATGCATGAATGGGTCTACACAGAGTCAGGAGGAGGAGTAAAGTATGCATTTTGATGTCCTACAACTTGATCTGAATTAGACGTTTTTAAATCATACTAAAATATGCTGAATTGATTTTTTTCCGATCGACTTTTTACGGAAGTTCTTTAAAAAGATACATTTTCAATTATTATCAGTGTTTTTAGATTTCTATTCCAGATACCATATCTCTATGAAACTGCATCTTTCATGATGAAAATATTATATTTATTTATTTTAATGACAATTCATTCAACAGATATTTCTAATATTTTATTGGTATTTCAGGTATTTGGAAGCAGTGAAAAAGTTCACTCATTCGTGTGCTGCGTTTTGTGTCATCACTTACATACTTGGTATTGGAGACAGGCATTCAGATAACATCATGCTTAAAGTGACCGGAGAGGTAACACTCCCTTGCTTTACACCCTTTTTTATCCTTAATTCATCTTTTTGCGATCGGTAGTATTATTAGAACACGTAATGATAGTGCCAAACCTTTAGTAGCCTTATTTTTTTATTTTTTTTTGATAAACGAAAAGTGTCGTGAATAATAAAAGCATGCGACGTAATGTCATCTTTAAATGACATTCTTTTAAAAATCCGTGTCTTCCCTGCTAAGTGCCTTTGCGGTGGACTTTTGCAAGATGTGTTTAACCAAACACAGAACAGCCTTAATTGATTTGTATAACAAATTCAATCATATCGGATTTTTTGAGTCTATAATTTGATATAACAATATCTTAGTATCTTATTCAGTATCATTTAAAATGACAATGCAAATCGATTTATGTGCAACGGATCTTTTTTGCGCATTATGTTTATTTATAGGTTGAAACCGCTTAATTAATACCATGATTAGTACTGTACATTATTTTGAGAGAAATTACTAAATACGGGGATATGCTGACAGAATATCGAACATTGCAGACAATGATCAGACGGCTTACGGTTGTACTGGTCAGTCTACACTGGTCGAATTGGTAGAGTCTAAGCTTCAAATCATACATTTTTTTGTCATTTGTTTTAGTTATTTCACATCGACTTTGGGCATTTTATGAACCACAAGAAGGTAAAATACGGCGTGCAAAGGGAAAGATCGCCATTTGTCTTAACAAAGGATTTCATCTCGGTCGTCACAAAGGGTGAACAGAAAGTCAACAATAATGAGGAATTTAACAAGTAAATTATTTAAAATTTCAACAAGAAATGTTGTTTAATTAGCAATTATAATTCATTTTGTCATAAAAACATGAAACGCACGACTTTAGGTGTTAAAAAATTATATATAAAGGACATAAAATAAACTTTTATTTGTAAAATAATGAATACGTTTAAATTTCAGCACTTGTAAGTTCAAAAATTAAGGCTTTTAAAATAAAAGATTTTAAAGATTGAAGATTTAATTGATCATTCAATATATTTTATATGTACATTGTTTACTAAATATTTTATACAGTCATTTGCAAACTAAACATTTATTTTTTGCAATGTTACAATAGTATCATCTTCTCTAATGGCTACCTCTTGGGCCAATTAATATTGCTCCCTTATAGTGAACGCACGTCGTATCTAGCATAATTAAAGTGTATAATTGTATTGTATATTCATATATAACGAAATGCAACATATGCTTAAGAATACAATCATTTTTCTGTATATTTCAACAGTTTTCTGTTCATCTGCTTGGACGCGTATATGACAATCCGACGGAATGGAACACTTTTCCTTACGTTACTTAGCTTAATGATGCATTGTGAGCTTCCCGAACTACAAGAGGTTACGGATATAGACTATTGTAGAAAATGTTTGGCATTGGACAAAAAGGAACACGTGGCGGCCAATAACTTCCTCATGGCAATTATGGAGTCGTATAAAGGACAGTGGAAGACAAATATTGACTGGTTTTTACATCGTGTGAATAGGGTCTGGCAAGGCATGGGATCTGGAAGCTAGAGGACAGGATTATTTGAATGAACTTTATATTTTGACCACGGCAATAGTGACTAGTGTAAAACGCGTGTCAATTGCTTAGTCTAAAACCGTTTGCTCGAATAAAACCATACAGAAATATTTTTTGTCAATGACTCATACTTTACAGTCTGTGTGAGTCATACAAAAAGTGTTTGTAAATGAACCCATTCAAAAACAGTTGTTTATTTCAATTGCCGCACCAAAAACTGTTTGCCTGTGTAAATAACCCGTACAAATTGTTTGTGCTAATAACCTGTACTAAATATCCGTTTGTGCAAATGTCCCTAAGGAAACCGAGACTTTATTTTGTGCCAGTGGTGTGGGCAGAGTCTTGAAATGAGTGGATTAGCTGCTTGCTATGTGGTCGTGGGAGAAATTAATAAACATATTTCTATCGGCGGTGAGTTTTGGGGATAGTGTGAGCATTGTGATGTTGACATTCATGTATTACTGACATTGTTTTACGTTCGAATTACAAATAACAACCAGGCCAAAGACTGAACTTTATTTTATTGTTGTATCTTTGGTTTAATTTATCAATTAGTATTAAGTGTCATGGTATAGTTCTTCACTTTTTATGACTATATCTGTTATTAAGTATATCAAGTGTTTGAATTCTTCTTCCAAAATCCTCAAATTTAACACTTCCAAATTTGTACCAAGGCAGTTCCATTATATAAAAATAGTAACTAGTGCTCTGCTGAAAAGTGTTTGATCTTATTAATAAAACCAACATTGCAAGGTTATTCTTAGACAGATCAATTTGTAAATTCGAAAATGATAACATTTTTGACAGTTCTTGTATTTGTAAACAAATTGGATGAAAACGTTTTTTATTTGTTTGTTTGTTGTTGTTTTTTTTTTCGATGATGACAGAATTAACAGTATTATTGCTCTTGGAATACATTGTATTCACATTGGTAATCACATCATTTGCTTATATGTAAATATGTTTATGAGGTATGTGTGTAACATACATATGTATATACATATATTTTTATTGAAATCATACCATTCAAGTTCATTTTTAACATGAAATACTAAGATTTAAGTGTACATTACCACGAATACTGCACCATTTCATTTTTATCCTAAAATACTTTGTTAATATTGCCATGTTTATTTTACCATTTAATTACATTTTTAACACAAAAAAATTATTGAATATTTCTATGTGTGTATTTTACTACTTTATTCTATTTTATTTTTTTTTGTTTTGGATTATTTTCTTTGTGCAATCATACAATGTGTCGGCCGAATGCAATCATTTAACATAACTACCTATCATTGTGAGCGGTAATTTGATATGATCTAAGTACATAACATTCAATTGTTTAATTTTAGGAACGAAATTGTACTGCTGAACTGTTGCTTTTAAAAAATATATGTCACACTAGAAAACGTATGGTCAATTTTGGTCCAAAGATCGAAAACTGACATGGAATTTTTGCCAACTAATCAATAGCTTTTTAATATATTAATTATCTTACTTCAAAAATAAAAAGAAAACGTTAAAGGGGGAGTTATGACGTCATTTCTATGAATTCTCTCAATCGATTAGAATAACCAAAAATGCAAAATGATATAAGGGTGTCGCAAGAGTTATGACATCATTTTTTTAATGTATTACCTCTGCATTTAATTAATTCGTATCCAAAAAGTAACGGAACAAAGGTGCTAAATGTGGCTAAAGTAAAATAGATTCTAGTTTTGAGCACGAAATTTCTTTATACTTTCAGGGGAAAAACAGTTTTCTCCATTCATGTTACTTGTGTGAATACATTTAACTTGAGTCCATGACTCATTAAAGTATTTTGTCAAC
Source organism: Ruditapes philippinarum (assembly GCF_026571515.1). Lineage (NCBI taxonomy): Eukaryota > Metazoa > Mollusca > Bivalvia > Venerida > Veneridae > Ruditapes > Ruditapes philippinarum. Next base: position 211,464 of record NW_026865725.1, read on the forward strand.
AGTATAGAGAGAGGCAAACCTTTGCATCTTTGCAAGTCTACAAGGTCCTTTACAGTTAAATGCTTAATTTAAATTTTCTTGATGTTAAAACCCCTTTATCGCTAATGGACTGCTACAAAATTGAGAGCAGAACAAAGTCCATCACAAAAAAAAGAGAAGGGTAAAGGTCTTTTTAAATCATTTGACGTCTAGCCTGTTCTTTTACCCTCGTGCCATTTATACCGTGCCACGTGTAAGCTTGCGAAAGATAGAAACGAGTACTGTTTTAGGTTACTCTGTATTACTGGTATTTGTACAATACTTTGACAATTGAGATTCTATTTAGTATTATATTATGAGGGATAGCTGTGATATACAATGTTTTATAAGCATATGAATATATGTATGTTATTTTTAACTGTATTAATAAATAAAAACTAAATTTTTAGAAATATCTTTTTCTTTAGTAATCCTTCAATTCAAACACATTCTGGAAAGAGGAGATCGCTTAAGAACAATGAAACAAACAAAAATGTAATGAAAAGGTAATTGAAAGAAAATCAAACTTGATTAAATTGAGCGTTTTAAAAATGGCAGAGGCGATTTTATTGATTCTATTCTATTGTTCAGAGATAACGTAAAAACAACTTCTATTAAGGCTCCTTCAGACTTAAAGAGACTAGCTTTTATTTTATGTTGGAAAAACAACTCTATGTTGTTTCAAACTAAGTGTTCCCGTCATTTTAAGTTTGCAAAATGCATCATGTCACTACAGCATCCTGAGGACTATTTATAGCGCGTCAGTGACGTTGTTTCTAAAAATAGAAGAATCGTGGACCGTTTAATTAGAGGTATGGAGGGGTTATTACTTATTGTAATGTATTTTATCGCCGGAAAATTTCATGTTCAACTTTTATTCTTTTGATTTGACAATTATATGAAACGATTTATCTAAAAATTTTGTTAAACTTAAAAAGAAATAAAAGTCGCTTTAAGCACTTTACTTTTCTCATGCTAAATGTATTTGCGTACACAAAATGTCGGTTCTAATGTTGCATAAATTTAGAATGATGTGTTCATATGTGCAATCGCTGCACACCTGTGTGTACTTCACGTGACAACAATATAAATTTATCACTTTTCCAAGATAAAATTACTGAAATACTTAGTTTGAAACAATACAGAATTGTTTTTCCAACAAAAATAAAAGCTAAAGGCCGCTTTAATGTTAAATGCCATGTGACTCACAAGCTTGTTTTTAAGCTGTCTGGCTATGTCAGTATTAATGTTAATATGCCTGTTTCTAAGGACGCCACGTGCTCCTTCCGTATTTCAATTAAATCATATACAATGGCTCTTTTTTATGTATGTGCGTTTTACTTACTGGTTCAAATCGATTCAAATTATATATCAAATATAGTAAAATACAAAAAGCACACTTTTGTCATTTCGTGGTATACAGTTTTTACTCTGTCAAATGGGCAAAACATGTTTCAATGACATTAACACGCGCGCAGTAACGGCTGAATATTTACTACAGTATTGAATTCAACAACTTTATATAATTCTTTATTAGCAAGGTTTAGCATTGAAGAGTGCATTTATTTATTAAAAATTAAGATCATTGTTTGCCAAATGAGGTTAAACACCGACCTCACTGAATTAGGATTTTAATTACGTTATATATATATTACTGACCTTTATTATGGAAAACGGTGCCAAAAATCCAGTAATACTGTTATTGGGTTTCGGGTTTGATTGTTCTGTGAACTTATGCATAACATATTATAATCTGATTTTCATATTTAAATGTTACCTCAAACTTGCACAAAATAATCTGTCTCAAATAGAAGAATCTGCTCACCGGGGTAAGTCTCACAATATTATTCTTCTGATAATTTATTTCAAAAAATTAAAATGTATTCTGTAAGAAAGCAAAAGCATTCAATACTTTTTTCATAGAAATGAACTTAATATAGAAATTAACTTTGTTTACATGAAGCTGAATTTTACAAATTCAAACTTACGAAAACTCGTTTCCAACTGACTAAATCACGATATCATCAAGATGAATTCGCGATTTCAAAATGCTAAATATATGAATTTACGATTTTCAACTCAGGATTAAGTGAATTCAAATTCATGAATTCACTATTTCAACTTCACGTGTGTATGCCTATTCTCATTTCTCAACGAGCAATAATTCTTTGGATTGTGTTATAATTTTCTATACTCATTTTAAAAAAATTAATGACACGTGTAAAATCGCTATTTAAACATAATTAATTCATGAATACACGATTTCAACTTCATGAATTCGAGATTTCAACTTCATGAATACGCGATTTCAACATCATGAATACGCGATTTCAACTTCATGAATTCATTATTTCAACTTCACATGCGTATGCCTATTAAAGCCTTACTCGTGATTATTTTGAATGGCTCACAATTCACTGTAATGCATTATATTATGTTTTGAATTTCTAAATTTAGTTGTTGTTTTTTTATCACAGTTTCCAAGATTTCCTGCCATAAAGGGGTAGAAGATCATGGAGTCGGTTGCTAAGACGAGTTGGTCCATCTTTCTTGTGGTTCTTACTATGAATGGATTGGTTACAGGTATGTTAAAAAACTGTCTAAATATTGCCAACAAATTATTCTGTCCGCCCAAACCTCATCGGGTTAATTTGACAAATATTTTTGTACCTTACAGATTGGTGCATTCCATGCCGATTATTTAAAACTATTTTACTTATTCTAATGTAGCAATAATTATAGTATTAATATAATAATAAAACATGTTTTAACAGAATGTTTGATTTTCGTAATAATAACAATAATAATAATAATAATAATAATAATAATAATAATAATAATAATAGCGATAATAATAATATCAACGATGCTTTCTTTTTGCTATTGACTCCCTAATTTACTGAGGAATTACGCACGAGAAAATAGCTTGATGTCCATGAAGATAATATTTTTTTCTATAAAATTCTTACATTTATGGTAAAAGTTGACAAGAATTTCAAGATGAAAGGAAGAATTTCATCGAATGTTTCCTTAAATTTTATAAAAGAATGGTTCCTGATCAGACTGTTGCAAACCCATTATGTTGGTTTTGTCATGGCGCGGCTCAGTTATTACAACTTTAGTAAAGGCCCATTATACCTTTTTTTATTTTGACGTACTTTAATAGTTTCAAAAAAGATATTCATTAAACAATTACCTGAACCATGTTTTTTTTTTTCTGTTGTTGTTTTTTTTTCATAAGTACGATTAATTGGTAGTTATTTAGGTAATGGAAGCCCCCCATACTAAAAACAATTATAAATGCCTAAAACGCCTTATTAAATCATTATAGAACTCATATGCAATTTCTAAAGAATTTTAAAAAATCGTTTCTGAGGAATAGTGTGCCATTAAAGTTCAGTAGAACCTCTGTTAATGAAGACATTATTGTTTAAAGGATGGTCAATAATGTGATAAGAGATAAAGAATGTTTCACTTTTAACTTTATTTATTCTGGTTCTTTAAGCTGTACCAGCATCAAGGAGTCTGGCAGTAGGAAAACCGTCGTCACAGCCAAATTTATGGGGTGGACGGACAGACTGGAACGCAGACAAGGGGAACAACGGCAACAGAGACCAAAATATCTATAACAACCAATGCTTTCATACATTGAATATGTGGGAGCCCTGGTGGATGGTCGACCTGCAGGCGGTGTACACGATCACCCGAGTTGACATCTACAACCGACTCGATTGCTGCAGTAAGTGAATAAATCACAATGACAAGTAAAATAACAATCTTCAGTAGAGCAAAGTGAAAAATATAATAGAATTAAGCCTTCAATGAAAAATATCAGTTAGATATAAGTCATATCACACTTAGTGAAGTATATAGAATTATACATTAAATAGCATAGTATAAGGCCAAAGACAGACGTAATGTATATTTGGCGTTATTTTATCATGATGGTCACTCGCGCATTCGCACTCTTGAAACATAAATGAATTAACATTACTTTGATTATTATCATCATCATTATCAACATCATCATCAATATCATCATCATCATCATAAAGATCATCATTATACCAATCCCCACTATCATCATCATTTTATTTATCACCGCCATCGTCATCATCATCACTACCATCGAACATCGAACTCACTTTTGGAGAAAAAAAATGTGAAAATAAATGTGTTTTCCATTTTAGTTAATAGGGCTAGAAATGTTGAGATAGCTACAGCAACAGTGAATGGTCGATGGTCCAGAGCTGCCTATCATTCTGGGGAGATAGGCAATTCGAAGTCGTTAGCGATAAATAGCGTTAAAGCACGTTACGTTAAACTGACGTTGAAAGGCATTTCCGAGTACCTGCAACTGTGTGAGGTGGAAGTGTATGGATATAACGGTAAGTGGAAGCACTGTGGATGTGTTTTTGTGTTGCTGTTGTTGTTGTTGTTGGTGGTGGTGGTGGTGGTGGTGGTGATGGTGGTTTAAGTGGCGGTGGTGTTTTTATTATGGTATTGATGTTTGATGTTGGTTTTAGTTGTTTGAGGTTATTATTTTCTTTTGATTTTTCTTTCTCTTCCTCTTTAAATTATAGGATGGGGTGGTATGTGGTTGTTGCTTATTTGCGCAATTTGAAAAGCTTGAGGTGATGCAAAGTTTCAAAATATGTATTCAATGTATCATGTCGGCCTTCTTTCTTTCTTTGTTTCTTTATTTTTGTTTGTTTGTTTGTTTATGTATTTACTTTTACAGTTTATGTGCCGTATTTGTGCCTATTTTCCCGTCTTTTCGCTTTTGCGAAAAAAGGTACACAGGGCAAAAAGACGAAAATAAACATGGTGTTATTAAGCCACCATAGTGTTTTTATATCGTAACATGCAGGATATAAAGAACCATGGCAAATGTACGGAATACACAAATGTCCTCGGATTTTGGGTGAGTGTCTCATCAAAAAATATTTTGATAATGGTTTATAGTTAACGTTGAGTAGAAGGTGAATATAACTTGCGATAAATTGCAAATGTGCGGGATCAAAATCGTGCAGTCTGATTAAAATCAGCTCCTAATTAACGTTTAACCTATATTGACTAGATCTGAACTATAGTCAGTTTGGCCCGCTGTGATTAGTAAAATGAAGTAAAAATGTTATATATTAAAATTGGCACGCGTAAACTCAATGTGTAACAATTAAGCTAATCTTTGGCACTTAAAACACAATAAATATAATCCTATGAAAGACAGCGTTATATAAATTTGATTTGTTTCACATTTACACACTCGGCATTTAAGTAATTAATTCGCTCATATAAAGCAGAAAATCCAGTTGGCAAAAGAAAAGATTGGGATTAATGGTTTAAATTCGGCTGTTTTCAAACTTATGTTTGACCTGATCTATTTTGGAATTCGTTCAATCTTTTTAAAAATATTTTTGCTTTGGAATTATTAAACTTTATACCTGGAAACTAAGAGATCAATATTAGCGCTCTAAGAAAGTCCGCTTATGGACCATACCCGCTTATGGATCATTATCTAAATGAATAATTTATTTATGTTGTTGTTGTTGCTGCTGCTGTTGTTGATGTTGCTGTTAACTGTTGTTGATGATGTTTATCTATTTTTGTTTTTTGTTTATTGGTGTTGCTGTTGTTGCTGTTGCTCTTCATTGTTGTTGTTGTTGTTGCTGTTGGTGACGATGATGATGATGATGATGATGATGATGATGATGATGATGATGATTATGATGATTATGATGATTATGATGATTATGATGATGATGTTATAGACCGAAGAACCGTAAGATCAATGCATACGCACAACAATGTAGTTTCAATTCAAAGAAATCACTGCAAACTAAAATCTCAAAAATATGTATACCGTAATCAATTTCTTAAATGTCCTTAATTGAAATACAAAAATATGTGATGATTGAAAACCGTAACAAAACCGTTGCCTGCAGTATCGAGACTGTAAACTCTCTTATTGGTTTAAAGATAGTTTACGCTCATTTTCGAGTAAAATCATTTCATCGCAGAAATTTATTGAAAACTATGAAGTTCTTACTTGAATAAAAAGAATGTACAAACTATGCATAGGAAACTGCATTAAAAAAAGTTGGTTCTTTCTCGAAGAAACTGCCAGTTTTTGTTTTAATGGCAGTATATATATTGTGGTGAAGTTTGAAACATAACATATCTATACTTTATGTGAAGTCGAAATATGTTGATTTTATATTTACAAAAAAAAAATTTGCAATAGGAATTTTCAATTTCAGCATAATACATGTATAACTTTTAACAGCCAGGAAGGTTGAATTCCATTCAAACTTATTTACACTTTATATCAAAATAGCTGATCGAGTGCAAACAAAACAAGAAATATCTTTAAAAAAGATATTTGGCCGGGGTAAAATTGGTTAACTTGTATACCTGTACGTTTTATTTTAGATCTTTTACAATTCATTATGGCAAAAACTATCATTAACATTTTATTTAAAATGGCAAGAACTATCCATGAATGAACAATTTTTCGCTTTTTTAATTTGTTTTTTCGCTGTTTTAATGTGTTTTTGCAACTCTTTTTAATGTGTTTTTGCAACTTTTTTAATGTTTTTTTGCAACTTTTTATAATGTGTTTTTGCAACTTTTTTAATGTGTTTTTGCAACTTTTTTAATGTGTTTTTTCAACTTCTTTAATGTGTTTTTGCAACTTTTTTAATGTGTTTTTGCAACTTTTTCTGATGTGTTTAAGCAACTTTTTAAATGAGTTTTTTTATTTTTTTAAATGAGTTTTTACAACTCTTTTTTAATGTGTTTTGGCAACTTTTTTAAAATGTGTTTTTGCAACTTTTTTTAGTTCGCTCCTGATGTTGGAAGAGAGTTTTTGTTTCGTTTTTGGTATTGCTGTATGATCATGGGTAATTTATGCAGAATATATGACGTATCGTATATAATATGTATTACACTGATTGACCCCGGTGCCCGGTATTTAAGGTCACTTATATTATTGCAATTCTGGAAATAAATGTAGAGTTAGATTCCATTAAATGGATATTAGTTTAATGTTTTCATCTTGAGTTATTTCCTGGTTTATCATTCTTCATTTTTTTCTAGATTATTGTGCCACAAACCCGTGCCAAAACGGCGGTGCATGCACGAGTGGTACAAGCAGCTACACGTGCAGGTGTGCATCTGGATACACTGGTTCGACTTGCAACCAAGGTTAGATTGATTATTAATCTAAAATAAATCAGTCATTCAGAACTAGATAAATCAAAAACACTTATATTTTGACTCTGCGTGATACAAATTGTATATGTCCGCCTGTACGGTGTGCATCAAACGGGCAAGGTGCCATTATATGTAAATGATCAGTAAACAGCTTAATATCACAATACTTTGACATGTTTGCTGTAATTGTGATTAATTCTATAATTTACTATGAAAAATGATGTAAAATTAAGCCACGTGACTAACGGAATAGTTCTAAAAATATCGTTTACACTGTAACGTTCAATTCTAATAAAAAGTAAGGCAGTCTTTTCATAATATATAGGTCGTTTTTTATATAATAACAGTAACATCTTCTATTTAAAGTTATTGGTCAATCGCCGTTATAATTCATTATACTGTTCAAAACGTTATAGTTTATTCATTTCTTGTCTGTATGACGTCAAATTTGGACCAAAATTTGTCACAAAAATATGATAAAATGCGTCGGAGAAAATATATGGAAAACCAGACAACAAATTATGAATTAACTTTAAGAACAAATTAACGTCAAAAAGGTTTCTGATGCGTTGCACCGGGTGCGTGTTACCATGGTTATACAATATCATAGTGAGCATGCGTTTAGAAAAATAATTCAATAAACGTATGTTTAATTTGTAGGAAACAATTAACTTTTGCCGTGCATATGAAAATATTCAAAATTTAATGGAATATGAAGACGTTAGACGCTTAGTCCAATTACTTTTTGAACAACCCTCGTATGTCAAAATTTTTAAATATATTACTAAAATTCAACTCAACATGACAGTGACGGTCAGTTTAATAGATCAAAATTGCGGTATTGTTAGTGTCCTGGTTGGCAAAGAGGGTGTTACACAAACTGATCACAGAGGCTTCTGCCATTGATCAGTACTATCAAACTCCTACGTAGTGGTACCCCTTTGCTTCGCGGCAGCCAATTAGATTAGTGCATAGAGCTTTGGAAGAGATATGTATGTCATTCAATCAATAGTTTTAAGAAATAATTATGCATTTTTGATTCAGTTATTAGTTTAACCACTGTCACACGATTAAAAGATTGTGACACTTATTATTCAAACTGATTATTTAAATTTAATTAAATCTCATAAAATTAAATTAATGTTTCCAGATGTTAACGAATGCGCAAGTAACCCATGTAAAAATGGTGGTGCATGTACAAATGGACGGAACCAATTCACCTGCTCATGCGCGGCAGGATATACCGGAACTACTTGTAGTCAAGGTAAGGTTACACCCCGCACTTAATTTCAAGTTCATGCCGTTAATATGTTCTACAAGCAATACGTCTTATATATTCTGATTTCAAAATACGCAACCTGGAAACACACGTTTTGTTGAGAATATATATACAATAACACTGCAAATCTACAAAAACATAATCCAATCAGCAATAGTAAATCAGTTAAGATAGTCGCCATTCATTCCGTTGAAGCTTAATATACACTGTGGCCCCAGACCCAAAAACAGCACATTACGTCCCTCTGGCAAAATATACCAACAAATATACAGGCTTAAGAAACAATGCCTCTGCTTGAGCAACTCTCTTTACATGCAAAATATCACAAAGGAACAGGTGTTTCGCCTTGTAGGTTTTTTTTCTATTGCCTAAAGTTTGTACCCGCCCCCGTTCCCTTCTCACCCCGCCCTGCCCCTTTAAATGACTTGTTTTACTGAGCATGTTGTTTACAAAAATGGCGGCCTTGACATCTCTAACCATTAGCATTTAAAAGCTGGTCATGTTTTCGAATTTGCTAGTCATCATAATAAAATTCACAAAAACAAGTTTCTGCTAAAGTGCTCTTTAAAGGTAAACAGTCATTTAAATGCAGAATAGTCACTTTATCCGGCCACTCAAAGTTGTGAAGTCAGCCATTGTATTTAAGCGTTGCGTCAAAACCCATAGTGATTTATAATGATAAACTGTCTAAAAAAGCTCCCTTCTTTTGTTATATATAGAAGCTCATTGTAAAAGATGAACCTTTAAACAGCTCTTTGTATCTTTTTTAGATGTGAATGAATGTTCGAGCAACCCATGCAAGAATGGTGCCACGTGCAACAACCTTGTAAACAGATATACGTGCACCTGTGCTTCCGGTTGGACTGGAACGAATTGTGACCAAGGTACAGTGTACATTGTTTTTAAAAATATGTTGCGCAATCGCGTTTCAAGTCAATTTATATTAGGTGGACTTTTACTTGATATATTGGAAATAAACTATTCCCAGCATAAAATTACTATTTGTTTACATGTTTATAGTTACTAATTAAGCGTAGGTTAAGACCGAAATACCGCATCCGTTCTATGTATTTTTACTACATTGTATTGTGTTCCTGGTAAGGGCCGAAAAGTTGCGATTGAGACTGATCACAGAGGCTTACAATCAAATTCCTACGCAGTGGTCCTCTTTTGCGTCGCGGCAGCCAATAAGATCAGTGCATAGAGCTTAGGAAGAGACATGTCTATCATCCAATCAATAGTAATAAGAAATAATTATGTATTATCTAATTTTACCCATGAAATATGGTGCTATATCAGTCAAATATATTTCATATTTTTTTAAAGATAAATATGTAATATAAATATGAAAGTGGGCGGAGTCAAAACTCATATTTATTTTAAGGGACTTCTTTCGCCATTTTGTTTGAAAAATCTGATAAATACAAAACAACTTTTTGCTGAAATTTGTTTTGAAAACTATCTAGAATGATAGAAAATGGTCTCATTAAGAAAATTATTCCGAACACCAATATCATTTATTCAGTCATTAAAGCTGTACAGACGCTTTTAGAATTGTTTTCGTGACGTCACAATGTAGCGCTAAACATCGCGTGCAAAACAAGACAATAATTATATTACTGCGCGCTGTACAATTGCAGTTGCGTAGCAAGCAAAGGGGTTCGTAACCATTTTTTTTTTGATAATGAAATTAAATAAAAAGGTTAGTTTTTCGTTTTTCGTGAAATATGGTATATATTTTCACTCAACATGATAAAATGCCACATATTTTCGTTCGCCGTCCCGGCTCGTGAAAATATGTGGCATTTTATCATGCTTCGTGAAAATATATTCCATATTTCACTCAAACAAAAAAATATCCTCTTTTTAATTAAGTTACATGTATTAGTATAACCACTGTTTCAAGATTAAGAGATTGTTACACTGATTATTTACACACTGATTATTTACACACAGATCATTTAAATTTAAAACTCATAAATCCTAATTTATGTTTCCAGATGTTAACGAATGCGCAAGTAACCCATGTAAAAATGGTGGTGCATGTACAAATGGACGGAACCAATTCACCTGCTCATGCGCGGCAGGATATACCGGAACTACTTGTAATCAAGGTAAAGTAGCACTCCGCACTTCATTTCAAGTTCCTGCCGTCAATGTCCTATAAGCAATAAATCTGATAAATCTGATTCCAAAATACACAACATGGTAAAAGGAAACGTACCAAACAATCAAATCTGCAATAGTCAGGCTTATGTTATAAGAATTTGTTGTTTCGTTGGAAAAGATGAACCATTAAACAGCTCTTTGTACCTTTTTTAGATGTGAATGAATGTTCGAGCAACCCATGCAAGAATGGCGCCACGTGCAACAACCTTGTGAACAGATATACGTGCACCTGTGCTTCCGGTTGGACTGGAACGAATTGTGACCAAGGTACAGTGTACATTGCTATTAAAAAGTCTGTTTCGCAATACTTAAACTATATTAAACATGTTCCCAGGGTAAAAGTAGTGATCGCGTTTCAAGTAAATTAATTCAAAAGTATCGGTTTTGGTCAAATTTTTCAGTTACAAAAATAGGTCAGTAAGATTCAAAATATTTTATTGGATTAAGGTAGCATTAGTGTTCTAGTCTTTTATCAAATTATATCAAGATCTCAATAGAAATTACAAAACACTCAATGTTTCCAGTTGTAATAAAACTTAATAAACTAAATGTTTTCAGATGTTGACGAATGCGCCAGTAGCCCTTGTCAAAATGGCGGAGCGTGTACAAATGGACAAAACAGATTTACATGCGCATGCGCGTCAGGATATACCGGAACTACTTGCAATCAAGGTAAAACTTAGATACTGGTGTGAGAAATTATTTCTGTTTAATATGCCCGTAAGAATAAGACTGGAAAAGGAATTGGAGCATCGCACTAAATACCTTATTCCGGTATATACCGGACAAGGCGGTTGAATGATTACATCCTAAATTCTCGCCCTTTTACCAAACGGAATGAACTTTTAACCGTCCAGTTCATCTCATATACTCAAATGAATGAAAAATGTAAGAATCGGCGAAAGAAAGGCCATCTTTGTCTAATTTGTGATCATGATTTCTGCAACGTTTGCCACAAATACAGTTTTTGTGAAGATATTCTTTAGATAAATCTGTCTAACTCTTTTTTGTATTTAATTTTTTATTACAAATATCAAATGAAAACACTTCATTGAATTTCATTCTCTGTATAGAGCTACGACTAAATTAAGAAAAAGCGTCAAGCCTTTAGTTTTGTTTCCCTTTTCTTTAGCAGTTTTTTTTTTATTGCGTATGTAATTAACATTGTCGAATTAATAACCATGGAAAGAAATCAGAAGCATGGGTACAACATTTTCAGAAATCTATGTCCCTGGTAAAAGTAACCATTATTTCTTAATGAATATTCCTCAGATTTCAATGAATGTGCTAGCAATCCGTGCCTGAACGGTGGAGCATGCGCAAATGAATTCAACAAGTTCACCTGCACATGCGCAGCGGGTTATACCGGAACCACATGCAGTCAAGGTAAGCACGTATTTTATTTAGATGTTTATTTTTTTTATTTAATTAATTATCTTTTCATTTATTTATTTATTTATTTTAATTATTCATTTATTTATTTATTTATTTAATTATTTATCCTATTATTTACATGGATAAAAATGGAAATTTGAAAAAAAAAATGTATTTTGAGATTTCTTCTCTGGGCAAGAGCTTTGTGTCAGCTCAGAAATTCAATACCTTAGATGTTAGGGAAATCAGTTAAAGGCTTTTCATTGATGAAAAACATTTTACGTTTTTCCGGAATGTTCAGTCTACATCGTATATTTGCTCCCTGTTTTTTTATGTATATATATATTTTTTTATGTATATACATTTGTATATATATATATATATATATATATATATATATATATATATATATATATATATATATATATATATATATATATATATATATATATATATATTTCACTTGAGTGAAATATTTACCTTTTATTCTGTAAGCATTTACAATATGTTTCTAAAATTAGATATCAATGAATGTGCGAGCAACCCTTGCAAAAACAGCGCTGTGTGTACCGATCAGGTGAACGGATACACGTGCACGTGTACGTCTGGGTGGCAAGGAACGCATTGTGATCAAGGTACGTGAACGCTTGAATGCTTTGCGTTGTATCAGATCAGTGTGAATTCAATGTACGTTAATTTTTGAATGCTGACCTACATTTTTTTTTGATTTTGCCTTTTAAGAAATTTCCGAAGCTTCCAGTTTCCCGCTTCTTTTCCCTGTCGTCAACTAAAGTCAGCCAATCATAACCTTAAACATCCATCATATATAGAAATGCCGAACTTTCATTGGCAAATGATAAAATTATGTTTATGACTCGATTTGATGTTTGTGGCAACATTTTGACGTGTTATGAAGAATTTAGTGGCTAAATGAAATTAAATATTGAATGCATTTAACACTGTTAAGCAGCTTAACAGTCTACTATTTACGTTTAGCCTAGTTTCGTACGATTTTTAAAGCCACGTGCGTAATGCTTCCATCGTGTCGCTTTTTTAAACTTTCATAGTCACGTTTCTTTGACCGCGTGCTTTAAACTTCCATCAGCGCTTGCCAGGCTAAACAAAAAAGAGATGTTCAAATGCACTTTCTACATTTATTTCACAAAATATTATCCTTCACAATGCATTTTTGTCAGATGTGAATGAGTGTGCCAGTAATCCATGTGTAAATGGTGCGTGTACAAATGGACGTGACAGGTTCACATGCTCGTGCGATCCTGGATATACCGGAACTACATGCAATCAAGGTATTTACCATGTGCTTATTTTTGTTGTTGTTTTCACGTGTTTTCAAAAACTGCGTTAACGATTTAGAAACAAAGAAACCTTCTTTTATGCACGAGAAAAGCCATTAAGTGCATATGGACCAAAAATGAAGGACATAATAACTTACGTTTCTTTATGAATAAATGATTTCATTATTGCCTAACAACACAACTAGAGCTTAATAAATTTTAAACATATGGTACACAGGAACAACAACATAGATAATAACAACAACAGAAGATTATCCAAATAAAACATTAGGGGACGTAACTGATGGTTCGTTTACAAATGCCTATTTCAGATATAAACGAATGCGCGAGTAACCCGTGCCAGAACGGAGCGGTATGCAACGATGCTGTGAACGGGTACACGTGTTCGTGTGCTGGCGGATGGACTGGCACACACTGCGGTCAAGGTACGGTTAAAAGTCACACAATTCTTTTATTTATTACATGCCATATGTTATTACAGGGGTTTTTACTTAATTGTTTTTATGAAATGAATCAAAAACTATTTGCATAATTCCAAATACATCAGTAATATTTTTTTTAATTTTTGTTATAAAAAGGTGACTTGATACTTGTGCCTCAAATGCATTTGGTCGTATTGCACAAGCAAGTCAAGTCAAGTCGAATAATTTATTGGCAAAAACATATACATGTTCATTACATGCATTGAAACACTATTTATCGGCTGATTAAAGTGCTACCGGAAGTTTGTTTTGCCATATTGTATCTGAATATAGTATATTCTCGTGTTATATTGCTCTGTACCTTGGAAGGAAATAAATGTCATAAGTATTGTCTCGTATTCTATTATTTATATTAGAAATGTGTGTTTATGAAAATCTACAGAGACTTTATTACATAAACCAATATCTAATTATTATAACATTTTAAAATTGAAATTAACATCTGTGTCGTTGTGTAATAATTTCTTTCTCTATTGTATTCCGAAAAATGCCATAATACTATTGACTGCGAATCCAAACAATATATTTGAATTGGAGAAAAAAGTTTTTAAGAAGTAAATGTGTACAAAATCACTTAATTTCCAGACATTGATGAATGCGCAAGCTCTCCGTGCAAAAATGGTGCCGCTTGTACCAACGGACAAAACAGATACACTTGCACGTGCACAGGAGGTTGGACTGGGACAGATTGCGATATAGGTAAGGGGTGTCGTAATCAGCTAGTTTTTTGTGAAATTCTTTCCTTATACAGTTGTGTTTTGAAAAAGTTAAACTTTCATATAATTATTTTATATAATTATTAATCTTCTCTGTTTGTTTTTTACGCTTACATTATCTTTGATCATTAAATGTTACAAATAAATGCATTTTATTTCATTTTTTTATTATTTTTTTTAATAAATCATTAATTGTTACATTCAAATCATTTTCAGTAAACTTATTTAGATTGAATGTTACATTGGAATCATTTTTAGAACACTTATTCCACAGCTATTTCGCACATTTTATTATATTGCCTTTACACATTTGGAGAATAGCCTTTATATTTTTACTATTCTTCTTAACTATTGAGGTATGTATGGTGGCTGATTTACGCCATGTCGTGTTTTCGCTTTTTTTCGTTACAAAAACAAAATGCGAAAATACGAAGATACAAAACGAAAAAAGACAAAAACCACAATAATAAAACGACAAAAAATTTGGAAAAGTGATGATTAAAAGCAAAAAGCAAAAGGGACGGTAAATTGGGCTTTTTTGTTAAAAATTTGTCTTCACTTTTCGTTTTTCGTCTTTTTTGCGAAAAAACGATTTTGGAATAAATCATCCCCATAGGTATGAGTGATACAAGTTTCTTTACGTTATCCTATCCTCTTTTGTAGATATCAACGAATGTGCAAGTAACCCGTGCCAGAATGGTGCCACGTGCAACAATGAACAAAACAGATACACGTGTACATGTGCCGGCGGTTATACCGGCACGAACTGTGACCAGGGTATGTAATGACATTTTTTCCATAAATAATCTGAAACTAATTATCAATTAAATAAGTACCATGACATATTTTCTTTCCACTTTTCGGATAAAAAGCAGAGATATTGCCATGACCCATTCGTCTGGGTAGGCGTTTGTTAACCTTTTAATATATTCGAATGTTAAGATAATCAATTCAAATAGAAAGTTATTGATTATTCATTGTGTAAAACAAACATATCAATCTATATTTCAATGATATATTTATTAACTTCTTTTAGACATTGACGAATGCGCGAGCTCTCCGTGCATGAATGGGGCAGCGTGTAACAACCTCTTGAATGCATACACTTGTTCTTGCACTGGTGGCTGGCAGGGGACAAACTGTGATCAAGGTAAGACTTTGAAAATATTAAGACAGTTTAAAACGTATTTCTTTTTAAAAAAATCTGTCATTTTCTGAGTCTTTTTAAAAGAAATAAAGCGTTTATGTAACCATGAGTAATTTTTCATCAAAAACGCTTATTTGAATATAACTGTGTATAGAAATTGGTTGAAAATGTAAAATATGTTCTGACTACTTTAATATTGTATAACAAATAGATATCGATGAGTGCCTGAGCAACCCGTGCCAAAATGGTGCCACGTGCAACAATAACCAGAACAGCTACTCGTGCACGTGCGCTGGTGGATGGACCGGAACAGACTGTGATGAAGGTCAGTTTATTAGCACTTACGTGTGTATACGTGTGTTAAATGCATAAAATCGCAAATCCAACCCATTGCTGATTCTTGTCGCTTGAGTTGCTAGCAACGCCTTCCAGCCTCATCTTTAAAGGCACATTATGTCGAATTGTCTTTTTCCTTTTGTAGAATGGATAATTATGTATTTTGTATAAACGGAGTTCTTTTAACCTAGCTGAATAGCTTCCTCATTTGAATCCACGGACGGAGTGGCAAGTGATTTGAAATCGGTGTCATTATCCACTCGGCCACGGACGATCCTATGTTGTGTTTTTATTACTTTGTGAAATTGTGTGTCCTCCCTTATCTATATCATTGGAAGAAAATTTAAGATTCCAGTTTTAATTTTTAATATACGGTGAACACTGTGTGTACGACCACCTTTAGAAATTAGGAAAATACTAAGTTCTTTGTTGACAAGCTTTATTCAATCATTAAAAGAAACAAAATTTATATACATTTTACCATAATTGAGCAATATTTGAACCAAGAAAATTTGTATTTGTGAAATTTTGTGATATCTTTATTTAAGGGATGGTCTTTGACACTTTACTTTTACATGTTTTACTGGACGTTTGCAATGTAAGGAAAAATACAATCAGAAATGAAAAAACCAAACATTATTTTTCCATTGCTTTATTATTTTGTAACATTGTTGTTTTTTTTTTAAATAATTTGATTGCAGAAATTTGTTACAATTTTATGTATATGTCAAATTGTATATCATTTATACATGTTTATTATTCAGAAATGCTTTTTCTTATGTTTTGATATCAGATATCGACGAATGTGCCAGTTCCCCGTGCCAGAATGGCGCCACGTGCACAGATTTTGTAAATTACTACACCTGTGCATGTACAGGTGGTTGGCAAGGCGCTAACTGCGATCAAGGTTCGTAAAGATCATCTACACAGCTTTTCATTTTTTTCATATTTTCTCAATAATATTTAGATCATTAGAATGTTGACCCCCAAAGAGACTGCCACTTTTGGCAAGGGAGATAGAAATTGTAAAAAATCGTGAACTATATTTAAAGAACTATTTTTTTCAGAAACTGGTTTAACAAGTCGTCTAACATAACATATTTGTAAGGAGTAATTTGACAATGCCATAATAGTTTATTGGTGCCTTATGTAAATCTTTAAAGCGATTGTTACAAAATACTGTGGCAGAACTTCAAAATCAATAAGTATTAAATCTTTCGAAGAAAGCATATGTGTAAAATGTTTTTAGACAAACACTTACATTTTTTTTACTTTACAGATATCGACGAGTGTGCGAGCAGTCCGTGCATTAATGGCACGTGCTCTAATCTTCAGAATGCATATTCTTGCACGTGTTTCCCAAAATACACTGCAAGAAATTGTGATTACTGTAAGTGTGAAAATAAAAAAAAATACGCATTTTTTTTTAAAAAGAGATCATTTCATAATATATTGTAGTATAATTAATGATAAGCAAAACATTTTGGATTTAAGTTTTCCTAACTTACACTGTAAAATACTGAAAAATGAACAAAGACACTTTCCAATCAAAAAATGCGAAAACAGACGACTCGTAGTCAGAGCTATGTAAATATTCATGCTAGTTTTACATGGAAACTTTGGTCAAGATACAGTGTTGCATATACCGTCAATATTTTAGTATATTGTCTTCTTTTAAGTTTTGTTAATTTAATGTCTTATGATAACTTGATAACTTGAAATTTAACAAAACTTGCAGTGATCGGGACACCAATGGATGGCAACTGGGGCTTGTGGCAGTCATGGCAGGGCTGTAGCGTAACATGTGGCTCAGGTGTGCAGAGGCGGTATCGAGCCTGTGACGACCCTCCACCGGATTACGGTGGCGCTCCTTGTGTCGGGGATTCCTTCGAGTCGAATGTTTGCTCTGGTTCGGGCTCTTGTACAGGTAGTAATTTATTCTGATTAACAGTTTCCTTCACCAGTATGGATACTTTAAAGGCGGCTTTATCTTGTTACTTACTTACTAAATGTTTATCATGATATCGATGGAAAATTCCTGAATGTAAAAGGCAAGGCAGTCTAAGAAATTCAACATGTTAATGGATATTGAATTGTATTGTTTAGTGTAGTTAAAACATTTCTAAATACTAAACTTTATGTAATAATCAATCTTTATTCCATAATTATTTTATCACTTATTATGATTACAAACAACAAAATACATTGGTAATTTGATAAATTTACACGTGTGTTATTTCAACTCTTTAAGCTAAGATTGACGGAAACTGGGGGGGGGGTCACGCTGTTCATGAGCCAAAAGTTGGCCAAAAAATGTACAAGGTCAGACAAAGAACAACCCCGCCCCCAGGGCGGGGGGTAAAAATGCCCGGAGACGCCTCCGTGTTGCCACCTGCACACAGCCAAAGTAATCAAACTTCTTCCCCGGAGAAATTTTCATCAAGGAAAACCGTAACCAAGCGGAAATCATTCCCCTTACAAAAAAATTACAGAAAAATTTTAGATTGCCAAAATCGACACCCCGGAACAATCAAACCTTTTTTAAAAGTTTGAAAAATTGATTTATTTTTCCAAATTTTTACTTTCGGTCTTTGGTTGTACCCTTCCCCTTTTTTTTTTTCAGTTAAGTATTATGGGTAAAACCAAACTGCTCAATTAGATCATTTTTAAAGGAAGGTTTTATCAGATTGATGGGTTATCGGTTGTTGGAAGTCATTTCTCTCGACTATACTGCGAAAACGTAACCATGCATGTACATAAAAAAGCTAGTATATATTTTTTTATATTTCTATAAATTTGAAATATGTATACTTATCTTATTTTTCTCCTAGCACCTGTATGCATGTCATTCCATTTCGTTTAACATGTAATTGATAAAATGTTTTTGTCAGAGTTGCCGGTATGTGCCTTGACTTTTACAATAAACTTGAAACTTGTATTTGAAAATTGTAAGATGTCTTAATTATTTCACTAAATTAATCTTTGTTGAAAATTCATTTATCTATCAGAGATGCTTTCATCTGAGCAGCAAAAGCAACAAAAATATGTTTATCTTTAAGGCCTTAAAACATTTTAATCTGACAAAGGAACTTATCCGATTAATTGACAGGATCGCGGATAATTATTAAAGATGGCGTTGCACAATTACAATTCTGTATTTAGAGAAAATTGTAAAATTTTGGATTTTCTTTTAAATTTCAGGCCTGTCCTAACGGTTATTTCACCTGCGCTACTGGTTCCGTGACCTGCATTCAGGACATGTTTGTGTGTGATTGTTTCGGTGACTGTGACGATTCTGTGTGAACTTCCCTGTGGGGCCGGGTTGCCACAAAATTGCGAGAAAAGGCTGGTTTAAAAGGAAATAAAGACATTTTATTACAAACTTTTAAGGCGTTCAAATGGTTTTGTTTTGTTTCGGAAATTTTTAATTTTTATTGCATTTTTTTTAAGAAAATATTTTTTTTGGAGATTCAAAATTTCTAAGGGTTAAAAAAAATTTTTGTAAACAGTTTGGAAAGGTTTACTTAAGTTTTTAAACACGTATAAACCTGAAAAACCCCTTTGAAAATAAATTACTTTTTTGTACATTTTTTTATTATTCGGCAACAAAAATTTGAAAACGGGGCTTTTTATTTGCCCAAAAAACATCCGGAAAATTTCTTTTTTTTTTTTTTTTCCCCCCTTTGTTTTTTTTTGGCTTTTCTTCGATATTACGTTTAGAAAATTTTTTCCTTGCTGCCTTTTCCTTTTTTTCCTTTGTACTTCGACGTTATAAGACAATAAATTGAAAGACAGCAAAGTGTTCGGAATGATAATACTATACATGTATTTTGTAAACTATGGAAAGCCATTATAGAATAAATCATATTCATGATATTTTTTTTAATTTATGCCACATATAAACATTTGAGCTTTGTTTATTTCAGGTATGACTAGTACTCTGTATGTGTTGGTAGTGTTTGTAGCAGTCTGGAGACAGATACTAAATCTATAGAGAAACGAGAAACCCATTCCGGAAACTACATTATGGCTAAATAAACATTACTTATATATTCTTCATCATTATTTAAACATATTTAAACTTTAAAAAAAAAAGAAAAAAAAACCAAACATTATTTCAGGTCATATTTGGAACTATCACTCATCTATAGTACTAACATAAATGTGTGCTTAATATGCTGGTTACGAAATGAAATATTTTATATATTTTCTCCAATTTCTTGGTTTCTTCTAACATTTTATAGCACATATCCATTAAATCGTTGCAATTTCTGCCAGTATTTATCATTCTTTTAACAATACATTTACATAGTTTCCTGATTTGTATAAGTTCCAGAATAAATATTTGTTAAAATAAGTAATTGCTTCCCTTGCATAAGCATGTATTGACTTTGACCAGAAGAAAAAACAACAACAGACCATCATCAGTATCATCAGTGCTTGGCAGTAAGGAAAGGGACACAACTCTGTAAAAACTTGACTCAGTATTATGAGATCTTTGTCCATTATCTAAAATAAATACAGAGAACAAAAGTGTGAAATTTCAACCTATTTCCTTCAGTTGTTTAAAACAAAGTAGGACAGCGACACGGACATCGGCACTGGGGCGAGCAATTGCAACTTTTTTGCCCTTTCCGTCAGTATAGATAATAGCTGAGGGCGTTCCGTACAATACATCCTATTCCTCGAATAGCTGAGCAAAACTCGAGGCACTGTTGCAACAAATTATGTAATATTAAACAAATTTGGTAATTTTATTTCCAAAATTTGCATATTTTCTTCTTCATTTTTGCAAGTTCGTTGCAATGGCATGAAAAAAACATCAACCTACAAAAAGCTTATAATTCTTTGAAAAACTCATTTAAATAATGAAAGTTGTAAAAACCTATTGTAACAAAGCGTTATTGAACACATTATCTATTACATGCCAATTCCTCACGGGAAACATGGGCTTCTCATTTGCATTTATCACAGCCTTTTTAAATAGAAAGTTAGGGAGACCCTGGTTTACTTAAATGTCTATTATGCATACATAAACTACTTCATTAGAAAGTAAAAACATGTTTTTTATAACGGTTAAATTATGATTTCAGAAAATGTTACATTAGCGATTATATATTAGCAAGAAATGTGAAAGAATTTGTCATAAAAGAAGCCATATGTAAACAAAGTAGTATAATTTCGACTTTCATACACAATTCTTATTCACTAGCAGTACTGTTTGTCAAAACGCAACACATGGAATAGATGGTTAAGGTAATTGACCAATGCGTAACCTTTTGGTTACTATAAAAGTACACCAAAACTAAAAAAAAACTTTTGAGAAATAAAAATGAAAGAATTTCTGAGGCATAATGAGCCTTTAAACTTATTTTTAATTTAGCATGGTTGTAATACAATACGTAAGAATGCACTATCTAATTAAGTCATAGAGGCTTTTATAAATGATAAACTCACGAAACTTCAACGGACGAGACAAATTATCACATTATCTCAATCAAGACAAATTTCATTTCATTGGTTCATGAGCGCATTTGAGGTAAAAGAAATAAGGTTATTTTAACCACTCTTGAATCAAAACTCCAATTCTCCTGTCATAGGAGGAAACATGTAAATGGTCACAGTAGAGCTCAAACCTATCACCCCTTCCAGTCAGGCAGACACATGGCCACATCAGAGACGTCTATGTATTAGTAGTATACCTCCCTAGCCATCTGCCATTCATTATACACTGTAGCTATATTTTCTTTTTATCAAAGGGACATTATGCTCATTTTTTTCATTATCAAGTTGAGCTTAATTTCAAAAGAATGACAATTAAAATGATGAAAAATGGTTTTTGGGAAAATGGTTAGGATAAAATATAAATCTGCCTAAATGTATGAGCCGCGCCATGACAAAACTAACGTAATGCGTTTGCAACCAGCATGGATCCAGACCAGCCTGCGCATCCGCGCAGTCTGATCAGGATCCATGTTGTTCGCTTACAAACTATAACAAGTAGAGAAACTGATAGCGAACAACATGGATCCTGATCAGACTGCGCGGATGCACAGGCTGGTCTAGATACATGCTGGTCGCAAACACATTACGTTGGTTCTGTCATGACGCGACTCATATAAAGAGTGGACAGTCTTTTTTTATAATTTGAACAACTTTCGCATGCGAGTTATTTATCCTTCACATGAATAAAATGAAAGGAATTATGTCAAAATGTTTATATACCATGATATACTACATTCGTTACTTCTTTATTAGTCATACTTTCTACCTACATGTAATTACTTGCTTTTAATTGGGGGGAAAAAAAAACAACAAAAAAACAAAGACACTTAACATTATAATCATAAAATTTATTTCCCTTTAAATCACAAATAGCAACAGAAAGAAATAAAATTTGAAAAGAAGAATTTAGGACACATTCTATCATTCACACAAGTTTACAATATATATCATCTATAAGAATAAATTATAATAAATATACAACTATAATTTCTGATTACATGTCTAATGGAATGGAAAAACAAGAGGGCCATGATGGTCACTCACCTGTATATAGGCCCCTAAGGTAGGGCCAATTTTAACCCAAGGGCTTTTATTTGAACAATTTTGGTAGACATCCATTAGAAGATTTTTCATGATAAATATCTAAGCTTTAGGGCTTTGGGGATTTTAAAAGAAGATTTTTTTAAGTTTTTACTATACGCATATATGGAAAAACAATAATCCCCCCTCCGGGCCAATTTGAACCCAGGGATTTTATTTTAACAAGCTTGGTAAACACTCATTAGAAGATATCTAATGATTGGTATCTAAACTAGCTTTTTGGGTTTTTAAAAAAAAATTACTATACACATTGTGAAAATCAATGACCCCCGGGATGGGGCCAATTTTAACCCCAGGGCTCTTATTTATAGACACTCATTAGAAGATGTTTCATGCTAAATATTTTAGCTCTAGCTCTGGATTGTTAAAAGAAGATTTTTTAACTTTTTACTACATACATAAGGGAAAAACAATGTCCCCCCCGCCCCTTGGCGGGGCCAATTTTGACCCTAGGGCTTTTATTTGAAAACACTTGGTAGACACTCAATAGAAGATGTTTCATGCTTAATATCTAAGCTCTAGCTATTTTGGGTTTTTTAAAAGAGGATTTTTTAAGTTTTCATTACATACATATAGGGGAAATAATGACCCCCTTGGACAGGGCCAATTTTGACGGTAGGGCTTTTATTTGAATAAACTTGGTAGACAATCACTAGAAGGTGCTTCATGCTATACTATATATCTAAGCTCTAACTATTTGGGGTTTTTAAAAGAATTTTTTTTTAAGTTTTTACTGTATAAAAATAAGGAAAATCAATAACACCACAAGGTGGGACCTATTCTGACCCAAAGGCTATTATTTGAACAAACTTGGTAGACTCCGACTAGATGATGTTTCATGCCAAATATAAAAGCTCTAGCTATTAAGATTTTTTTAAAGAAGATTTTTTTAATTTTTTCTTTCGATTGCGATGGAAACCAAAGTTCGGCATGGAATTAAATTCTTTGAACAATTTCTAAAATTCACTACCAAAGGAACATTCCTGTGAAGTTTAAAAGAACTTGGCTTTGCTGTGTATGAGGAGATGTCATTTAAAGTAAAAGTTTACGAACAGACGGACGACCAACCGACGCCGGATGAAAAGCGATCACAAAAGCTCACCATGTCACTTTGTGACAGGTGAGCTAAAATGTCCCCAAACAGAAAGGATAAATATTTAGCTAATATATACAACAGAGCTAAGAATTATAACCTGTTTCATATTTAAGAATTTAAATATTCACATGTGCCAAAAAACATAGCAGAAAAATTCAAATTGGTTTATTTTCAAATATTTTCAACATCTTGGTCTCAAGCAAATTTAAACTACCTAATACTGTACAACCTAAAAATCAACAATTTGGACTACCTGGCAATGGTAAATATGCACAAATTTCTACTTTTCAGTTCTGTTAAATCTAAAAGGATTGATACTTAATGTGAACATTTATTTTCACTAAGGAAAACCTACTTCCATTCTTAAATTTCAATTCCTCCCGAAAATTTCTGACTTTACAGTAGATTATGTACTTAAAATTCCATCAATTGAATCTTAAATGATTTATTCTTAACAAACAATGAGTTCTTAAAATGTTCTATCAAACCCCACAACTTATATATCATTCATTTAAGTGATTCTATCATACTATATAACTAAATTGTTTATATTTTGCAACCAGTCTCTTGGCCTTGAATTCTTCCATGCAATAAATATGACTTGAGCAAAATGACTTTACAAGAGCTGTCAGTAGGACAGAATGATCAACTATTCTCAGTGCTTGGATAATGTAAAATTTTGTAGTTTAAAACAAAGGCCATAATTCTGTCAAAACTTCAAGTCAGAGTTACAGGACTTGGACATTGACTTCCTATTCTGCTTGAAGTTTCAAGCCATTCCCTTCAGTAGATTTGGAGATACCAACTTGCATACAAAAACTTAACCTGCCAAAGTGTGACGCCATATCCTGGGTTAGTACAATAGCTTTCTCTATTCTTCAAATAATCCGAGCTAAAAATCATATAATAAATGATTTACTTTTTTAAGATGGTTATAACTTCTTTTCAACCAATACCCATCCACCAATACAAACAGAGCTCCCAACATTTGAAAAGCTACATGCACATAAAGCACTATTAGTAATTGCACAGTTATTATCGTATTCCGGTTTTAAAACCACCGTTTCCAATCTACTCTAAGATTTAAAAAAATTAACAGGTCATATAACCAAGTTAGTACGAGCTGGAAATTTAATAAAACCCCAGCCAGGAGTACTGAATTATATACTGGTATGTATTACACTGCATTCATGCTTTCTTTGATTCAACCTAAGCCTCATGGTGGAATCTAAATCTACCCATGCGACCAGTGCAGACCGAAGTCAGCCAGAACACCCATACTTACTGATCATGGTCTGCACTGTTTTCTCATCAGACAGTACATAATTTGAAAATTTTCTCTGCCAACAAGCATTCAAAACAGCAAAAATAAATATGTTCACTATGTATAAAGAAAATGTCAGATTTAAATCTTTGAGAAGCCCTTTATATCAAAATTAGAAAATGAAGACCTGGCAAGCAAAATAATATGATACAGATATGCATTATACAAGTTTAACAAAATATTTTGGAATGATTAAACATATTCAATCAATCAGTGATTTCTTTTCAAATTTAATGACGTAATACCCATACATACTTACAAACATGTATTCTTTCTAAAAAATTATACACGACCCATGCACTTTGAGTCTTATAATGCCTCCTCTACCAATATACAGTGTATATCTTATTTGTTTAAAAAATTTAAAAACATTAATAATGCTCTTAACTGTCTATATCATGATTGAAACTTTTATAATGATTTTCATACATATTTTGCTAAAAACTTTTCAATCACACATGCTAATATGGAAAAAAATTATGACTTAGTACTTAATTCTGCCCATGGACACATAATAAGAAATACATAAAGGGAAGTAATCAAAACAAGAAACATAATTAACATAATTATCTCCCTTATATATATACAATATATAAATGCCCTGATTAAAGCTATGTACATGCATGCTGACCTTGCTCTATATGTGTGGCACAGACAAGTCTCTATTACTACCATGAGTACTACAAAGTTAAAGGGAGACCACTGACTTTTTTTTTAGATTTATGTGTTTGGACCAACACTTGTGTGCAGAATTTCAAATCATTTACTCAGTCTATTTTTCCAAAACTTTCATTTAAAATTTAAAAAAACAGACCCCAAAGGTAAAAGTGTGAAATGCTTTTAACTCAAATCGGGCTAAGAATCACACAAACAAGAGCTGTCAAAGGAGACAGCGAAGCTCGACTTATAAAATACTGGACGCAGTAAGGAGGACAAATTTATGAAAGATTAAATCAATTATGTATAATTATGTATTAAGTTATAGTAAAAAAATAACATTTGTTAAAATAAATTCCAAGATCAAGGGAAATAATTCTAGAAATAGTCATGCTAGAGTTATGGACCTTGTCACACAAAATTTGTGTAATGATAAGAAATATATATTTGAAGTTTGAAGTAGATACCTTAAAAAGTAAAGAAGTTATTATATTTCTTAAAGAAAATCCTAAGTTCAAAGAGAGATAAATGTGTAAATATTGCTTCAAGAGTTATGAACATTGTCACATTAAATGTAATTGATGATAAGGAATAAGTATTTGAAGTTTGAGGTAGATACCTTTAAAAATAAAAAAATATTATAAAAAATAACATTTTTCTAGTAAAAAAATCTAAGTTTATGGGGAGATAATTCTTGCAATATTGGTGCTAGAGTTATGAACCTTGTCACATAAGATGTGGATGATGATAACGTAAATATATTTGAAGTATGAAGTTGATCCCTTTAGAAATAAATAAGTAACAGTAAAAAATAATATTTTGTATGGAAAATTCTAAGTTCAAAGGGAGATAAATCTGAAAATATTGGTGATAGAGTTATGAACCTTGTCACATAAGATGGGGATGATGATAACGTAAATATATTTGAAGTATGAGGTTGATCCCTTAAGAAATTAAGAAGAAACAGTAAGAAATAGTATTTTTTGAGGAAAATTCTAAGTTCAAGGGGAGATAAATCTGAAAATATTGGTGCTAGAGTTATGAACCTTGTCACATAAGATGGGGATGATGATAAGGTACATATATTTGAAGTATGAGGTTGATCCCTTAAGAAATAATGAAGTTACAGTAAAAAATAGTATTTTTTAAGGAAAATTCTAAGTTCAAGGGGAGATAAATCTGAAAATATTGGTGCTAGAGTTATGAACCTTGTCACATAAGATGTGGTTGATGATAAGGAACATATATTTGAAGTTTGAAGTTGATACCTTAAGAAATGACAAAGTTATAATGAAAAATATTTTACTGCACCAAAACTTTAATCTAAAATCTGGACGCGGACGCGGACGCCGACGCCGACGCCGGGGCGAGTAGGACAGCTCTCCATATACTTCGTATAGTCGAGCTAAAAATGATTTTCAGTTTAATTCTCAGTACATTTTTTTTCCCTTTTAAGTGGCCAAGTTAATTTCTGAAAGAATTTCAAAGTTTACATTTAAATTTCTGGAACTCTGAAAGAGTTCATTTTAATCAACAGTACATGATTTCTTATATAAGAAGCTTAATGGACATAATGTTAATATATCTAAACAGAAAAAAAATGAGTATTTATTTTACAATAGTAGACTACACAAATTAATTTTTCATACAATAAGTTGTCATTTATGCCTTTTTACAAACAAAATTGTTTGATACAACAGAAATCTCAAATTCAAACATCAGTAATAGATGTTGTTCGGAACTCGGCAAATATCGGTTTTTCCTAGCTTTAATCCGTAGGTAGAAACAAACTTTTACCATTATAGGTTCATGGTGCACTACCCGTCACTCACAATATATTTGTCAACCTGTTGCACGTATTTTCAAAGCTATAACTGTAAAAGTTTGTTTGTACCTACTGTACAGATTGGTTAGCTAGGAAAAACTCAAATATTCTTAATTCCAGAGTAAGTCTATTATAGTCAAACAGGTACATTGTATTTTAGAAGTAGACTTTTGCAGCCAATACACTTATAGTTTTTTACACTTTAAAGCAAACCTGAATTGACAAAAATTTCTATATATATTTGTTTAAAAAAAAAAATTAAACAAGAATATCCTCTACATAAAAGGTGATCTCAGCAAAAAATCTAAGTGCAAATGAAAAAAAAGAAATGCATAAAGAATAGTCTCCCTTTTGGTCACTATGTAAACAGTCTAAAAAAAACCCCTATAAAACCACCATTAAACTTAAACCTGTTTTCAGAGCCCAGTAAAGCTTAGTTAAATAATAACTATGCACAAAGAAAAGAAATAGTGAGTTAAAACTTTAAAGGGAATCTATTGCCTACTGAAATAGTGAGTAAGAAATACAATATTCCTTACAAGTTTCAGATATTAATAAATAAGTATCCAAAGTTGCAGGGGATTTAATCCTTACAAGTTTCAGATATAAACAAACAAGTTTTCAAAGTTTCAAACAATGTGTTGAATTTTACAATCAAATGATTATGTCATGGAATATACAGTTAACAAAATAGTGTCATAGACATCTCCCAACCAAAAATGATGAAAAATGGCAAAAAATGCCAACTGGAGCTTATTAGAAAATTTTTTAAAAACCGCATAATAGTATAAATCCTTTACAAAGCATAGTATAGGACACCATTTTTGAATGAAATTGGTATGATATCAGGACTTCCATTAGTGAAAATTTGGAAATCCTGTTTTTGACATTCAAAATATAATGCTTTTCCTTCTTTACCTATATAATAAGACTTCCAATGTCAGACACTTTCAGTCTCTCACTTCCAAATTTTGAAACCTAATGGATGCCCTGTGATATCAGCTTTAGAAGTGTCATGTATGACATCATTTTCCATGTATGATCTTATGGCGCAATATTTTTTGTGATTCGTAATATACAAGAATCATTATACTGAAGTTTTCCGAAACAACACTAATCTACAAAATAAGCATTCATTCAATAAAAAAATCTCCTTATGTTTTCTAAAAACAGAAATCATTTATTCAATAAAAAATCTCATTATGTTCTCTAAAAACAGAAATAATGCCGGACATTTATGAATATTCATTTCAAAAATTTGCTGGAATAAAAGTTATTTTCCTTGTCATAAAAGTTTTTTAACATGCATTTAATGATTCCTATATAACCATTCAAATTTTTCAAACAAATAACAATGGCATTTTCAATTACCCCAAGCACCCCTCCCCACTACCCACTTTCCAACCCCTTATAGCAGTTCAAAATTCCATATTGTTACAAAATATGCCATAAATTATGCCAACTCCCCACCCTTCAAAATTTTCTGACATCAAATATTTAATATTATGTAAAAGTCACAGCTCTATTCAATATTTTCAGATATGACAAATGCCTAAAATTTCTGACTAAAATTGTTTTGGTGAAACACTCAGTGAATTGCTTAGAATCAAACAAAGTAAATCATTTATGGGCATAGTCTCCAGGATTTATTCTATCATTTACAATCTAATATCAGAGAAGTATGGAATGCCAGACTATTCATTATTTTTATCATTGAAATTTGCATTGTCCCTGATTCTGTATATGGCATACCTTCTTGGTCACAGACAGCTTAATTCATTCAATTTCACACAACAATTCAAAATGCTTAACAAGACAATATTACATATAAACATCATGATAAAATGTAACATAGAGCAAAAAGGCAAAAACAGTAATGAAGGAATGTATTATTTTCATCTGTGTTTGTTGTATCACTGACTGCCTCAGAAACATGTTTCACAATACAACTCTCTTCTCATCAACGTTTATTTTTTCGAAGGAGTTTGGTTTTACAATGTACTTTTCATCAACACTTTAAAAGTCATATGGCGACTTTTCAGCATTGCTGGTGGAGGAAAACTTCTGGTGCCCCTCTGTGCATTATTTCAGACAAGAACAATGTTAACCCCTATCATTACATGAATCAATTAACCTACCTTACTAATTTTAATTTCATTTTACAACAAATGTTGTTTTTTTTCACATGCTTTTTACAACCCAGTCCATTATTCCACTATTTTTGTATCAAAAATGTTTGCAAAATTTTACATGGAAACATAACAGTGCACTCTTAATATTTTTTCCTGAAATTTGTACATGTTTATGTAACAGACCCTATAACAAGTAAAGAAACTGCTAGCGAACAGCATGGATTCTGATCAGACTGCGCAGATGCGCAGGCTGGTCTGGATCCATGCTGGTCGCAAACGCATTACGTTGGTTTAGTCATGACGCGGCTCAAATAAAGTATCAGTCACTTAAAACATAAAGGAGGCAATAACTCTTGTTTTCAAACATTTGTGACTTCATTCTTAGACAATAATTATAAGTACAACCTCTGCAGACTAACACTAAGTGAGACAACAACTTTTTTTAATGCTGATGGGTGTTGCTCTTGTGATGCTTATTTATCAACAAACACTTCTTTGGGATTGGGAAAAATTTGCTGGTAAGAATTGATGCTAATGTTTTAACCCTTTAACTTCTGGATGCAAAAGTGATAAGCCTTTGCCAGGTCAGTCAGTATATAAGTGCAGTCTGACCAGGCTCTATACTGTTACGTGATTTGATTTTCAATTTTTATCTTTATATTGCCATAATTGATAACGAACAGTTGCAAATATGGATGTTTGACTAGTCCATTTCTGAAATGTTGTAGATAAACACATGGTAAAGGGTCAAAGAGATTTTAGCTCTACAGAAGGCCATTTTGCAGAGGCTACACTGTACATTATAACTATATTTGGAATGGTATAAAAAAAAACCATCATATTTTGTATGTGTTCAATTACAATTACTTATTATCTTTATCAACCAGCCACTGAGCACATTTTGAGTTCAATAATGTATCTATGTATCTATCTTTTCTTTGTTCAATCACATGCTAAATATTACACAAAAAAACACTGACACTTTATATTGGTGACACGTTACATTGGTAGTAAATGTTCATCAGTTGGCGCAGTATCATTCTCGCCAAGCTGATCATCACCGATTCCTTTATAAGTCCTCGGTTGTCTGGATTTCCGAGATCTACATACTAAATCACAGCCATCCTGGAAAAAAAAAGAATTAAAGCTGTATTATGACTAACAGACCTCAACATTAATTTCAATGACTTGATCAAGAAACAGATTCTTAAATCAAAGCTTTTTTATGTGACACGGTTGAGTAACTTTGTTGTTGGGTTGGTAAGGATTTGAGCCTCATTGGCGATGTAAAAATCATTTGGCGACTTTCAAGCTTTATCGTTGGAAGAGAGCCTCAGGTGCCCCTCTGTATAGGAGGGCCTCAGGTGTATAAATTTCGGCCAGTATAAATTTTAATTTTCCCAAATATATGATAAATGATCTTGTCCAAATGGAAAATACCAGTAACTGATAACAAAACACCCTAAAGTATATCTGTATACATACTGCTTGAAGATTCCCAAAGTCTTCCCAGAAACTCAAGTTTGGTATCTGCTCTAAACCCTTTGCTTGCAAGATAAATCTGTTATACAAACAGCCTGCCAGTAAGTACACGGCTACAACACTAAAAAACCTGAAAATAATTATTTAAAAGCATATGGTTTAATAAACATACAGTGATACTTTTACTAATTTTTCTTTAGGTAAAACCAATGCATTTTCTTTTCAGGGTGGGGGGAGGTGGTGTGAAGAAGGGTTTAAGTTACATCAACATTGCATTATAAAGGTCATATGGTGACAGCTTTACCTGAGGAGGAACCTCAGGTGTCATTCTGTGCATTATTTCAGGCATGATCAAGCAGGCACCTGGGTAGAACCATCTTTGTTTTGTAAGCTACAGTGTAGCTGTAGAGCTTCTTCACACAGTAGCTGGTGTGATCAATACATGTCGTTTAAAATGGAAAATTATCACCAGTAATCATAAGAGTTGGGAAAAAATTAACAAATCTTTTCAAACATACTTTTTCAAGTTTGGTTTCAGATGTTAATACACATTTAAAAATCGTGATTTTTTCAAAAGCCATAAATTCAACTTTCTTTCTCAATTCCTTACATGAAAAATTTAAATTTCCCTATGATTAAGATTCTTTCCAAATGCAAATATCAGAATGAAGATTACAATCAAAAAAGGCCTTGCCTATACATGTACTAAGTATATGTTTTATAGGTAACAAGAAATGTTTAGACATGAAACGATAATATGTATGTATTAAAGGGACTCCACTGAGTTTATTTGACATGATGAGACTTAAAATATTTTACGATTTACAAGATTTATGAACAATTTGATGAAAGTCTGGACAAATAACCTGTGTGCAAAATTCTAGACCGTTCGCTAATTATGTTTTTCCAAATAAATTATTACGTCTGTGAAAAATTGCTCCGAGTAAAAAGCATTTAAATGTTTTTTTAAATCTAATCTGGCCAAGAAAACTTTCAATAATTAACATGAGTACCATAGTGAGGGCTATATCTCAATAGTTGCTTTAAGGCTCATATCCCAATATGACTAACCTGTTAGTGTATACATGTTTTATTTTAGTTTGTGTTGGAAGCTATATGCTTATTGAAACACTTTCAAATCCGTTCCTGGAACCAACCAGTACTAAGCAAAGATTATAAATATAAAGTTTCTTCTTCACGGATACAACATCTTGCCCCTCACAAACCAGTTGATACAGTACAGATAAAGAGGAATATGCTAATTCCTGCGAGTAACCAGTAATTACAAAAAGCGTGACTCCGAGTGGATTATAAATTTGCACATACTGTAGATATGTCATTCCATCATATATAGTAGATGATCTTACATGGATATACTGAGTTTATTTAATAAGTTGAGTACAAGTTATCATATACAAGGCTGGGCCGAAAAGTATGAACAATGATTTAAGTTTATACAGAATTTATTTCAGTTTCATTGCATTGAAAGTTATTGCTTATAAACACATTCAGGAATCCATTCATGGAAGTAACCAGTACTGAAAAATGTGTGTAAAAATTCTTGTTCCAGGAAACAAAAGTCTGCCGCCACACAAACAATAATTCATGACCACACTTAACTGATTTCAGCTGCTGAAATAAGTTTTAAAAATAGGCAGCCCTAAAAACAAATATGGACTCCCAAAATCTCAATCATGGGGGTCAAAGGGCCTGCAGCCTGAAATTCCTAGGAAAAGCCCTGCTTTGGTATGATTTTGACCAAGATACCATCGTACTTACAAAATTAATCTACATTTGTACTGATTTAAGACAACTGTGTGTAGCTTTTATATGCTTGAGACCCATTTATAGAGGATATTTAATAAGTGTAGGTTCAAAATTTTTTTTAGAACAAGTTAAATATTATTTCATTCAACAAGTTTAATAAATTCAGTAATGAATCATACACTAATATAATATTCTATTTATCCAAAAATAAAAACTGTTTTAAGTGCAAAAGAATCATTTTTCATTGATGCACCTATAGTGTAATACTAACATTTAACGCATCATTACACTGTGTTTGTATAACGTTATTGACATCAAGTCGAATCATATGTACTGCCTTGCAAAATCATTTTTTAGGACTCGCAGCATCTGCACAGGTATACAATCAAATTAAATACATTTGTACTTACACTATTAACAAAACTGAGCCCACACTTAACCCAACCGTGATGAAAGGCTGTTTCTTACACACGACTGCCGTGTTGATTTCAAACAGATAGTAACAGCTTTCTGTTTTATTGTTCTCCTCACCTAACACTCTCGCTATCTCCTGTAAAATGAAAAATGAAAAAAAACCCACTATTTTTTAGCTTTCATGGCCTTGACTTTAACATGGAGTTAAATATAGATGGAGAAGAAACTGTGACACCACATAGTTAAATACAGTATCGGTGGAATTGTGTTTGCACAAGTTATCATGTGTCGCGGGATTTTGCGAGATTTGATGTATCCTGGGTAAACGTAACCAATATGCCGCCATATTGAATTCCCTGAGGTACATCAACAAGAAAGTCGAAGCATTTTATACTTATATAAGAAGCAATAGTTATTTATTCTAAAACTACAACATACACTTTTCCACACAAATATTTCTCAGGTGAAAATCCTTGTTGGCAATGTAAACAATAATTCACGGACATCGCCAAAGTTTTAATGAAAGCACAAAAATCGAAGACTAGCCGGAAAACCTGATTATCACCGAAGTGTGCAGAGGATTGTGGGTCTGAATCTGACTATGGTATACTTTCGGAGCTTCCTATCCGTTGTATATAATATATATGTGACTTTAATAACAAGAATATCTGTAGCTTATTTTCATAGACAACAAAATAAATACAGGTCAGGGTGTTCACAAGCCATGAAATCTTGAGGGTCATTTTGATTAAGTTTTACCAACTAAAAGGTGAAAGTCCCATGATTTAAACAAAATTTGACCCTTCAGTTAAAATCAGGCCTATTGGAAATTTGAAGGGTCAAAGAGTCATTTCAAGGATCACTCTGATTTCAATTTTTAAACAAGATTGCATTTGAGAAAAATGCTATGCCACCGCATGGTTCAAATTTCATAGCTGTACATCAAAGGACAAGAAAGTAGGTCACATCATCAAAATCTAGGTCAAAGTTCAATTTTACAACTAAAACTGTGCACACTGTCAAAATGTCATTGCTGTACATCAAAGGACAAGAAAGTAGGTCACTGTCCCCCTGGGCAAGGCATAATTTTGACCCAAGGGTTTAATAACAATCTTCAAACAGGTCCACCAAACAATATTTCAAGTCAAATATCTAAGCTATAGCTTTCTCCCATTCAGAAAACATTTGTTTTATTTTCTGTTTTTACTACGTGTACATAATGAGAATCACTGCCCCTCGGCAGGGCCAATTTTTGACATTTGAACAACTCTGGTAGAGGACCTATAGATGATATTATATATCAAACATCAAAGCTCTATGCCTTGAACCTTCAGACAAAATTTTTTTTTTTTCACTATATGTACATAATGAAAATCAATGACCCCCGGGGCGGAACCAATTTTGACCCCAGGGCTATAATTTGAACAATCTTGCTAGAGGTTCACTACACAATGTTTCATGCAAAATATCTTAATTTTATCCTTTGTAAATTTAGAGAAGATGATTTTTTAAGTTTTAACTATATACATATAAAATAAACCTATGGCTCCCAGGGGCGGGGCTAATTTTGACACAAGAGGCAAAATTTGAACAACTTTGGTAGAGTACCTTTAGATGATATTATTTAACAAATATTAAAGCTATAAGCCTTGTACCTTCAGACAATAAGACTTTTTTATTTTTTACTATATGTATATATTGAAATCAATGACCCCCAAAGCGGGGCAATTTTGACCCCAGGGCTATAATTTGAACAATCTTGCTAGAGGTTTACAACACAATGTTTCATG
The DNA here is from genome assembly GCF_026571515.1 of Ruditapes philippinarum. NCBI lineage: Eukaryota > Metazoa > Mollusca > Bivalvia > Venerida > Veneridae > Ruditapes > Ruditapes philippinarum. The sequence goes on from NW_026865725.1 coordinate 246,609, forward strand.
CAAAATATCTAACCTCTAGCATTTGTCAATTGCTAGAAGAATTTTTTGTAAGTTTTTACTATATACATATAAGGAAAACCAATGACCCCTGGGGCGGGGCCGATTTTGACCCCAGGGCTATAATTTGAACAGTCTGGGTAGAGGTCTACCAGACAATGCCTTATGCAAAATATCTAAGCTCTAGGCCTTTTGGGTCTTTACAAGAAGGTGTTTTAAGTTTTTACTATATGTACATACAGTATAGCGAAAATCAATGACCCCGGGGCGGGGCCGATTTTGACCCAAGAGCTATAATTTGAACAATCTTGGTAAGGGTCTACCAGATGATGCCTTATGCAAAATATCTAAGCTCTAGGCCTTTTGGGTTTTTACAAGAAGGTATTTTAAGTTTTTACTATATGTACATAGTGAAAATCAATGACCCCCGGGGCGGGGCCAATTTTGACCCCAGGGCTATAATTTGAACGATCTTGGTAGAGGTCTACCAGACAATGCCTTATGCAAAATATCTAAGCTCTAGGCCTTTTGGGTTTTTACAAGAAGGTATTTTAAGTTTTTACTATATGTACATAGTGAAAATCAATGACCCCCGGGGCAGGGCCAATTTTGACCCCAGGGCTATAATTTGAACAATCTTGGTAAAGGTCTACCAGACAATGCCTTATGCAAAATATCTAAGCTCTAGGCCTTTAGAGTCTTTACAAGAAGATTTTTTAAATTTATTCTTATAATTCTGCATGGAATGAAATTCTTTGAACAACTTTGGAAGCTCTTCACCCAAGGAACAATCCTGCCAAGTTTGGTTGAAATTGGTTTTTCACAAGAAGATTTTTTAAGTTCACTATATAATCTATATAACACACACACACACAAACACAGGTGAATCGCTATATGCCACCGCATCGCAGATGCTGCGGTGGCATAAAAACATAATAGAACAATTGTTAAATGCAATTTTTGTTGATCAAATGCCTTCAATTATTGGAACTCACTATGACACCATATGTAGACTTGATGTCTGTAAAAATTATATTTGTATCCCAGAATTTAACTAGTTTTTCAACAGATGCATCAATTCTGGGAGAGAAAAAAAACAAGAAAAGTTTAACTTACATCGGGTGCCGACTGATCGCATATAAACATGATTCTTGCACGCCTATTTTCACCCTTACAATGCGAACCGTAAGGGTCACCATTGTTATATTCAAGCAACACCCAATCAGCTGAAAGTTATAAAAAACAGCTAATATCAAACATTGTATAATCTCTTTTCTTGTGTTATCCAACTGCCCCGCAGCCCATTCTGCTCTAAAACCAAGCTTTTTTTTCCTTATATACATTTATTTACTTCAGGTACTTAAACAGAGGTATTCCCAGTGCCTTAACATCATGTTTTTCTCCCATTGAGAACAGAAGCATAAAATTTCAAGTGGTCAATCTATATATCAATGTTGTTTATTTCTTTGAATCCCTCTTTGACACAAAATATGTTATGAACACTGTACAGGTAAGGAATGAAAATAGTTAAAAGATATTCAGTTCACTCATTTGTCTTCCCACAAACCAGCTTTCATAGTTACCAATTTCTCGGCATGCAACCAGCTACATGTACTAAATCCCGCCCAAAAAACCCACTTAATTTCTGAATCAATTTTGAGCGATAAATTACAATTAGGCTCATTGCCATGAATCAACTGTCACAATTCTGCAAAATCTTGATGACTTACGTCCCGACATGATGTCGGCATTCGAAATTCTCCCGACAACTTTTGTTGCCTTATCTGTTTTGTTGATTTGTAAGACACCAACATCCTTGCCCGAATCTGTAGAATCTATTGCTTGAGTACATATACCAATATCATATATATAATAATCATCGGAGGCTTCAAATCTATAAATAGAAACATATTTTCATTTTATTAAAGTGAACTAGTCTACAATGAATAAGCACATACTCCATACTGGTAAGTATTTGTCATTTTCACTCTTGGTCCAATAATCCTTTAAAGATTACTTAATCAAAATTCAAAAGTCATGTATTTATACTGTGCTCCTCTTAGTTCATGGTACTTACTGCTTTGAAACCAGAAAGAAAACAACAAATAAATCTTAATATGGTACAAAAATTGTCATAAGCTATAACCAGGCTGGTGAAAATGCCCTATCGGGCTTATGACATAACAAGAGCTGTCGGTAGGACAGCAATACTCGACTATTCTTAGTGCTTGATAGTAAAAAAAATGCTTGATACAATTACCTCCTCCTGTTTACAGGTTGGGGTAATGATGGTGAACAAGTGTGCAAAGTTTCAAAGCCATATGTCAATGGACTTTGAAAATATTTGAACTATTACAAAAACTTTAACGTAAATTCTAAGTCGAAAAAGGGGCATAATTCTGTCAAAATGCTTGATACAGTTACCTCCTCCTGTTTACAGGTTGGGGTCATGATGGTGAACAAGTGTTCAAAGTTTCAAAGCCATATGTCAATGGACTTTGAAAATATTTGAACTATTACAAAAACTTTAACATAAGTGGTTACGCCGACGCAGACGCCGACGCTCGGGTGACTACAATAGCTCTACTTATTCTTATCGAATAGTCGAGCTAAAAAATCATATTTCTAGAAAAATAATAAATATATTTCTTTTAAACTTTGTTTGTTTATTGAGAGTAATATTTGACATAAACTGAAAGAAAAATATTTGGCTACTGTCACTTCAGTGAGAATTATTTCCCTTTTTTCATGTTTTCATAACACATAATTTTTGAAGTCCTTAAAAATTATGTTACATATGCAAAGTGTAAAGCAAAAAAGGTTAAATAACTTCTTTATGCTCTTATTCATTGCGCCAACACCTGTCAGCATACATTGCATTCAGTTTTCAGAGAAAACTTCCAAACATAATGTTCAGTGTCAAAGCATTGTCAAAATATAAATGCCAAAAACAGAATATTTAATCCAAATATATAGAATAAAGGTACTGGCACAATAAACTAGAGCAAAATGAATTTGTTGGACACATTTCTAGTAAGAATTTTTAATTACAACATAATTTTTATGAACTTCAAATATTTTGTTTCCAGAAAATGGGGAAAAAGGGAAATAATTCTAAGACAATGAAAGATAACCAAAATATTTTTATTTTGATTTGTATCATACATTGTATGTAAACTCTTAATAAACAAAACAAGTGAGAGTGAAACATATTTTTAGAAATATGATATTTTATGTTTAAGCCCGATCAGGCATTTTCACCAGCCTGATAACATTAAGGTATTTTCTGCTGTATGGCACAAGAAAACAACAATATATTCAGTCAAAGTCAAATTTATTTTAATGGACCAAACATAGACCATATGTCGGCCATTTTGAAAACAGTATGTCATCATTTAAATCGCGGTATTGGTGTTACATTTCAGTTTTTTCATGTTTCAATTAAAATCAGGGTTCCCACTCTTAGATATTTTGAAAATTTAAGGACTTTTCCAGGACTTATCAAGGACCATTTTTTATTTTAAGGACTTTTTAGAAGATTAAATTTCAAGCAATTTGATTTTTTTTTGTCCTATAAATATGTTCATGGCAATGTTTAGAACAACATTTAATAACACCAATATAATACATGTAGTTCATGACATAAATCTAACTCTATCTAAGAAATACATTAAGTGTCTAAAAATAATGAAACTTTGTGACAGCAACTGTTTTTGCAGGTTGTCTGCAATTTTCATGTAATTTTGCTGTTTTTAATGCTTCCAAGAGGTCACTTTTTTACCAGATATTCATAGTACTTTAATAAGTAACCTGACATTTGACCTCTGTCCACTAAGGCTTCATAGAATGGCAAAAGCATGTCACACTGAACGGTATATAAAAACTGCCTGCAGGTGTTTCTACATTCAAAATTTCACAACTTTCATTATTAAATGTTGTATTCTGCTTTAGCCAGTGCCACAGGGGGTGCACTTTCCAGTACCATATATGAACTAAATCAAACCCTAGTCTACAATATTTTCAATTTTGCTGTTTTGGATGTTATTTAGAGATTCTTATTTGTATTTCAATGACAAATCTTTTGATTTGATCTTACAAAATATGGCAGCAGCACGAAATACCCAAATATACCCAAACACAATTATAGCAATATTCATTTTGGTTTGTATACTAATAGATTTTAATGAGAAAATGATATTTACAAAATAATATGACTTAGCCAGCTATAACTGTCATTCATTCCATTGAAATTGGCAGTTCAGATGTTGTAAGAAAAAAAATTGTGACATTAATGATTTGCTTAAATCTAACTGGTTCATTAATGAATACTCCAATAGGCAAATGTACTTGCAAGATATGATAATATTTGTTGTCTATATTTAAATTTGTAGGATATAATTTTGTTGAAATTTCATACAAGCTCATTATCATTTGTTTTGTTTTTCTATTTAATAGCTTTAATGGAGTATACTGTATTTGAGCATATTTTGGTTCAAATATGTATATTTGGGTATGTTTGATTACATCTAAGTGAAAGTGTATATTGTATTCATGATTAAAACAGCACTTTTTTTAGTATTACACATTTATTTTTAGTATATTTTGGCTATCTTTGGGTATTTAATGCGACCCAAATATGGTGTCGCCAATTGGCTGTGCTCTGCCTTGACAATAAATAGTTCATGTATGTAATACTATTGTAACGTATTGTTAAAATAAACTTTATTTTATATTGATTTACCTTTGGCTTTTAGCATGGTTGTGAGCAATTAGGATAAAAAAATTGCCCAAGGAAACAACCAGACCTGTGAGCTTTCATCTTTTTCATGTGCTTTGAGCATGGGCCAATCATTGAATCAAGCAAACTTGAGGTCGATTTTTGACTGTCTTATCAGATTTTCCAAACAAAACAGCCATTATAAGTAACCAGAAAATAAATGTTAAATCTCATAAATGTCAACCTTGGCCTCCAAAAACACTTGTAAATCGAAAAATCATCAACATTCAAGATGTGGAAGTCAATATACTGTGCTAAGACCGCCATTTTGGTTGTTTGATTTACCTCCCCTTTTCCAGACTAATTCCCGTACCTTCCCGGCCTTTTTTATGTATCAACACTAATTCCCGGACTTTTCAGACCGGGAGCTCCTGTTTTCAATTTCACAGACATTTCCCGTTTTCCCGGACAGCGTGGGAACCCTGTAAAATTTTCACATGTTATTTTGCTTGATTTCAAATATTAAAATTATCCTTACTTTGTAACTCAAAAATTTATTTTTTTCAACCAACGAGAACATTTAGAAAATGATGACTGTTTCAGACATATCATATGCACAGATTTAATGGAAAAGAGTCAACTCCGCCCTATACCAACTTGGCACGGGTATTTTTGTGTAAATAAAAGATGTTGTTGATTAATACATGTACTAGTATATCCTCATTTTGTCTCGTTCTGCCTCTTCACTTGTTTGTATTATAATTTTGTAACAATAAATGTAATATAAAGCACTGTTTGCTCTTTGTTATATTTATAAACTCTTGCTGTCTCCACCAATTGACAGTCCCTTTATGAACTACATAAAAAACTGAGGTTAATCGAGTAAAAACAAGAGTTGTTTTCCTTAGTTTCTCTTCGCTTGCAAAAGAATGCAAATTTAGCCGTGTTTAAATTGCTAGTTTGGGGCAATTAAAATTTTGAATGTCCGATTTTGTATATTTCAACACATTGTTTGACACTGAAGGTATTTAAAATTACGGTTAAACCTACCACGAGTCAGAAATACAGTGAGATACTCAATCAGTTATCTTTACGATAAGAAAAGCCTGTCTGCTGCAAGTTCTGAAACTGCCAATCCGTGCATTATAAATAATTACAATAAATAGTGATAACACAAACCTAAATATTAATAATTGAAAAGTGGGCTGAGTTGACCCGAGCCAAGTTGGAATAGGGCCGAGCTGACTCGGGGGCCGAGTACGTTTTAGGGCCGAGCTGACCCAGATTCAGATTTAATGGACTATTATTGCATTTTTCTAGAAATTTGTAAAATGTTGTTCTGTTTAACGTAAAAATCTAGAGCTTTATAATATTTTGCACAAAAACTTTATAGTATAGGTGTATGAACAAAATATGTCAATTCTAACCAATTTTAAAACTGGTCATTACCGTGAAATAAATGATGATGCGGAATTACTGATGTTGAGTATATCATATGTCAAAATACTATTAAAAATATTGTTAAAATACCTTCTTTCTTTCTTTTTTTTTACAATCTATTTGAAATATTCTATTCTAATATAACTTTATGAATATATACACTAATTTCTTTCTTTAATATTTCTGTAAACATACCCCTATTTAATGTAAACCATGGAAAAAATCATGTTAATTTTAAATATCCGAATACTATTCCACTTTATACATACCGTTTTCCTCGAAGCAATTCAATTTGTCCTTCTCCCTTTTTCTCTGACGTACTAAGATGTCTCATAAATCTACATTTCTGGTTATCATTGCTGGCAACCAGCACTGCAAAAGAGATCAAACAGAGAAAAATTGAAAAAAATCGTAACATTTTGGTTCCGTGTTGTTTTACGGTTTATCATGTGATTTTACTTCCGTAAAATTTACTGTAGGTTAACACACACTAAATATTCACTTGGTCCAATTTTGTGTATGGTCATTGGTCAATATATCGATCTGAGCCAGTGATTTTTTTACAAACTCATCAGTGTGGGTCCTAGGACTCGCTGGGCTATAAATCTATGAGTCCCAAAATTTAGCAGAAAAATCCAAGTATGAAGGCTTAATATTGCTTTAGTGATATGAAAGGTATATTAACAATGGAATGAAGAAAAAATGAATTTGATTTCTACATTAATTACAATGCTTCTGATACTGAAACTATTCAAAACTGTCAAATAGTTTAATAAGTTTATTTCCATTAGTTTGAGATTAATCAAAAGTTATTACCAAATTCCTGTAAGACAGGACTCCCAACTCAGAAAAAGTATGCATCCAAAAGATGCACATTTTTTGAAACTTTGCATCCACAGCAAATTTAATGAGTCCTGGACTCAGGATGCAGAGGTAAAAAAATCACTGTGAGCAAGAACATATCTCAGAATCTAGCTTTGGCACATCAACATATTTTGAGCATGGATAATAGATGCCCGTTTTTCTAAGTCAACATATACTCAACATCACTAATTCCGCGTCATCACTTATTTCACGGTAGTGGCATAAAAATTGGTCAGAATTGACATATTTTATTCATACACCTAAACAACAAAGTTTTTGTGCAAAATATTTTAAATCTCTAGATTTTTTTTATGTAACAAAGAACAACATTTTACAAATTTCTGCAAAAAGCAACAATAGGCCATTAAATTAGTGCGTATGTCTGAAATAATCATCACTTTTTATGCTTTTGTTTGTTAAAAAAATAAATTTTGAGTTACAAAGTACGGATAATTTAAATATTTAAAATCAAGCAAAATAGCATGTAGAAATTTTAACTGAAACATGATGACATACTTTTTTCAAACAGGCCGACATAATTATGGTCTACATTTGGTTCATTAAAATTGACTTTGACTGATTATATTGTTGTTTACTTGTGCCACACAGCAGAAAATACCTATATGTTATAGCTTATAACAATTTTTTTGTACCATAAGTTTCAGTTGTTGTTATCTTTCTTGGTTCAACGCGTTAAGTACTGTGAACTAAGAGGAGCACAGTAGCTATATATAATATGAAATTAGGCAAAGCCTATGAACGGGGAAGTCGTTAAAAAATTCCTTTCATTCTTTCCGTTTTAAAATTGTCATTCGGTATTACAGCACCGCTTCCGTTTTCACTCGGAACACTCGACGTTTATTATTTATCCGAAAAGTTGAGATTTGTTCCGTTATCGGAATACCCCGCCTTTTATCATTGAGTTACATTGTAAATGGCGGCGCCCGACTAGAACTGACACTGAAAATTTCATTGATAGGTATAGAATTCTATATATTTTTTAATTGTTTCTATTTGATTTTCATTTAAATATACACATGTAGTCTATAGCCGGGCAAGCCAAAGCCCGGACCCGCTTCGCGGGCCCGGTCTTTGACTTCCCCGTATTAGATAAAGATATTTCATCGAACGACATATGAGCCGCGTCACGACAAAACCAACATAAAGGGTTTGCGACCAGCATGGATCCAGACCTGCCTGCGCATCCGCGCAGTCTGATCAGGATACATACTGTTCGCTTACAAACCCTATAACACGTAGAGAAAATGATAGCGAACAGCATGGATCCTGATCAGACTGCGCGGATGCGCAGGCTGGTCTGGATCCATGCTGGTCGCAAACCCATTATGTTGGTTTTGTCGTGAAGCGGCTCATATAAAGATATGCAAGCCAGACCTAAATGTAAATATAACAACCCAAGGTACACAATGTCTTTTTAGCTTGCTATTTATATCATTTAGCGTTATAATTAAACAGCCAAAAAAGAGAGAACGTATCCATGGATAAATTAATGAACTCATTGAATACAATTAGATTTACTGTCAAGAATTGTTCGACTGGAGTGCTCAAGTTTGAACCTCCCTTCTTAAGGGTCGTGGGTGTGGGGGATTCGCAGTACTCCCAGACAAAAAAAAAAGAAGAAAAAAAAGAGAAAGTAACTGTTATCACGGGGGAGGAAGTGTAACATGAAGAATGGAGTTCTTATGATAACTTGTTCAGGAGTTATTGTGATAAATGTCACGGAGTTCGTCGGAAAAAATTTGTATATACTACAAAATCACTCGTCAAAAATGGTTATTTTCATCGTTCAAAAATGAGTTGTAGGTGCTTAATTAAACATTAATGATTAAGCTTGTCTTACATCTTGTATTATGTGTCAAAACTAATTCACAGGCCATTTTTCATCGCTTCTTGCTTCAAATCTGGTAGTTTTGAGTAAAATTTCCAAATTACTTGCCAGTTCACAAGTTTTGACCAGTTTATTTCTGGTCTCCATCTTTGCCATACATAATTACCTAATTATAATGCAAAATTGCAAACCCCCGGCTTACAGATTTATACCCGATTTTTCAAATGTCCCGGAGTTCTGGTGATATCTCTGAAGATGTCACAGAGTTCTTATGATAACTTTTGTTATTACCAGTGTGTTTCTAAACAGTGTGCGCTAAATCACGGCATGTTTTGGCGTTTATTATCATTTAATAAGATTGTAAATCATTATGAAATGCAGTACGATCATCCTTTGCACAAAAAAATGTGGATAAAACGTTGGTCCTAAGTGTCTGTGTGATAGGCTATCATCTACAGTAAAAGTTGAACCAGCGGCCACTGATATTCAATAGTATAATAGCTTAAACCACGAAACAAAAATGTCTCAAGACGTACACGTTGTTCTCAGTTTCACATGTTTTAAGCAACCACCTTTCTTAAGCAGACAATATATAGGCATGTTTCCTTTAGTTTAATAATATTTCATTGTATAAATATACACACAATATACAATTTCATAATTTTACAGACATAATCAAGTGTACATACAAAAGGGTTGGGCCAAAAGTTCTAACAACATTATCGTGGGCCCTTCCCTAAAAGGGCTAAGTAATTTGTATCATTTTATACCATAATAAATAAGTGTATAACCAGCATAATTTCCACACCTATGTCTTAAAAAGGTACGATACATGATAAAAACTCAACTGCGGTTGGCTCTAACTACTGATCTCTCGAAAAAGTTTGGACTGTCTCTCCAGGTTCGAGCGAACTAAGTTTGACTATATATTTTTGTTATCAATTACATCAAAAGTAGCAGTTTCCTCTACTAAGATTACATTAGGGGAAATACTCATCAAACGTCGACAGAAAAATATACATGAAAATACCATATATGAGTATTTCAAAGCGCATGTTATCACCTACATAAATGCCCTACTGGTTTCATAGCAGTTGCCGGCCCCAAATCGCACTTTTTAACAAATAAAATAAAAATCTGTCTACCGAAGAGTGCAAACTTTGACAGAACAAAGTTACGTACCTGTCCAGCATTACTATGTTTTAATGTTGCTCTTTTATTTTACATTTTAATGGAATAAAGGCCTGAGATGTAACACCTTTGCTTACATTTATTCAAAATTTCATAACAGTTTTTCGGACCTTTTTTATTTTGAATATAATTCAGTACCAATAAGCAATTTTCAAATAGATATAACTTCCCAAACTTTTCCTTGTCGTGTGCAAATATATTGTTTAAAAGTTTACCTAGAATGTGATTTCTGTTATTATGCATGGGCATTCAAACTAGAATTCCCCAGGTGTTGCTTGCAAGTGTCGCAAGTTCGCTAATGTAACTTAAAAACAACAGACAAAATTTTGAAACATATTAATCGCTGTACTATTATAACTGCCGTTTTACATAGAAATCTGATTGATGCAGTAACAAAGATGCTTAACTGAGAAAAAATAGACTGTATGCCTGGATGAAAATGATAAAGGGCCAGAATACTGCTAGGAGCCGGAAACTACTGGGAAACCAGTACATAAATCCTTTTTCCAGTCTAAGAAATCTGCTTCAAACAAAAAAAAAATACTATGAAAAAGAAACAGGGATAAGAAATAATATCTCTTGAACTAAAATTCACTCAAAACCAACATTATATATCCTATTTTTTGCGCAAAGGTTGAGCGTACTACATTTCATAATGATTTACAATCTCATAAAACGCTTAAACGTGCCGTGATTTAGCGCAAGAAACACACTGGCAATAACAAAAGTTATCATAAGACATCTTCAGAGTTATCACAAGAACTCCGAGACATTTGATAAACCGGGTATAAATCTGTAAGCCGGTGCTTTATGTTTGTAATTTTGCATTATAATTAGGTAATGTACGGTAAAACGAGCGAACGGCATTTCCGAGATAGAGCGGAAGGCCGATTTAAACGGCTAATTGTAAGTATTGTTTATGTTTTTGTCTTGTCATTCATTTAAGTTGTATTTTTTCGAAAAACGGAAAATGTAGTTCCGTGTAGGATTGATTTAGGCTTCCAATGATCTAATCTGTTACAAAAACAAAATTATATCAAGCCCGGGAGAACATTTCTCCCTGACGAAGCGAACGATGATTTGTAGAATATTGAACTTCCCAACCATAGAAATGCCTCCCCTTCAGATTTCTTGAAAAAGTGCATTAGTAAAATATCAACCCGTAACAAGAACTTGTCCTTTGTGCAAAATAAATTACTCCCGAAGGATTTCTTAAATTTGTAAATCGATATTTTTCGAAAGTAGTGGAGCCAAAGGGCAAGAGATGGAGCAAAAGGTTCGATGTTGAGCGCATGACGTATTAGGACCATTGAATTATACACATGTATGCATGGCATAATACAGGATGCCACTTTTTCGAGGTCAATCATGATTTTTGGCACGGTTATGTACATTAAAAAACGTGTGTCCGTGCAAATTCGACAAAATCGAATATTTTCAGTTCTACCGCGAACAAATTTATGATATTGGATTGGTCGATAGCACTTGTCTCCCATGGCGTCATTGGTACATTTACTATCCGATTTTGACTTCAAGCTCAATATTGTAAATGCTTACGAACAATTTAATTTCTCATCAAATAGAAATAAAGGGATTATTTTTTCAATATAGCATTATTTGATAAAAAGTGTAATTATTAAATAACACTAGTAGCTACACTACATCAGAATGGCTGTCAGACAGGTCTTGAAACAAAATGAAGGTCCTTAAAACGTCCAGGCCACAAAACAACAATAGCAGTTTATGTCCTGATTATGAGCTGACAGGTATTCTGAAGTAGGGATTGACTCAGATTCAGGACTTTGTTAATCAACTTTAAATTAATATAACTTATATAACTTGAATATGAGTCAAACCATGTAGGTACTTTTTTTTCTAAAAACACACCAGTAAGACTCTATTTAGATAAAAACAGAACCAGTCAATTTGTAATGTTTTCTCTTATTTTGTAGATATACCACTTTTAGTGAGATGACGCCTGCAAATAACCTGAGATTAAACATTATAAAGCCCAATTACATGTAGATGTGCCTTATTTTATAATACATTACCTGTCCCATATGAGCCAACACAATGTTGGACATATTAAGGCCAATAAGGAAAACTAACAGTTCCCTCAATACAACCCCATATGAGCCATACAATATGGACACACTCAGACCGTGTAACAAAATATACAGTCATATGAGCTAATCTCAGGTTATATGTGAAGAATGATATAGAAGGGAACAAGTCCAAACAAGTACAAGTAAAATAGTTTCCTGCGGGAAACATTTTTAATGATATAAAGATATTTCATTTAACTATTTTCAACATTGTTTGGGGAAAAATAAATAAACGTTTGTATCAGGAATATAGTTGAAAATAATCGATCAATAGAAGAAGGTCTATGGAGACTGGTGACCGTTGAAGACCGGAGACCGGAGAGAATGTCGAACATAAAACAATTACGATATTTCTTTTTAAGAAAATGATTAAATACCATTGTATGAATAATTCCGTGCAAAAATAAAGATAACACACAAGATTACACAAAAAAATATCTCTATTTATTATGGCAGATGCCACTACGAATGTTTTAATTGTGTAGATTTTCACTATAAATAATTTATTGTTTGTAAAATTTGAGATAGATATTAAAGAAACATTGATAATATTTTTTTTCAAACACATCATGCAAGATTTTCTACCTTGAACGGTAAAATAATTATAGAAAATTGGAAATATCACGTAATAGTTTTATGTTCTTAATCAGATGTAATTCGAGGTAAATCCGTAACGTACCGGCAAACGGTATTTAGCTAGGTTTTCGAAATGGTCAATTAACCAATCATGTACGGTTAATAGATCACATGCTCCTCCATATACCGAAAACAGGTCACGTGCTCCTCCATGCATCAAAAATTAAACGCGTACCAATACCCTGCGGGCTCCGGCCCGCAGGGAATAAAGCAGGCCATCAATTAAACGGCACACATTTTAATTTGTACTGTTCTATATCATTTGCTGAGTCTCACGTTCTTTGTTTAAATGTAATTTTTGTAAACTTTTATATATATATATATCACACGAAAAATCGGCACGCCGCAGCCGGGACTCGAACCTCGGGTCTCTGGATTGCCGGTCTAGTATGCTAACCACTACACCACAGCGGCCGTTGCTTTTTCTTCGTGCTAATTGGTGTTATATATTTAAGCTATTTCCCAGCCAACATTTTATATCGGCCCGACATCAAACCGACATGGTTTTCTATGACGGCCCGATGTCGGCTTTAACCTCGGCTGCAAATAGGAATGATGTTGGCCCGACATCGGCAGAACAATATCGGGGCGACATCTTAACGATATAGGCCCGATATTTCTTGCCGACATCGGGCCTACATCAAAACAATAGCGGTGCGATGTCAGCCAACAGAATCCTATATCGACCAGGTATCATCCTCATGCTAGCATGTTGATGACATCTAGCAGCAAGCACTTGGCACAACCTGCAAAAGCACAAAATAAAAGATAATTATTTTACAAAATTAGATAATAAAGACATATATTTTAACTTAAATGTGCAAATGACAATCACTACCATGATATGCATGCCGCGAAATCATGTGACAAATATTTTCAAACATAATTTTACATCTAAAAAAGAGACAAGCAGATAAATTGTGTTTTTCCAATAATTTTAAGTGTAAAAATCAAATTATTAACAGCGTTTACAGATTTGTTGAATCATCATTACATTAATAAACCATGCTTTTCATCACCTTCCTTTGTTAGCTTTTCTTTTTGGCGCTTAATCTGTTAATTGTAGGACTGCAGTGAATATTTTCAAGCTTTTCGTTTAAAGAGTGATTTTTATGTAGTCAAAACATAAATATTGAATTTAATAACAAACCACATATCATTTCCAAACTCAACTATGATTATTTTAGAAATTCATATCAAAATGTAGAATTATTTGCTGCATGATTTTCAATTCAACAGAAAACGCAATATCGTACCGATGTCAATCCGATATACAAAATACTTGCATTGATAGGTCATGTAGGCCCGACGCAGACCCGATGTATCTTTTTTGATCTAACATGAAATTTGGTTAATATTGTTCTAGTTATTGAAATCATACACAGGACAATTTATTCACATTGTTAAGTAAACAATGGCATTGCAATTACAATTTTTCAAAATACTCAATATGTCGGCACTGCAGCGGACCGACGTCGGCCAATAGTCGGCATATTTTGCCGACATGCCGACATTAATCCTATATCGGCCCGATATGGTCATGCTGGCTGGGTTATAGCTTTATTGTGACGTCATCACTTTTATTACCATAGCGGCGAGCTATTTATAGCTTCTTTTACCGCAGTTGGCTGACTCAGTCACTATTATTAATTTTCTTATGGCAAACACATTTATTGTTTTATAAGACCATTCCCGCCCAAGAATGAATATATATATATATATATGAACATATATTTATATTTGGAAATAAAGCCAAATCGCCAATAAAAATTTGCTCTAAGAGTGGGTCGTTGATAAACAGAAGATCAAGTACACAAATTTTATATGACATTTATTAAATATCAAAATTGGACTGAAAAAGGCTACCGTATCATTTAGGCATCTTATCAAAATTCAAAATTGACCGTGGCAACCGATGTCTGTGGCACCGTTAAGCTGCTAGTGCTTTGTGACGGCCTTGGCAACAACATTTCACTGACTGAAGAAGAATTTCTTAGTAAATTTAATTAAAACAATAAAATGCGTCTGTGGCTTTCCATATTTTAACAAAACAAAATTCAAAATTGGACCGATATAGGCAGAATATACCTTTCGGAAATCATTTCTTATTTTTCTAAATTGCTAAATTGTCTGTGGCTTAGCGGCAGCTGGATCGATATGCGAGTGATGGCAACATATGAGGCGGTTATCTCGATATATCTGAGACATCTGGAAGAACTACATGACGAGATGAAGAAGACCACGACCAAGCCCCAAAAATGTCGCACTCTCAAAGTAGGCATTTAGGGGGGAGGTCAAAGAAGACATCTTCGAAGACCGAAGACGTGGAGGAATTCTTCTAGACCCACCAGATGAAGGAAGCAGTCCATGGTCCATGGCGGAGCTGAAAACTGGAAGGAGTGAACTTGTCTGTCCGTTTTGCTTGTCTGAGGCACCGAACCAAAAACACCGGTCTGAAGCACCATTGCTTGTCCGTGCGTCTATATGTCAGGAAAACCTTACCCGCCCGCTTCTTGATCCTTTATTTTAGGCAGCAACACGTTCTTTAACTAAACAACATAATGTACACAATGGTCTCATTGGCCTCCCGTGTATTATTTCATTAATAAATCTAAAAACATTTGCATTTTATTTGGGCTCATTCAGTGAATTACTGAATTTCAATCAAATAGGTCACCACTTTAGAATTATAACATACTCAGGGCTGGGAATCAAAACTGCGTCGTATCCTACAAAATGTAAACAAACGCCGCCATCTTGGAACGAAAAACGTATGTTTTTGTTAATAACTCTTTTTGTTGGAAATGACTGAAAACCAGATATATGTATTAACACGCTACACTTTTTTCCGCTTTGTTTGGTATATGTTGCTTGCACAACTATTTTGTAAAACAAAAGTTATAGCGAACTTGCAACTCGAAGCGGAGCAGAATTTTTATGAAAATGTGTGGATACGACGCAGTTCATATTGCTTTATTCATCGTTTTTTCCTTCAAATCAATTGTATACTCGTTTCAGAGTCCACCATAAACATCAAAATATGATTTTGCATCATTTACTAAAATTTCATTAAAAAGAGATGTTTATTTCTCAAGGAAATAATGATTTTTACGAAATGATACGACGCAGTTGAAAATATAATATGATACGACGCAGTTGTATTTTCATTGCAGGCTGCAAATTGGTTCAGCTATTAAATTATGTGCTAGGTATGCTAAAAACGTCCAACAACATTTCTTGTTTACAACTTAAGTCAAAAGCAGAGGTCACTCATTGGTTCCACAAAAAATGGAAAATGTAATAAAAATTCTATTTAGGCTTCACTTTTCGGTCGCATTTTTAGTTCCTGTCATAAGCATCTACAAATTCCGAAAAGCTGTGTCAAATGCAATATACATTGAAACACGTGATCGCACACCCATATGACAACGTGTTCTAGTGTTGCCTTAGCATGCTTATAAACTTGTTCCCGTGAGTTCGAAATTGGGGTGGTTACTTTTTTCATTTACAGAATTTTTATACAAAATTCAATATTCCAGGGTAACCTCTCCTGGACCCTGTATCAATCAGGAATGACCATTTTGTTGTTGTTTTTTTAAGATAAAGAATAACAAATTTTGTAAAGGGCTCTTGCTATCTGAAGAGAAGTATGCACAAATTGCATGCCTACCTTTGTTACTTATAATTAGCAACAACTTCCGTAAATTCCGTTATTATGTCTTTTACGTGCCGATTCATTGTATTCATTTTGTTAATAATCGGTGAGATCAGATGAGCTTTATTATTTGAAACTGAACATTAAATTTAAAATCATATTATAGATCGTTAAGCTACGATATATTTTTACAAGTAGGGTACTGTATGCGTTCCGTTCAGTCATTTTATGTTCAGCGCCGCAGAAATTTACCCCGATTTTGTCGTATTGCATTTCTTTATCGCCGATGAGAACAGGTCTACGAAATGTATTTTCTATTTTCGCACTAAAGTATCATTCTTCTCCATTAAAAAACTTTAAATTTTCAAATCGAGTTACAAATGATAAAACTACAAATTTATTTTGTGAAGAAGGTGTCCGTTTTGCAAAGGTATTTTACGCTTTGCATCGATAAATTTGATACAGATGTATGCACGACAGGATGTACTCTCCTGCGCATCGGTCGAGTGTTCCACTATCGCTCACTGTCTGAAGTAACGTGTATTCAGTGAGCTGCGAATGGAGCGTAGACAGGATGTTTCAATAGTATTGAAGAAGTTTTCACTATATTTAGGTCAGATTAATGCATCGAATTTTCCACAGACTAGAGACATGGCATCTAAACATACCTTCAAACTAACATGTGATTTTTATTTGAAAATGAATTGCTTGAAAAATCAAACAAAATTTTTCAGAAAATGACTTCAAATTTGCCTGAAATAATGCACAAAGGCGCACCTCAGGTCTTCGCCCCAAGTACAGCTAATGTGTAGACTGAAAGTTTGAAAAAAAACCTAAACAAGAGGGCCATGATGGCCCTGAGGTCGCTCACCTGTATAAAGGCACCCGGAGCGGGGCCAGTTTAAACCCCAGGGCTTTTATTTGAACAAACTTGGAAGACACCCATTAGAAGATGTTTCACAATGTAAAGTTTTTACTACACACACATATAATGAAAAAAAAACGATCTACCCCCCCCCCTCCTTCTGCCCCCCCCCCCTGCAGGGCCAATTTTAACCCAAGGACTTTTATTTGAACAAACTTGGTAGACACCTATAAGAAGATGTTTCATGCCAAATATCTGAGCTCTAGCTCTTAGGGTTTTTTTTTAAAGAAGATATTTAAAGTTTTTTCTTTCGTTTGCCATGGCAACCAGAGTTCTGCATGGAATTAAATTCTTTGAACAATTTTTAAAGGTGACCACCAAAGGAACATTCCTGTGAAGTTTGGATGAAATTGGCTTAGCGGTTTATGAGGAGATGTCATTTAAAGTAAAAGTTTACGGACGGACGGACGACGGACGGACGCCGGACGAAAAGCGATCACAAAAGCTCATCCTGTCACTTTGTGACAGGTGAGCTAAAACACAGTCATTACCCAGAACATGCTGAACCACAGTTTACTTAGATCGTAGCTAACCAAAATAATTTCAGGTTCAAAGACTTCTATATTTTTTGCCAAAAAATAGGGATAATATTGAACATACAGGAAAATACAAGAAATTATTTAAAAAAAAATATGATAAATTAAGTAACATGTTCATGTTTAACTGTAAAGTAGCTTCCGCAATGTAAACTTTCAAATTAAATGTTATATTGGACATGACACAATGTATTCTGAATAATCAAAAGCAACAGAACATCGCTGTACACCAAAAATAACCTGGGTTTTTTATCTAGCGCAAGTGATTATTCCATCAAATAGACATATATTGCCAAAATTATGCCTGTTGAAAAGACTGTCAAAAATACAACATCATATTATATTTTCAACTGCGTCGTATCATTTCGTAAAAATCATTATTTCCTTGAGAAATAAACATCTCTTTTAATGAAATTTTAGTAAATGATGCAAAATCATATTTTGAAGTTTATGGTAGACCCTGAAACGAGTATACAATTGATTTGAAGGAAAAAACGATGAATAAAGCAATATGAACTGCGTCGTATCCACACATTTTCATAAAAATTCTGCTCCGCTTCGAGTTGCAAGTTCGCTATAACTTTTGTTTTACAAAATAGTTGTGCAAGCAACATATACCGAACGAAGCGGAAAATAGTGTAGCATGTTAATACATATATCTGGTTTTCAGTCATTTCCAACAAAAATAGTTATAATCAAAAACATACGTTTTTTGTTCCAAGATGGCGGCGTCTGTTTACATTTTGTAGGATACGACGCAGTTTTGATTCCCAGCCCTGATACTTCAAGGGCATGACTGGTGACATGTCCGGGTCCGTACTCGACAGCGAAAGCTGCTTTTTGTGCCCTTACGGGCGGATGGACCCTCATTAAACACTAACAACATACATACATGAGAGCCTATACAATTCAATATGTATATATATAGTACCCTGTCTTGCGAGTACAAGCACATGTTACTTCCGATCACTGTATCCTTCTTGCGAGCCTATACATGTATATTTTATACAAAATAAAATTCGCTCATTCAAAATCGACATATAAATTAATAGGTTTACCTATTCAGAGTATTTAAGATACATGAAACAAGACGTGAAAAATAATATTTAAGTGATGAAAAAATGCACAAAACCTTACAAATATCTTTTCTAGTTTACCCTAGTTTGTCCAAATATGATATTCTATATGTTGGATCGAATTGGTGCTGAGGGCATATGTCCCATTAGAGGACGAACATTAAAAAAAATCAAAATACAAATGTAGTATAAACAAACCATTACGTTTATTGGAAAATGCGAGGGAGTTCTTTTAAACACGTACGTGTTTCTAAAAATAGATACATTATAAATAACTTCCCGTCATAGTTATGGCTTAATTCAGTTTTGCGGTAGAAAACAATTTAGAGAACGATTTTAATAGGGGGAAAAAACATAAAAAACATTGTATGTAGAGTTATTGTAATAGTCACATAAAAGAAGAAAGGGCAGACACATAAAACATACATAATTATGTTACTCCGACCCCTAGCTGAATATTACGGATTTAAAATGAACAGCAGAAGTAATTCTAAACGAAAAGATGCAGACGAAATTATTTACAGACAATGTCACAGATATAAAGGATCTAAATTTGTTGTCGTGATAAGTGTGCTCGTGCCATTGTGTGCAGTTCTCACGTGCCTTGACTTATTTATGGGTCACGTCATATATCAGGATATATGTTACACTCTGCCACTTATATCAAATGCTCACATTAAAGAATTAGAAGTATTTTGCGATGATCTGTCATTAAGTCCAGATGAGGATTTTGAAACATTCGACTCGGGAAGTAAAACTCGACTTAATGTGTCGGTGAATACAGAAGGAAAATATATTTGCAGAAGTAAAAAATTCGGGGATCTTGCTAAAAAGTTAAGTAAATTAAGTAGATTGCATTTTAGAATTAATTTCTTTAAAATACAATGAATATCTTAATCCTATATTACTTATTTATTTATTTATTACAAAATGTGCAATGCGGCATTATACAAAGAAGTGGCAAAAACATGATATTTTATTTTTTGAAATGTGATGTAAGTGAAACATAAGATAACACATTATAAACAAGTTTTAACAGTATCAACTTTCTATTTATACAGGTTATTGAAAGAAATCTAAGACATCATTATGCAAAAGGTAATTATACATTCAGTACACACAATTCACATTTTCCTTTGATTATTATTACCACGAAACTCATCTGTATTATTACACAAATGTTCAAGTGACTTAATTATTTCTTTTCCTATACTTTCATTTTCCCTTCCTACTTTCATTTTCGATGATGAATAATTTATGTTAATGAACCATTCATGCATTGCATATGAAGTAAACTTGTGTATTTTTTTTTTTTTTTTTTTGGTATTTATACAATGTATACTCATATTTATATTTGGATTTTCTAAACTTATGTCATACATTTAAATAAGCTTTAAAGCAGCATGCCTACAGATTCATGCTTATTTTTAAGACAATTTGAAAATGTACTTTGTACATGAACACGTGTAAAATATTGTGAAGTGAACAAGAAAAGGAATTTACCCATTGCAAACAACACTAAAAATGTACGTAAATAACTAAAACGAGTACAAAATAATTATTTAAAAATAGCCCTTAATTACTGCATTTATCTAGTCAAACAATAGAAATATGGTGATGAATTCTGCAAAAATCAGTCATTAATCGCACAACATGTGTAAATTATTACTT
Organism: Ruditapes philippinarum; assembly: GCF_026571515.1. Classification (NCBI taxonomy): domain Eukaryota; kingdom Metazoa; phylum Mollusca; class Bivalvia; order Venerida; family Veneridae; genus Ruditapes; species Ruditapes philippinarum. The sequence continues at coordinate 267,271 of NW_026865725.1, forward strand.
GAACGATTTACTTTTCTTAAAATGTAAGTACATTTTTCTTGGTTTGACTTTCTTGAAATTATTTCATATAGGATATTTAATATCCTAGGCATGATTTAGATAATCGTACCAGTCGCGGTATCTTCGGTAATCGTATGTAGTATAATATACGGAATGTGTACCGTGGGTTCAGACGATGCAGTCGCTGTAAATGGCAAGCTACTTTCGTTTTGAAAAGTACATCAATTACATTTTCATAAGCACTTCTATGAACATTATAAACATTTATGACTATATAAGGAATCCTAATTTTCAAATTTTCTCTTAAAAATAGGTAAAGAACAAATACCATACATGTCGTGTGGAAATAGAAGTTTGGCGCCTAAATCCGGTTACAATACAGTGGCTTTAACAACAATATCAAAAACTGAGAAGATAAATGGTAATGTATTTTAGTAAATTATATTACTAAATATTACGCACCAGGCAACTGTGGCCTTGGCTACTATCCCATGTAAAAGCAAGGACCTGTAAATATTCTACACCCCCCTCGGTAAAGTGTATCCCGGCGCCCCAACCCCTGCCCCCCCCCCCCCCAAGAAAAAAAGACCACATTATGGGAAAAAAACACCACAATGCCCCGGGGTTTTAATTGATTTGTGCATAAATTAACATACGTATGTATGTAGTAACTATTCATGGTTATTATTCAAGTATATATCTAGATCTATATAAATATATGCCACATTCAACTCAATTAAAAAAAATAGCATGTTTTTTGATTGCCTGATGTTCCGATTAGATCTAATATTGATTAATGGAATACAAATGTATGTCACATTTATGCAGTTAACACGTTAATTACGCCATAAAACAAATAACGACAACAGAAATGTTCAATTCACATTTTTTTCTCTAAATTACAGATGATGACAATGAAGCGGTTCTTCATTGGGAACACGAAAACAAAACTGGGAATAGTTCTGACGATTTAGTACGGATGTATAATAACGCCGAGATAACGGTGCAAACAGGACAGACGTACGTGATCTATGCGTCAGTAAATATCAATATTAGCCTTCAAAAGGAACACGATCACGTGCAAAAAGACAGAAGACGATTTTTTACACTTAAAGTTTGCAAAAGGACACACGGATACGAACAAATATTATTAGGAGAAACAAAACAGTTTAACAGAGATTGTGAATCCGATATTGTTTCAACTGTAAGGGTAATGGGTCATATACTTTTAAGAAAAAATGAGGTCATTTACACCAAAGTGTCACGTGCTGATGACGTAATGCATATGTCTAGGGGAAATACGTTCGGTATGTTTCCGTTAAGTTCAAGCTAGATCAATGACAACCCTTTAAAGGAAATAACAAACTAACAAAGGTGGCCACATTAATTAGTATACATGTATTGAAATACATGTAGTTTTAATTATTATAATATCTTAGATGAGCTGTCATTTCACATAAACCACAAGTACTTGTATATGCATGAATTAGAATGCACCTTGTGACCTAGAGTAAGTTTAATATGATTAATTTGAAATAAATGAAGGCGAATATAGGCTTTTTTTCTTTTTTTTTCTTTTTTTTTTAAGTTGCGGCTTTATATAAATTATATATTAAACAGAACATAACCGAAACGCAGCTAAATATCGTATGGCGGACCACATTTATATTTAGACATATTTCTAATTTATGCATTTCAATTGGAGAACACGAATGCTTAAACTAAAACATGGGTTGGTTGTCCTCATTCATGTGCTGCCAGGAACCCTAATCCAGTTCTTGTTTTATAAGTGACAAGACAGTGCAATTTATAGTCAGTTACGTTGATTAAAGTACTGTTATATTAATTTTGCTTTGGAAAGATTGTCAAAGGTCCCTCGCGTTCCATAGTGCAATTTGAATTTACAATGAAACACACTTTACAACAATGATTTTTTATTCTCCCCGAAGGGAGGGAGGCAAATAGTCGCGTACGTCCATCTAACCGCATTTTCTTGTCTGTTACATATCTCTGAAACTACAAGAGGTTTCAACAAGGAACTGTGTAGGTAAAACAGATCTCATTTAGTAGAAGTGCAATGAATAAGAACCGTGACTCTGCCTTGCCTTATTTTGGAGTTATTGCTTTTTTTCATTTTTACACTTTGAACTTGGTCGTTTGACGAAAAATATTTTGAAGAATATGACAATTTTAGTCAATGTAGCAAAGTTTCTTTGAATCATTTTAAAATGACTGTTTATTTTGTGGGATTTTTAGTCATGCCGGGCGACACTGTAACGGTCAAATGCCGACTCTCCAGCTTTACTAGTGTCCCTTGGTGCATTATTTATAAGCGCAAGCTGGCGCTTGAGAGCCACCGGCCTTACAGCTTCTTTTCATTAAATAATCTAAAGTCCTTGACGGGATTCGAACCTAAATCGATGAGGGGCAAGAAATTTTATATGTAGCTTTTATAATTTGCACATATATTTGTAAATCTTTACTCATTTTCATATATAAATGTATGTCCACAGACATCCCGGTACAGATTGTTATCTTTCACCTGTTCTGTTTATTTGTATCACAGTCAACGTACACGTGCCGTATATAATATATTCTTGTTTACATGCCTTAGAAACGAAAAAATGTTTACTTATCTAAAAGGGGAAAACATTTTGATACATTAATTTAAAAAAAGGTTTTAAAGCATGTTAGATTATTGTGACCTGAAGAAGGTAGTTGTGAACAAAAGTAGCAATATTCAACAATGCAGTATTTTGAATTCGCTATAATTGTATACTAATTGCCGAAAAGCAACAGAACAAAAAATGGTTCAGATTATTGGCCAATGAGTTTCTTTTTGGAAAATATTTAAGTAAACAGAAAAAAGAAAGGTTCGATAAAAACATTTCAAAAGCACTTTGGGCCTTTCAGATGACATATTAGTACTGTTGCCTAGGCTATGTGAAGTATGTACTCAACGGCATAAGAAACACTATATATATGTTTAGTTTTTGATATCTTATTGATATTTTAAGCAATACATTGTATTATGAAATAGATATTTTATTTATTCACACGGTATTGAGTAAAATGCCTTATATTTTACTAAATAATTTACGAATTATCTTAACTGTGACACTGGACTAGAGCACTCTTAGCCGTTTTTTGCACGAAATTCAGGTGCTTTAATAATAATGAAGTTGAATAAATTTTACATACTATGCAAAAATAGAAAATATCACAAATAAAGTTAAAAAAATAGAACTAACTGATTAGACTTAAAAACATACTTAATACTTACAATATGTCAAATTGTATATATTGTATTTTGTTTTAAGTGCATTTTTTTATCAATTTTGATATTTTAATTATCTCTATTATGTTTTAAATGATTTTATTCATATAAATTTTTTTGGGGGAATTAAAGAGAGGTCTGGGGTTGGGGTTTCTGACCTGGCTACTGGCCGTACACCTGTCAATCGTACTAACAAATTTTGCCACTATTTATGAATTGGTAATTTTATTTTATACAACATTCAATATGTACATCCTATCTGTCAAAAATGAGCAAAAGATCTAAAAAATTTACTGTCCGGACCTCCATCAAATATTCATCCATTAAAAGAACACCAAAAAAAACAACAACAACAAACAGTCCTTCACGTCCAGGAATCTTGTAGGAGTCGCTTTAAAAATAACGGAAAATAATAAATACAATGTAATACCGTGTACGCTGAAAATAGCAATTTTCGGTTTCGTTAAACACATCACTGATAAGACACGTCACTGATAAGACATTGCAGACATGTGGTTGTTAAAACAATGAATAATTTATACTATTTTTAGAAGTTATGTCCATGACGTGTGGAATGTTGCAGAGTTTCTAAAAGTATTTTGATGTGTATGGCGTGCGGAATTTTGAATATTTTGATGTGTATGGCGTGCGGAATTTTGAATATTTTGATGTGTATGGCGTGCGGAATTTTGAATATTTTGATGTGTATGGCGTGCGGAACGTTGCAAAATTTCGAAAAAAAATTTTTTTATATAATATATAAATATTATATTTATATTCTAAGTGCTTATCATATAAATATTAATGTTTTACAACATAAATATTTTACCATATAAATATTTATGTTGTAAAACATTAATATTTATGCCGTAAAATTAAGCATGTATATTATATAAAATCATTTTTTGTTCTATATTTTATTTACATTTGAAACGCATAAATTTTTATGATAAAAAATTATGTGGTATAAAACGCAAAGTGAAAAAAATATGTTCAATAATGACATTGTAACATTTGCTTTGTGTTCTGCGAAATTTTTATACATATATTGTACGCATATTAGATATTTATTGCGAATAATTATTGTTTTCTCTAGGTTATCTAAAATAACAAGAAATATTACTTTTGTCCGCACTATATTTGATGGCCCCTCGTATTAACACAAAATTTGCTTATTATTCAAGTGTAAGCTTTTTTCTTTGACATTCTTGGACAAATATCTTATATTTCAGGATATTTTGAACATATTTTGTAAATGCATTTTAGACTGTGTATTAATATCAGCTATATTATAAACAAATACATATTGCGCATGCTCATTAACACGTGTTTATCCAGTATTTTTAGGTGAATAAATTTACATCTTGAGTATACACAGGTTTGTGTTATAACACTTTTTTGTGAAGTCTACTTTATTATTGGAACTCCCAACAACATAATCGTCTGTAATAAGGTCTCAACTGAGGCTTTTTGCCTCGAAGGACTTGAAATATTTGTTCGAGACATTTGGTGTACATCTGTTCACAACTTGAGTGCAAAATATCAGATCATCCGCTCAGAATATTTCCAGAATAATCATTTTAAACTGACCAAAAAAAAAAATGTTTAGACGTTTTAACTCAAATTATGATAGTCATTTGTCAAACATAAATTTTCTATTTAATTCTAAGTATATTTATTATTACCTTTTTGCATGTTTCCGTTTTATATGCACCTATTGAGCTATGTAAGATGTTTTATGTGGCCTGTGTGGAGCCCCTTCTAAAAAAGTAAAGAAAAGAATGAAACTCATCTTCTATAGTTTTACATACACAACATTGTCTTCATTTCTCAGTACATGTTTTTTTTGCCATATAGACCTGTTTCTATTTTTAGTCTATATGCTGACAGTCGCAATCTTGCTTATGCAATGCTAAATTACACAACATGAATCATCAAAAAGTATTCTAAAAGAAATTTATAAATTTTAACTATTCAAAACCTATACTCTGCATGAACCAAGCACAGTAAAATGTTAATATGGAACCGTAATGACAGCAAATAAGTTACTGTAGAACCATATTTAAGTTGCGCTGTCGAAACCTTGCTGTTCGAAAATTAGACTTAAAGGGACTTCACTGATGTTTTTTTTTACATGATGGGACTGAAAATTATTTTTTCCAGATAAATAAACCATTTGATGGAGGTTTAGACCACCAATCTTTGTGCAGAATTTCAGATCATTCGCGTACTTCGTTTTTCCAGAATAATTATTCAAGTTATATAACATGACCCAAAATGAACAGCGTTTAAACGCTTTTCACTCGAATTGGGCTAAGAAAGGCATTCAAGTACGACTTCCAATTTATTTCAAAGAATATGTCTTAAATATCTTTGCATATATATTATTTTTAAAGTGCCTCAGCTCATTTATGTAGTAAGAAATTCAAATATTACAATTTTAGGCTTTTAAACCTCAGTGGAGTCCCTTTAAGCGCGAATAAAACTAGTTCTACAGTATCCTAACTAAGAATCCCAGTATCTTTACTATTCATGAATAAGAAAGCTGTTTTGTTTCCTTGCGAACAACAACGAACGTTTTATCAATGTGCATGTTAATTATTCTTCTCCAACATTAAAGGTCTGACAGGTCGTTGAAGGAGATCTCGTCGCAAAATAAAATAATAATAATAATAATAATAATAATAATGATAATAATAATAATAAGATAAAATGAAAAATAATAATAAAATGCCTTTAACTTTCATGGATTTGATTCAAAAAGAAAATTGACAAATGAATAATAATAATAATAATAAGATAAAATGAAAAATAATAATAAAATGCCTTTAACTTTCATGGATTTGATTCAAAAAGAAAATTGACAAATGAATTGTTGCCAAGTCGTACAAACTCTACTTTAACGGCTCAAAATATCGTTTTCCGTGCCTTACCCGTGCCTTAAATAAAGTATGATGACAACGCTTACCAGTTTATATTTAGTTGATAAGTCGCCATCTTGCAATAGGAGTGGCGATACGACAACATTGATATGTGAACTAGGACTTTTTGAACGCAAATATTCTTTATTGAGGGAACATGATACATGTAAATGTTTATTCCATTACAAGTAACTTATTTCTGAATTTTAATACCCTTATAGCCATACTTTGAAATTGCTTTGTAAATAAATAATTAATAACGTAAAGAAAGTATCACTTTCACCGTAGACAAAGAGACGTATTGTCGTTTGCAAGAAAGTTTCCCAGCAAACTGATTGTTGGTATAACTTTAATTTATGATTCAAATTTTCGCTTAAAAGTTTAAGTTTTCGTTTTAAAAAAGGTTAACATTTGTGAGATATAAAAATGCCACGTGTGAAAGTAAACGTGTCTGGAGTGAAATATGAATTTGATCGTGAAATTTTGAATTCGTGGAAATATCACACACTGACAAAAATGTGTTACGATACAGGCGGGAATAAAAATCCTATCGAGCTGGTTGTTGACCGTCCGTCGGACTGTTTTGCCGCCATTTTGAACTATTATCAGACGAACGAGTTACATATGCCACCGAACGTGTGCCCCAGTGCGTTCAGGACAGAGCTGAAGTTTTGGAGCGTGGCACCAACGGATCTTGAACCGTGTTGCTTATACAGGTACGTTAAAATACACCAAATAATAAATAAACAATCACAGGCGGCCATATATCCTGAAAGAAATTTTTATATAACAAATTCATTGTGTTGAAGGATTCCTTTGTCGAAGAACGTAACGTAAGAACGGTAACGAGGTTTTGCCGAGTTTCCGCTTTACAGTAGAACACGAGTGCTAGATACTGTCGTCTGTGACTGCATTTAAAGTTTGATTCTTTTTCTTGCATATCATATTGTAGAGCCGTTATATGTCGCGCTTGGCGATAAATGTCGCACTTTCCGCTAAATGTCGCGCTATTGCCGCTTGATGTCGCAACCGCCGCTAAATGAACATATTTTGACGTTAACTGTCGCAATGATGACGTTTTAATGTCGCACCATTTTTCCTTACCTTTTACGTTTATTGTGTGTCATGAAAAAAAGTGTTTCTTCGATGTACATATCGCATTGATATCTATCTTGAGAAAATATATAGCAAATGAAAGTTTAAAGTCATATGATACAGTCATAAAGACGTGGACTGTGTATTAGAATTTGTTAAAACTCCTAAGCCACGCTGCGCATCCGTGCAGACTGAATCGGCTCTGTACTTATGGCTGACTAAGAAATTTTACCTTGATATTCCCTGATTGATAGAAAGTTCTAAACAATGGAAGCTTGAAAAGTGCATTTTACAAATTCAGCAGGTTAAGATTAGGCTTGCAAATATGTGCAGTCCCATCAGTGTTAGAATTGTCGGCTGCTCAAGTTTAAACTATTTTTTTCTTGCCAGTCCACCACATTACATTTTCTAATACAAGCTTGATAAGACGAATATTGAAACTAAATGCGTACTTTGGCAAAAATGCCCCCGGGTTAATATTTGCAAACAAAGTGTGAAATATATCTCGCATATTTAATGCATATGAAACGTTTTTAAAACGTTTGTGTTTTGCAAAAGTAAGGTTTTTCTTTAATATACATAAACTGAAGGGCAGAAAAAACGTTAAACTCAAAATTTTCCAAGAAATTAAATATGATCTTTTCAAAATTTCTCAGCGAACTTATAAGGACGAAAACTGAAACCCCGCTTGGTTTGCATTACTTTTGTTGTATATTAACTAATTCAAGACATACCTTCGCAAATTAGCCACCTTATCAATAACAATAAGGAAATGGCATATTTTTATATTCTACCCTTTGAATAATGGGTGGAAAGATATTTGTCCCTTTCTCGTAGGAGAAGGGGAATCTTGTGATGCGTGTATGTGGTCGCACGGTCACTTTCCTTACAACATGTCCTCGATGCATGTATGTGGTCGCATGGTCGAAAACTTCTACGTTTCCATTTTTGTTTAGTACCGATCCGTCGTGTGTAACATCTAACTGTCTTTATAACACTTTCAACTCCTAATAATGAGTTTTTAAAAGCCTAACTTGGACATTTTTTAGTTCTGTTTAGGAGTTTTAAAAGTTTATAATGATTTTTTCACTTTTAATTAGTAGGTATAAAAGCCTTTCACACTCAAAATAGGAGAAATAAAAAGAAAGAAACCTTGTAAGAACTTTCTTACTCACAGTTACAACTTATTAGGAATTTTTACTCATAATTAGGAGAATTAAAATATTATAATGAGTTAAGAAAAAAGCCTTAATTAGCTTCAAAAGCCTAAATATATATTAAAGACCTAATTTGAACTTTGTAACTTTCAATTAGAACAAATAAGAATTATTTTTCTCCTAATAAGAATTTAAAACTCTTAGTTAGGACATGCAAACATCACACCAACACTGTATGGTATGGTGGCTGAATCAGTACACTTTGCGCGTTGCGTTGTCGATAGCGACAACATATTGTGGCTGATTTGGTACGCTTTTAAGCGTCGCGTTGGCGCAAGCGACCCGTTGTCGTCCTATCATATATATGAGAGCAGTGTAGGAGCACATTTGTCTCGGAGCACATTTGTCTTACGTAAGACCGATGCGGTCGCATTTGTCCCACATGAGACAAATGGGACCTCAAATGTCTACCCCAAAAAAACTAATTTGTGTGACGAATGTGCTCCGATCAAGTTTTTTAAGGGACACGCAAGCACATTTGTCTTATGTGTTTTTAAGGGACAAGAAAGCACATTTGTCTTATGTGTTTTTAAGGGACAAGAAAGCACATTTGTATCATGTCATCATTATGAATTATTTGTCACATAATTATTTCCCTGCGGAAGAAATTCTTTTTTTAGAATCGAAGTTCGCCGTTTTACCTCATGTCAAGTGTAATCATGAATAGGATAACTTATGCTTTCTTTATGAAAACCTAAAGTGAACTATTAATTATAATATCTCTAATTTAAGAAATTGATTGGCTTAACCTGAAGGCGTACACCGAAACATACTAAATCCCGTTCACGATGGTTCAATGGTGACAGCGCGATGGCATGATGGTACGTTTTTGATGATAACGCGATGCTGAAAAGACAATGGTACGAATGTGAAACAACGATTGTACGATGGTAAACAGCGAAGGTTCGATCATGAAAACGTGATGGTAGTATGGTGAAAGACGATGTTACGATAGAAAAATACGATGGTACGATATGATAAAACTGCGATGGCATGATGATGAAAACGCGATATTATTTTCCCTATCGTGTCATCGCATCATCGTGATTTCACCATCGTGCCATCGTGTTTTAATCATCGTACTATCGTACAATCTCAATTTCACCTTTGTACCATTGTGCATAGCTGTTCAGGGATACAAAAATGTTTCTTATGTCCAAACGGAACACCGTAATAGGTTGATATTTAATGATACAATATCTGGCGTTTCGCATCTCGCCGAAATCTCGCGTCTCGCTTCGCATCTCGTTCGTCGACGCCAGGCAAGAAATTGATTCCAGGTCATATACCGCTAAGAAGAATTCCTATTATAGTCTACCTAAAAATCACTCAAAGGCCAACTATGCCTTAGAAATGCTTTTATTTGCATTCATCAAAAGCTTTTTATTTTTGGTATAATTGTATAGCTCCAAAACGTTACTCATTGGCACCTGAAGCATTTTTTCATCTGCTGTTTTTTTTGCATCTGTACAGATGAAGTGATTTAGAATTTTGTATTGAAGGCAAAGTACTACTTTGTTTACATTTTGCTACTTTTATGACGCATTATTTCACATTTATCGCTAATTTCTTTGGGTTAAAAGCAACTAACTTCATCAGAAATCATTATTTGAATATTGATAAATTCATACTTGCCCTATCTAAAGAAGTAAAAAATTATTCATTTCTGAAATCTCGTGGTACGGGATACTTCGAGATCTCGTGTTACAATACCGTGCCTCGCTTCGTGTCTCAGCGAAATGTCGCGTCTCGCCCGATTCTGAGTGGCCCGATATTCCATAATTATGGCATTACCCGGATTTTTTTAGGAACTCATGCACGTTTAAGTGCTTTTTCAATGGCGGATCTGAAAGCCGCAATTCTTGGAAAATGACGATTTTTTTAGGATTTAACTCAATACAGGATTGGATCAGTACCTCTAGAAGCTTGCAGAAATCATAATCACAAAATAGACAAATATCGTTTTTTTTCGCCGATTTTTACATTGTTCATTCATTATCATACATAACTCGGTGTGAAAAGATGAATTAGACCTATTTAAGTTCATTCCGTTGGGTAAAAAGGCATTTTATGATTCAAGCGCCTTGTCCGGTATATACCGGAATACGGTATTTAGTGTGGTGCCCAAGTCCTTTTTTTAGTCTCACTCATTTTTTTGTACATATATTTCTGATGATAACAAAATACGTATGTAATTGTCTTCTTATTTCTTTCATAGATCATTTAAGGGCCTCCGTGGCCGAGTGATTAAAAAAAACCACTAGCCCCTAACCGCTGTAGGTTCGACACATACACAGGGCGTCGAACTATTCATGCGAGGATCCCGGTCAGAGTCCAAATGCGGAATGCATATCCGCGAGCGCACGTAATAGCTATCGCGTGAGCACGTAATAGTATCGCGTGGCCACGTTAAAGCTATCGTGCGTGCACGAAATAAATTAGAAAATTATATGTCCCCTTTATGCCACCGTAGATACTACCTTGTTTTTGCTAAGAATATTTCTAGTGCCATAAATCATTTATAAAACTTTGAAAAAAGCATTGAAAATAAAAATATCACAATTATTAACGGTAAGAATATACTTGCTGCATAAGTGTTTAGGTTCTGGATGCGGCTTGTGAATTTTCCATGTGATTGCAGAACGGAATATTCTTAATTCAATATTGACTCGATGCAGATCAGGACGTTTTTTTTATGACTAAACGGTTTATAAATGACAGAACACACAGACAGATGGCTGGTAAAAGGTATGCAGAATGGGCTATTATTACCTTATTAAATTTATGGAATATGAGAGGCAATGTGCTTTTGGTGCTTTCTTTGTGTGTTCGACAATCTGTCTCATTCGTTTGTCGCATTAATGTTTACGACACTGTGTCACTTCGTGAGGAATATGTTGTCCGAGGACAATGTGTGCTCCTACTAGAGGCAGGAGTAAAGGAGCGATATGATTATTGTCTATAAGCTTTAACCAGATGGCTTTGGTGTTACGAGTGAGGATGTTGTCTGTTGTTTGAATGTTGTTGGTTCAATTCAAAATAGCAATTAACACCACTTTAACGAAAAAAGAAGAACTCAAAGAAATGTTGATGCTTATTTTATTCAAAGTTTTACAGGATACAGTCTTCTTGTAAAATGTTCACGCTATTCTTTATTAACTAATTAATTTATTCCCAAGAAACAGTATAGTTTTGCAGTAACTTGTGTATCCGACAAGACTCTTACTGCCATCTTAAGCTTTTAAATAGATAAAGAAAGATATACTGTACCTGTATCGCTGCTTTAATCTGGCCGAAGTCCAATGGTTGTCTTCTTTTCAAACCTAATCTCTTTAAGTGTCCTTTCAGTTGACGAAAACTGAAACAAAATGTCGCAATATCTGTACTGAAAATACATTTTATTTTTATATCACGAATTTTTTTTTTAATTTGCCACAAGACATGATCGTTGAATATGTACGCAGAAGACAAACAAGGGCCTATGTGGGTCTCGGATGAAGCCGGATAAATGTAACGTGACGTTGACTTTAAACTTTGTTATCATTAATTGAATATAAGTATTGAAAATGTATGGTTTATACATTTTGATCAATGTATCACGAAAATCATGAATATCTTCAGGCGGTAGCTGTTTGTTTGTTTTTTTCATTTCTCATGATAATTATTTATTTTCCTCTTACAAATACCTTAAAAATAATATCATGTCATGTGTTAAAATTAACAAATATTCACCACTGTTATGTATACTCATGTGTTATATTTATATGTAACTTGAGTTAATGTTCTGTACTTTTCTGATAATGTACTACATTTATGTACAAATCAAAGTAACATAACGTTTTTCTTCTGTTCTGTTATGTTATTTAATTGATTACAGAGGCAAATCTGAGAATTCAATCATAATCTATAACAATAAAATCTGAAAGTAATTGTAATTAAGTAAATTACTGATCAATCCCCAGGTCTGGCACTGGAACCTATGCTCGGATTATAGCGCCGAATTTACAATTTTTGCAGTAATAATTAATCTTCCATAGTAAAATAATATTCTTTGGCTTTAAATTCCCAATCGGACCAGGTCAAGGCAAACATTTCTCACTTTAAGGCATACACATTCTAATAGTCTCGGAAATAGAATTATCTTATCTATATGTATGAGCTCTTGATGCATCATTTTCTGGCTCAGTATTTTCTTTAATTTTCCTTTTATTTTCATTTTGTTTTATAATTTACTTTCTAATACCTGAACGTATTGTGATTTTTTCATTCTTCCATATCCAAGCAAGAATAATTGAAAAAAAAAAAAAAACACATGACAGCTACACCAAAAGACAATTTTGTACCGTTCTAAAGATTTGTATGTTGTAATTGAGGTTGTACACCGTGGTGGTTGTGGTGATAGTTTTCACTTCCGATCATGACAGTAAGCCACATTGAATTCACAAGAGCACAGTTCAACCACCGCATTTTCCTGGGCAGGCTGTCAAGCAGTTTACCAGTACTAGTTGCCTTCACTTTTCGCAAGGAACTGAAACTTCTGCAGAGCAGAGACCAGTGTCAATGACCGTAGAAAGGATTTTCATGATCAATCACAACGAAAGTGACCTGCACCCGTCGGGGGAATCCAACCCGATCGCCCGATTCACAATCCAACGCTGTACCTGTTTTGAGCTAACACCACACTTCAGTGAAATTATATATATTTATATAATAATGCTTTAATATAAAACAAGTTTCAAACATCGAGAATATGTAAAATATGTACTGCAAATATTTTATATATTATATGTAATCATTAAATATATGCATTCATTTCTTATTGAAAATTTGACTTAGACTTTACAGAAAATAAATTTTTTATTACCTCCCTTTATTTACATGAAATGTTAAATTCGGTAACATCTTTACAAATAATGCTTTTTGGAACTTACAATATTCATTTGAGCATCATATTTATGATATAAAACCTTAAAAAATTTGTGTTATAGATATCTAGACAAGATGAATTAAGCACAGTGCATAAAGGTTTTATAATGATTGAATCTTAATACACAACACTTATTAAATAGTCTGTGCTGAGATCAAATCCCGTTTTAAGCCTCGCTATATTTAAAATGTCTCGATACGTATAGCCTCTCACATAATATTCATCCATTGTTGATAAAGATGTACAATGCGCATGTCCACCGGAAGGCGATGGCACGATGGTGAAAACGCGATGGTACGATGGTGAAAACGCGATGGTACGATGGTGAAATCACGATGGTGAAATCGCGATGGTACGATGGTGAAAGCGCGATGGCACGATGGTGAAAACACGATAGCGCGATGGTGCGATGGTACGATGGTGAAAACGCGATGGTACGATGGTGAAATCACGATGGTACGATGGTGAAAACGCGATGTAACATCGCGTTTTCACCATCGTACTATCGCGCCATCGCGATTTCACCATCGTACCATCGTGATTTCACCATCGTACCATCGTGTTTTCACCATCGTACCATCGTGCCATCGCGTTTTCACCATCGTACCATCGTGCATCGCGGGTACAGAATAAATAAAATGTCACGATTGTCCAAACGTGTTAAAACGGAACACCGTAGTTTGGCGCTAACGACAAGACGAAAGTCCGACAACGCGCCGTTTGGCGCTTTGTCGTGTTGTCGCTAGCGCCAAATCAGCCACCATAACAACACAACCTATATCGTTTTGTCGTCTTAGCGAAACACGCCAAGCGGCGTCTTGTTTCAGCGAAGCACGCCAAACGGCGCGTTGTTGTACTGCGCGATGTCGCCCTGTCGCTTGGTTTATAAGCCAATCCTTCGACTTGAGCCGAGCGACAATGCAATGTGACGTCGCGACAACCGCTGCAGACACGTGGTTTAGCATGCACGTTGCGACCCAAGACGAGCCATTCCGATTGGGCTGTATCGATTGCGTTGAACTTCACATCAACCCGCTTAGGGTTCCTTCAATAAACTTTGCGCTTTAACAGACTTGGTGTTTCTCTTGCCAAATGGGAATTGGCAACGATGACGTTCGTCGCCAGTGGTTTTATAGTTCTTCCAAGAAGTCCTAGTCAACGGGATTCGACCAAGTGTGAGGCAGTAGCATGCACTAGCCATGTTATAAATTGCAAATTCTATAAAGGATGGTGAGTTCATGTTGACTAAATTTGTGACTTACTTAAATCAATGCGTTTTTTACAATTTTGTATTGCCAAAAAAACTAAATTAGAAAAATTTGGTTTTCTTACCAAATTATGAATATCAAACCTATTTTATGGTATCATATATTATTAGTATTTTTTATCATATAAAGAGGATTTGAGAATCATAAGCACATTTGTTTTTTTCCCTAAGATTTTGCAAATTTTGACCAAAAAATGGCTTTAACTAGTTCATACATTTAAAATAGTGTAAAAGTGTATTTTTTAAAAAAAGAAAAAGAAATGAATTTACTATAGATTACACATTTTTTTTAAAATGGTCTGATATTGCGCACCTTAAAATAAATTGACATTAAGCACAATTAACACGTTAAAATAGTATAATTAATATTGCATTTTTAAATGGCATATTTTATAATTTACACATTTATTTTTGCATGCAGCATGTTTTCAATAAGATGACATTTTTATAATTCACACATTTTGGAAAGGACATTTATTTAGTTATTGTACATTTCAAAATAAATAACATTTACACATTTTTTTTTCGGATTATTCTCATTTTAAAATAAGATGGCATTTTACACATACAAAAATGTTGTTGTTTTTTTTCGGATACAAATCATTTCTAAATAAAATGAAATTTATACATTTTACAAGAGCTACAAGGATTTGACAAATCTTTTAAAAAATTGTTATTCTTTTTAAAAAATTGTTATTCTTTTTAAAAAATTTTAATAGGTAGGTCTAGTCACACGTGTTGTTTTGTCCAAGTATGAATCATTTCTATAATGTTCGATGTTTAATTTTATATCAGAAACTGTGCACATGGTCCAAATTTCAAAGCTGTATATCAAAGAACAAGGAAGTATGTCATTTCGTCAAAATCTAGGCCAGCTGATATCAAAGTTCCATTTCACATATAAATCTGTGTACATGGTCCAAATTTCATAGATGTATACTTAAAAGGACAAGAAAGTAGGACACTTCGTTAAATTATCTAAGTCAGCTGATATCAAGTTCAAAAAAAGAGGTCATTTTATCAAAATCTAGGTCCGATGATATCGAAATTCAATTTTTCATCTAAAACTGTATATGGTCCAAATTTCAAGCTTGTATTAAAAGGCAGAGTAGTCAGTTAAATTACCTAAGTCAGTCTATCAAGTTCAAGTAGGTTTTGAATCAGTTTAGGGTAGCTTGCTATCAAAGTTCAATTTCATCTAAAACTGTGCATTGGGTTCACTTCATTTTTGGGTATAATAGATTTCATTAATCTTTAATTTTGCATTCACTTATTTTTTGATATGAAACTGTCTGTGTCCATGTTCACACTTTGTAATAAGAAGGTGTATGTTATCAGCTAGTGTTTAGCAGAATTCATGCGTTTGTTTTATCATTAGCAAATGGCTGTGCACGTTATTGACAAAAAAGAAATGATAAGAAAGAATAAAAATAAAGTTTTTGACCGGCTCCCCTTGATATAACTCAATATAACAATCGAAGTTATCAGACAATCTTCCATTTGCTCTTAAATATGACATTACAAAGGTATACAAAGTTACAACTACGTCTTTGAAATATCCATTTCAATCGATACTCCTAAAAAAGTTTACAAACTTTTTTCATTTGAAGACAATCGATCCATTATTCCTAATTTCTACAAAAAAGTGAAAAACGTGCCTTTTAGCTTTTACGTAGATTCATATAGTCTATGAATGAATCCATAACATATTTTTTCTTTGTTATTTTTCTTAATGTGTTTATTATCCTTCTCTAATAAATTATTTTAACTCATGTACAATGTTTCAGTAAGTAATTGGGGTAATTCTTCTCAAACCGAAATGAAAATCGATTAACACGTGCTTTACCTTTTTAGCCTAATTTACGGGTATGAAGTATTTGTTGTTTATTATTTGTGTGTTGTGGAAACTGGTCGTTTTACAGTGGAGATACTCCTGCGATGGTGGAGTGTTGATATGTTTATTAGTTACATAATGAGCTGTGTCCGACAAACACTTTAGTGGATGTTGCGTGACAGCATGAATCTAGACAGCCTTGGTCGCATCCTCTCGTTTTCTTATGTTTTCGTTCTTACTGTAATGAGTTGTAAGCGACAGCATGAGATCTACTGCCATTTTTTTTTTTTTTTAGATGCGCAGTTGGTCTGGATCCATGCTGGTCGCAGACAGTTGTTTCTGTGTGACGGTCATCATTCATGTGTTAAAATTTTTTATGCTCAATTTTTTTTTATATTGAAATTTTTTTTGTTCTTTGTATTTGATTTCACAATTTTATTATTCTTTTAATCTTGTTTATGGATTTTTGTTTTGTTACTTGACAGTGATAAGGAAGCGCAGGTTTGTTTTTCGCTCTTTTATTTCATTTCATTATTTCTTTTTATTTTTCTGAAGAGGAGCGTTTTTTTTTTTAATGGAACCAGAATTTTATTTACAACATCAAATTTCTGGTACACTGTAAAGTTTAAAGTAATATTGTATTCACATAATATTTATTTAAAATTTTTTTGTGATACTACTTTAAATCGGTGTAGGAGTTTTGTGGGTTCTTATAATTGGAACTCTGTCGGGTGTTTTATGTATTGACTGGGTTTTTATCTTTATTTTGTTTTAATACATTTTGTAAGTTTAATTGTTCAATTTTGTTTGTGGGAAGAAGATTTGTTCTTTTTTTATGCTTGAGATATTCCGTTTTTTTTTATTTACAAAATTTGTTACGAAAATTAATTTTATTTGTTGTGAATTTTTCATATTCTTTATAATTTGTTTCATATTCATTTTAGTGCCGTTTGTATTATTTGTCCGCAAACTAGTCACAGATCATATTATGTTTTTGTTCGTTGAATCTAGCCCTTTTTTTTGAATAGATCGTTTTTTTTGTTCGTTGGAACGTTTACTATAATGTACTTTCTTTTAGGTACATTACTGTGTTTTATTTTTTTTTTTTCATGTTCCAACGACCTTTTGTGTGAAATTTTTCTTTATACAGATGAAGCTATCGAAGGTACGCGCGGGAAAGTTGCTAGTCGTAGCTGATGTGGCTCTATCAAGCTTTGGTTTTATGAAGGGAAATCCTGGAAGGACTCATTTGGAAATTGACTGGCCAGAGTCCTACTTTAAGTTGTTTTTTTTATTTAATTCGGCGGGCGATTTTCACCGTGCGGTGGTTGGGTGTCGAGTGCGCTGTGGCGTTAGACTTCTTGGTTGTTTTTTTCCGTTTTCCTTGTTGTTGTTTTACATCATGTTTTTTTGGTACAGGTATGAGTATGGTGGGTACGAGCTGTCTTTTTTAGTTTGAGTTTATTTCGTGTCTCAGAATGTTTCGCGTTTAAACGGACGGTTTTTCTTTTGTTTTTATCTTAAGCTTAATCTATTTCTTGAGAAAGGATTATGATTTTATCCCTGAAGCGGTCGATTGGGCGACGATTACCTTTCAACGTTGGTTTTTACTACTTCCGTGCGGCGTTGGTGGCGGCGCGATGTTGGGTGTGCGGAGTGTCTATCCCGCGATGTGTGTTAATGTCCTTACTTCTTTACAGTTACTTTGTTTCAGAGAGGCAACAAGGAGAAGTAATTTGCGAGCTGATTTAACGTTGATTGTTTATAACTGTGGATAAGTTCTTTCAAGTCTGAGCATTTTGATGTTCAAGTCAAAGTCATTTTCCGGGGACTTCATTTATTAACACATGAGGCTGTGATGACGAACAGTTTTAGAAGAAATATAATTTTTATTAACATTTTCAATAAATGTAAACATAATATTTATCGCTATTTTAGATACTAATAATTTACTGTTGAAAAATCGTTTTGTGTTTCATTAATTATTCGATACTGGGAATTGGGGGGGGGGTCACGACTTTCAAAATCCGAGATGACGGAACTCGCGTAGCGATGTGAGTATTGGAGTTGACGTAGCAATTACATTGATTAATTTATCTTTTTTATTTTTAAATACATGGTTTTTAAGGAAAAAATACTTTTCGGACATGAATTTAACATTATTTTTTTTTTTTCTTCTGTTTTGATTTTAAACTTTACTTTTATATTTTTCTTACGATTTCATGTGGTTTTGTCTTTGCGGGTCCTTTAAATGATGCTCTTTAGGGACTTGCCTATACAAAGTTATGGTTTTTCAAATTGACCAGAAGGACACAAAAATTTCTTGACTTAGAACAATTGATATGATTAAGTCCTTAAGGTGAATTCAAACGGTTATCTCGGCTATTTTCATAATATTTATTATTGGGTTTGAACGGATATGCCCGGATTTTGAGGAGTCAAGTATAATTGTATTATGAATTATGAAGTTGTTTTTTATGTATCATCATTGACCATTTGAGAGATGTGATTTTCTATTTAGTTAAGTTCTTCAGATTTATTGCATTACAAAATAACTTTGACTTCTCAGTCATGCTGTTTCAAATTTGTATTTGTAGAATACTTTTCATAACTACGTTGGGTAATCAGGTAGAGTTTTTACCGTTGAAACCTGATATTTTATGACGTGATTTAACTTATGTAAAAGGTTGACAAGTTATGGTTATATCTGAGCTGTATGTTATGTTAACATACTTGAATTCAGCGTTTTGGCCGCGTCAGACAAAACCAACATAGTGGGTTTGCGACCAGCATGGATTACGATCAGCCTGCGCCTCCGCGCAGTCTGATCAGGATTCATGCTGTTCGCTATCAGTTTCTTCACTTGTAATAGGGTTTGTAAGCGAACAGCATGGATCCTGATCAGACTGCGCGGAGGCGCAGGCTAGTCTGGATCCATGCTGGTCGCAAACCTATTATGTTGGTTTTGTCATGGCGCGGCTGAAATTTTTATTTCTTCTTAGAATAATATTATCTTCTTAAAATATCATGGGACACAAAAAAACCTATGCGGTGGACAATGATGTTGCTTGTCATACAAGTAATATTAAATTTTCCTTTTATCATTATGTTGTTGTTGTCGTCTGCGCCTCGGATTCGCGTTCAATCTATTAAATTAAATGGCAAAATTCTCATCTATTCCCCGTAACCGCCGTTTTGTATGACATCCGGCATTTTGAACTCAGATTGGCTTATCTGCAGACAAGATCAAAAGAGCACGATTTATCAATAATAAAATGGAACTATTTCCCGTGCACAAAGAGTTATGTCTCAAAACTGTCATTAGACCTTTGCCTTGCCTCCTTAAATTTAATGGTGAAGTCGGCATGCAGCTTAATTTTGATGGTTCTTTTAAACTAAAAGTCCCAACTGGGCAAAATTCGTCGTTTTGTTCAATCTTCCTAGTCTATTCCTCCCGTTGAATGTGGCTGTTCTCTCTATATTGAAGCTAAGCTTGGTATGAAAAAGAAGATAACCGCGAGAAATTATCTTTCAAAGAATTTTTTTCACTGGTTTATATAGGATAAAGAGTATTTAATCGTTCATGAGACTATTTTTCAAGTGATTTTTTAACACAGGGTCCTAGTTCGTTTTTTCCGATGCTTCTGGCTTGTCATTTGATGACAGACAGGCGGAATGGCAAATTAATTGTATTCTAGGCTCATTGATAATAAAAATAAACACTTTATTCTTGCAAAAGTAAGGGTTGGACAATTAATTATTAATCACTTTTTAAATGGAATGAAAATACAGGTTATCTTACTTGTGAAATTCAAAACAAGACAGTTTCTGCATAGTTTTTTTATCTTACATGAATTATTGACAAAAACACCATCTATTTACATACAAAAGGGTCAAGATGGCCCTAGATCGCTCACCTGACCCATCAAACTCATCCAAGCAATTACTTAGAAATCATCAAAACAAACTTGCAGACCAATTTCCAGGATATTTGTATAACAACAGTAGACACTAGAGAGTTCACAAGATTTTTCATTTTTTAGCTCCTGTGATCTAGTTTTCATTAGAGATGACCCAAGTTCGAATTAACTAGACAAACATCCTCACAAAGTTTGATTACAATTGAGTCAAAAATGTGACCACTAGAATATCAACAAGATTTTTCCATATTTGGGTGGTGTGACCTAGTTTTTGACGCCAGGTGACCAATATGCCAACTTTGCCTAGAATCATCAAAACAAACTTGCAGATCAATTTCAAGGATATTTTGATCCAAACAGTAGCCACTAGAGTGTTAATAATATTTTCTTTTTTTAGCTCCAGTGACTTTTTTTTCATCCGAGATTACCCATGATCGAACTCAGTCCAGCAATTAACTAGACAAGCATCCTGGCCAAGTTAAATGATGATTGAGTTGAAAATGTGACCACTATAGTGTTAACAAGGTTTTTCCATATTTGGGCAGTGTCACCTAGTTTTGACCCCAGGTGACCCATATTCAAACTTGACCTAAAAATCATCAAAACAAACATTATAGACAAGTTTTCAGGATATTTGGATCAAAACAGTAGCCACTGGAGTACTAACATGATTTTTCTATTGTTAGCTCCCAAGACCTGCTTTTTAATCCAAGATGACCCATGTTTGACCTCATCCGAGCAATTTACTAGACAAGCTTGATGATAATTGAGGCAAAAATGTGACTACTTGAGTGTTAACGAAACAAATGTGTCCACGACTGACAATGGACAATCAATGATCCTAAAAGCTCACTCTGAGCTGGCTCAGGTGAGCTAAAAAAACTGTCTATCAAAAAAATGTTGTATGTATAAAATTATATACGTTGGTAACAATACAATGTTCTGTACACACATATAGTATACATAGTCGATGTGACAATAAAGAGAAATAGTGTACTGTACACACATACTGTATACACATAATAATTATAATTATGCTAATCGTGACATTTTAGTCTATTGTAAGTACGTACATACAATCTCAATGTGAAAAAAACAGGGTAGTGTGCATGTATGTTCATATCTTCTCATTGTGACATTTACATAATGTGTACTGTATGTTAATCATACTATGAGTTCTTATACTGGTTGGAGAGATAACTCCGACACTAAATCACATATTTTTTGCAATATTTTAATTATCTTCCAGTATAGTTTAAATATTGAACCACCTAAACAAAGTTCAGTTCAAAGACTTTACATTACACCACAAAAACTATGTATGAAAATGGAATCTGGTACTTCTTGAAGGTCTTGAATGAGGTATACAAAAATGGTCTTTTTACCCCACAACAGTAGATAAAGTCGACACTTAAATTTTTATGTAAAAAATGACTGGAAAATCAGCACCAATAATTTATTTTTACATCTTATTTGGTTTATCTATTTTTTGTAAATATTTAAACAATTTTTCAAAAATCTTTCCCAAGTCAGTGGCCTGTGGTCAATACATTTCTAACTACCTTACTGTAATTTAGTAAAAAGAACGTTTTGAAGCAGTTTTTGCCTACAAAAAGTTTAGGTTATTTGAAAAACATTAAAAAGTCTACCAAATTATAACAAATCATCACATTCTGTCCTGTTCCTATACTGTTAGGTGATCATGTGCATATTTGTTGAAAAACAAAGCTAAAACAATTATATTTATCAAGTGACGGGGTTATCTATGCGTCGGAGTTATCTCTCCGACCAGTAAAGCTTTAAGCATATATGACTTCCCTGTAGAGCTTTACGCATATATGACTCATTAATAGAGCTTTAGGTAAGCACAAGTGCTCTGCAGAGCTTAAGGCATGCATGACCTGTCTATAGAGCTTAAGACATGCATGACCTTTCCTTAGAGCCTAAGCCATGCATGGCCTGTCTATAGAGCTTAAGACATACATGACCTGTCTATAGAGCCTAAGGCATACATGACCTGCCTATAAAGCTTAAGGCATACATGACCTGTCTATAGAACCTAAGGCATACATGACCTGCCTATAAAGCCTAAGGCATACATGACCTGTCTATAGAGCCTAAGGCATGCATGACCTGCCTATAGAGCTTAAGGCATACATGACCTGTCTATAGAGCCTAAGGCATACATGACCTGTCTATAGAGCCTAAGGCATACATGACCTGTCTATAGAGCCTAAGGCATACATGACCTGTCTATAGAGCCTAAGGCATACATGACCTGCCTATAGAGCTTAAGGCATACATGACCTGTCTATAGAGCTTAAGGCATACATGACCTGTCTTTAGAGCTTAAGACATACATGACCTGTCTACAGAGCCTAAGGCATGCATGGCCTGTCTATAGAGCTTAAGACATACAAGGCCTGTCTATAGAGCTAAAGACATACATGAGCTGTCTGTAGAGCCTAAGGCATGCATGGCCTGCCTATAGAGCTTAAGGCATACATAACCTGTCTATAGAGCTTAAGACAAACATGACCTGTCTATTTAGCTAAAGGCATACATGACTTGTATGTAGGGCTTAATTAAGACTTACATTACCTCTCTAAAGAGCTTAATATGATGTGCAAGATATAGAATTTAAAGTATAAATGACCTCTATATAGAGCTTACAACATGCATGATTTCTCTGTAGAGTTTAAGGCATGCATGACTTACAAAGCTTTAGACATGTATGAGTTCTAATAGAGCTTGTGGTATGTAGAAATTCTCTCTACAGTTAGACATGCCACAAATGTCTAAACAGTGACCTTGAACTTACTCTTTATTGTATACTAAAGCTGAGAGAGTATTCTCTTTTACCAAAAATCCTTTCACTGTAACTGTCATATCCCGTTATAAGGCCAAAACATTTATCTTTATTGAGACTGGAATGAGCTTAATTTTTGACAAATAGCCTTGAACTTAACAAATAGACCATAAAATGGTCAAAGAGCCCAATCTCTAAATAATTCATCATGCCATAAACTTTGACATAAGAAGTTTAACAGATACAAAGTGGTTTAATAAATATTATACTAATCAACCATAAGCTAACTATTACTAACCTATCATAAAGTACCTAGCTCTACTTGTATCAAACAATGTAATCTTCATTCTTCAAAAGGAAAAGAACAAACACTCAATCAAATATTATTATTTCAAAAACAAGAAGAACATTGTATGATATGTGGAAATTACTATGTAAAAAGTTCATAGAAAATGACAAAAGTCAGTAGGAATTCAATATTTAAGGGACATAACAAGTCACTGACATAAGAAATTTTTATATTATACTGTGTTACATTTCATACAGCCAAACTCTGTTCCAGGCTTGAAAATTTTGTCACCTTTTGAATTAATCAACTGAATCTTGAACAGAATAAAACAGGACAAGCAAGTTCCGACTATATAAGCAATCTCATGGTGGTCCCTAATTGACAGAAATGATCATTTAACAATAGTGTTTAGCAAGTATCCTTTTTTAGAGGAAAAAAAGTGAGATTTCTACATAAATTGACAGCAGCCATGTACATTGTACATAAAACTTTATAAAACTGCACATTTGTAACATCACTTTTCATTGGATAATCGTAATGTTGATATAATTTTTATATACACATCTGCTGTCATTATTCTAGGAAATCTCACTTTTTTCTCAAAAAAAAAGAAGATGTTTGTGGTATTATAATTTTGTTATAAATATTCCTGACAGGTTATATGACCATCTGTAATCAGTTGTTTGCAATATAAGCCTCGCCTGACGGCTCAGGTTATATTTCCAAACAGCCATTTATATATGGCCATATAACCTGTCAAAAATCTTCATAACTAATAATATAAACGTCATGATTATTAAATGAAAAGCGAAATTACAAATGTGCAGTATCATAATATGTCCAAGATAAAATATATTTTACTGATATGCATTAAGAATAACAACCTTAACAAGAGGGCCATGATGGCCCTGAGGTCGCTCACCTGTATATAGGCCCCTGGAGCAGGGCCAGTTTAAACCCCAGGGCTTTTATTTGAACAAACTTAAGACACCCATTAGAAGATGTTTCTTGATGTTAAGTTTTTACTACACACATATAATGAAAAACAATGACCTCTGCCCGCCCCCACCCTCTTCCCCCGGCAGGGCCAATTTGTACCCAAGGGCTTTTATTTGAACAAACTTGGTAGACACCCATAAGAAGATGTTTCATGCTAAACTTCTAAGCTCTAGCTCATTGGGTTTTTTAAAAGAAGATTTTTTAAGTTTTTAATATACACATATAGTTAAAAACAATGACACCCCTGGGGCATGGCCAGTTTTGACCCCAGGGATTTTATTTGAACAAACTTTGTAGACACTTACCAGAAGATGTTTCATGCTTAATATCTAAACTCTAGCTATTTGGGGTTTTTTCAAAGAAGATTTTTAAGTTTTTGCTATACACATATAAGGCAAATCAATGACCCCGGGGCGGGGCCAATTTTGACCCCAGGGCTTTTATTTGAACAAACTTGGTAGACACTCACTAGAAGATGTTTCATGTCAAATATCTAAGCTCTAGCTCTTTCGATTTTTTAAAAGAAGATATTTAAAGTTTTTTCTTTCGGTTGCCATGGCAACCAGAGTTCTGCATGGAATTAAATTCTTTGAACAATTTTTAAAGGTGACCACCAAAGGAACATTCCTGTGAAGTTTGAATGAAATTGGCTCAGCGGTTAATGAGGATATGTCATTTAAAGTAAAAGTTTACGGACGGACGACGGATGAAAAGCGATCACAAAAGCTCACCCTGTCACTTTGTGACAGGTGAGCTAAAAATATAAGACATTTCATAAATATATATATAAAATTTTGATTCAAAATGAGTACAGTCATGTAAATAATATAAAAAATAAATATCTGCTAGAATGATATGGTTTGGTTTTAAGAAGGTTTAAGTTAAACCCACAACATATCAAAATAGTTACAACCAGAAATCAAATATAATAGCTTAACTAACATATAAATGCTAGTATATCAAAGTTTACATAAATAATTTTTGTCCATATAAATTCTACAGTTCTGAGCGAGCAGTTTGAATATCTGGCGATGAGAAAGCTGGAATGTCACGACGAACCTCACCTGAGGGCACATGCTGCTGGAATGTTGTTGGTGATGAAAATGCTGAGATCAGAACATTCAATGACATCACAATTGTGACTAATGTCAATGACAGAAAATTTAGAAACTTTCTTTTTCCCTGATTTTTACGATCCTTTTCTTTCACCTGAGTTTTAAGAAAGTCTGAGCTAATCAACAACACGGCAGAAAGTAGTTGTAAAACTATGGAAAGCCCAATCAGCCATAATAACAATGTGTAAAATTCATAACTCGGATTTGACAGGACTGCTCGTAACTGTGTGGCATTGCTGGTCAACAATGACACGTCCATCATGCCATGAGCAAATGTTTTTGTTGTTATAGACTTCTTCTCCTTTTTCTCTTTTTTGGTTCCTGGAAATGGAACTTTTTGCTGGAACAAAACAAGAACAAAAAAATATTCAATCACCAAGAAGTGAAATTCTTACAAGCAGAAGAATAACATTAACAACACAAGAGCGAGTTTAACTCAGTAACTGACATAAACACATAAAATATTTCATCAATTATCATTGCATTTAACACTATTTCAATTGCCATTATTATGCGTTTTATTTCTTTCATTTGTTAAACATTGTTTTTTTGTGTGTTTTTTTAAACAATTTGTAGAGTTTTAAATTGCACCAACACAGTATAGGTCATATGGTAACTTTCAAGCTTTACTCTCTAAGACCTTGTTTGCCTTTCCATGCATTATTTCAGGCAAAAACAGGCAATGGAGTAGAACCACCAACATTTCGCTGAAAAGTTTTCTCACAAACTGGGGTCAGAGACAAGTGGTTTGAAGTAAACGAGTTAAGACCATAACCACTTGGTAATGCACGCCCCTTAATATAACACAAATAAAGTTACCTCTTGATGAGACTGCATACTTTCACCAATACCACAATTATTATAAGACCAGGAACCAGGTGACTTGCTATCTCTCCATTGTTCATGTGGAGATAAAAAATTATGGGAACCAGGTCCAAGTGTATCATCACACTGTTCTTGTCTATGTAGAACTCTTCCCGATGTAGGCGTCTGAACATATTTGTATTGATCATGCAGTGAAAATCTTTGTGAACCTGGTGTAAGTGAATCTTCACTTTGTCCTTGGCCAAGCAAATTTCTTCTGAATGTTGGTCTTCGAATGTTCTCAAAACTATCACTATTAGAAGGAAAATTTACACTGTCAGATTCAGATTTTTGGTTTCTACCATTCTTACATGCACTATCATTGGATCTTGTGGGTGAACTATCCTCCTGAACCAATTCATTTTGTGCACACAACACAGGACCACTTGTCCTTGGTGCTGAAAGACTTCTTCTGGAGTTTTGAGACTTTTGGGGGCTACCATTGTCACGAAAAGCTGTACCAGTCAAACTTTGAAAATTTCTTGGGAATAGGTTTTGCATAGAATCTGTCAGATTTTGAACATATTCAGTTTCCCTTGCTGATTCTAAAAAAGTATTTGTCATGTTTCCTATGTTTGACTGCTGTTCAGAAATATCAGAATCACTGTCTGGCAAACTTTTCTCCCTTTCCTTCTGTCGTTTTGTTTCATAATCATTCTGTTGACCTGGGTCCATCAATTTTTGTTGTTTAAATTTGTCATATGTATTACCTTGGGAGTGGCCTAGATCCATACTTTTTTATTAGTCTTAAACTCTCTAACTCTTCATACACAAACTTTATGAATCCACATTACCTGTCTGATAAAGATAAAAAAAATTAGTTCTTGCTTTATGCAGGTACATTGAAGGTAAAAGATATTTTTTGTTTCATCCAAAATATTTTTTTCTAATTAAAATTAATTTAATCATATAGAATTCAAAACAAATTATGAATGCTTAGCATCTGTATAAAGTTTAGAGCGGAATTCAAAGTTTTTACCAGCATACTGGGATCCTTTGTATTTCCGGACAAGATAAGTTGTTTTTCCAATAAGTTGTTTTTTAATATTCACTGTCACTTTTATTTAAAACCATTACAAGTAATGAAATTTCATCCAATCGATTTTGGGTTCTTAATACACTTTAATGTTACTTTATTAAACACGAAATTCAACATTTTGACCATAAAAACATATCTTCAAAGTAGGGCATTATAGGAGAAAAAAATTGTGTAGACAACTCAATTTACAAGAAATTGGCTTTCAAAATATTTTGAAGTTGTGAATTGAAATTATTCCTTTAGTAATCAGCTAGGGAACTATGACTCGAGTTGCCAAATGATTACTTACTTTCTATGTACAAATAAATAATGTTCAGGGTTCACTGCAAGGGAATCGGCATATATTTTCTGCATTGTATGTATCCCCCTTTCGCTCTTTTGAAAGATCAAAAGAAAATCAAGTTTACCAAAAATGTATTATGTCAAGAGAGATTATTGCATGGTGATGCTGTGTGGAGGGTTGTAAACATCCATTTTCTGCTTTTACTTTGGAATAAATCAATTAGAATTGATAGAATTCCTGATTACAGGCACTGATTAAGATATTTTGTAAGACAATAAGGTCAAATCGTTTAAATGGTAACAAATACATTTAAACGTGTAACCATGGGGGCCAGGTCATGAAATGACATAATTAGCAAAGGGGCATGTAAGTAAAAAAACAACTGAATCAACAATATTTACCTGAGTCAGTAAGTGTTGTTTTTATTTCCAAATGGAAAGTGTGTGAGAGTCAGGTCGGATGACTTAAATTGAAACAAAACAAAAAAACACTTTTGGACAGGAATAGATTTTGTCTGGTAAACTGATTGTCCAGTAAATATGAAGGATCCCAGTATATCCCAGTCATTCAAAAGCATGAGACGAAAAATACTTGCTAGAGTGCAAGTGCAATATTATCTAACAGGTACATGTAGAGGGGCCCAGCACATTACCCGGAAGAAGAAGAAGAAGATTATACCCAGTTTCTGAACACTTACTCGTTCAAAACACCTTTTTATATGAAATTCGATGTTCCTGATACTGTTTCAGGCCGTTATATCTTCAATTATTATACAAGGTAAACTAAATATTTGTTTAAACAGTGTTCAATGGCAAATGAAACCGAGGTTTACATTCTTGTTTTCTTTCAGTACAAATGGCGTTTTCTTATCAAAGGGAAATAATCTCTGATTTGAATAATCACTAATAATCGTATTATCACGTACATTAAACCGGACAAGAAGCAAATTTACACTATTTTTATTTTTCATTTGTTTCTTTCATTTCAAACATCATAATAAAATGATGAAAGACATTATCAGAATGGACCAACTTCTTGCAGCCAACAGCATTTTCAAGGAATGCAAAAGTATCCTTACAAAACAAAGCAATTAACTATGTTTTGGGATAATTGATTTAAGCACTGTTTCAGGGAGCGCGATAATGAGTGATGTTGCACTTTTTCATTTCTCCTGCAGTACTGAATCATTATCAAACCGAGTCTGCAATTTTCAAGTTAATATGTTGTGATTAGTGCTTCGATCCAAGCCGAGGGATTACACTTTTCCTTATTTTATAAAAAATCAACAAGGGAAAAAGACGTTCACGGAACGCAGACATGACAACATCCAGTCACACAGCCTGACGTCTATTAGAAAGTATCATGAATAAAAAAATATTTTAAATGAACAAAAACGTTTTACTCTTTCCTAGTTACTGTAGCACAATTTTAAGCGCTGAAAATTGTTTCCTTGAACGGTTTTCAGCGTTATTCATTCTTGCCGATGAATGGCTGTCGATGTTATCATTTAAAAGAGATAAACGACTGATGACGTTACTAAAATTTTAATTACACTCAAACTTAAATACCCTATAACTTTAACAAAAAAGCATTTTCGAAGATATCAATTGGAATATTTAATGACGAAATGTTGACGTTTACGAATCGTATGATAAAAGGACTTATTATAAGTTTTTGTGACTTAAAAATAAAAATGCCGCATCTCATCGGATAGTTTGGTTATTTTCAGTCAATATTCACGTGAAGTAAAGCTTGCACAGGGCCAGAAATTTGTAAGTATGCTCCTTTCGATGTTGACTATGAAGCCATCACATTGATTTACTCAACACAGTTGGGATATGTTAGAAACAGATGAATACTTACCGTCCGTCAATTGTGTTTCGTGCGCCGACATGTATATACTGGTACAGCTGTCGACGTTGGAACCGCTGTCTGCCCATTTGATTGTACGGTAGGGCCATCGGAAAGCCACCCGGAAGTGCAACGGACAATGGCTTTTCGGGTGAGGGACGCGAATGGCGAAGAGGTGGCGAACTTATATTTAGAGGTAACATTAATTGCTTCGTAAAATGCGCACTTTTTACATAATTAAAAATGTTTTATGTATGTTTAATAATTATCTACAGATATCAGTTGATTGGTCGTTTACAGTTCGGCAGTGGAATCTTCAATATGGTCCCTCATTGCCATTCATGTCTAGGTATAATATGTACGAACGTAGTCCTGCTTACTGAGGGTTTATCCGCCCGTTTCTTTTAGGCCCAAAATTGATTTTGTATAAATTGTAAATTTGGTTAATATATTTAATGACACCATGAATTCTGGAGTTTGCAAACGCTCTAACATTTGTTCAACATATTTATCAACATATGATATTTTCGTGCACATCTTTGTTATTTGGGACTAGTGACATCACAGTAGTGTCCCTTTGACTTTACACAGTTTGCGAAAAGTTAAACTACTCCGTAGCTATATTTGACTCAGGTATAAAATAGTTATGTCCCTTGATCAAGTCTGATATTTATAAGAATTTTGTCACTTGGCTTTAAATAGTGTCTATATTTGACACATAGATAAATTTTAAAGTGAAACACTTAAAATGGAAAAATCTGCAAAAGATAATAATGACTTGTACACAGAATTTAATTGAATATTGATTTTATTAGGCGATTTTTAGCCCGATTTTAGTGAAAAGTGGTGCAACGCTATTTAGTTATTGGCCATTTTGCACTATATAAATAGTTTTTTTGGAGAAAGGGGATGACGGAATGATCTGAAATTTGCACACAAACTTTTGGTCCAAACTTTCATCAAACTATATTTGAATCTTATAAAAAATCAAGTCTCGTCATATATATATATTACATTTTTGTCAAGTTTATCTATTTTTAATAACTATTTTGGCTCATTAGGAGGCATGCAGCTTTAAGTAATTTTTACTTAGGGCTATTTAAGCTCCGCCTACTATCGTTACCATATTTTTAGTTTCATGACTCCGTAAACTGTTGACTGAACAAATAATTATATATATTTATTATATAAATAAATAAAACTCACAATTATATATACAATGGATTTTTTAATTCAAAATGATATGATAAAGAAGTAAGTAACAATTGTTTTCAAAAGCAAAAACATTATCGTCCCTTTAATTTCAATCACCTTGACAATTATAAATGAAATGATGAAATGCACTAAATGCATTTTTTTATATATTTCTATTTAATTCTGAATTGTTCTCGTTGGTATGTACATGTATGAACTCTGTATTCGTATGTATGTACATTGTTACACTGTTGGATGGTTACTTTGGCTAGTCGGAATAACAAAAAATAAATGTATACAATAGACAGAAAATTCAAGTTTTTTTCCATAAATACTACTGCCACTCAGGAAATAATTTAAACTAATTTTCACACCACTCGATGCAAATAAATCCTGTATTTATAGAAAAAAAAACTTGAATATTCTCTATACATGATAACATCTACATGTTATACGATATTTGCAAAGAAATGACAAAATTAAGAAACACCATAGTTAATGCGTTCAATGCAAAAATGGTATTTTAAGCATGAAAACTAAATTGTTAAAGTCCAGCCAATGTATCTCATAATTCGTGTTCAGTTTCATTTATTCTGTTAAATAGAACCTTAATGTATACCCGAAATAATGTGAGTTAAACGAAATAAGGACGCAATAATCTATACACGAACTAAACGAAAAGAGAACCTATTTACACGTACTAATTGGAACGAAAACACTTTTACACGTATTGATTGTAACGAGAACACTTTTACACATACTGATTGGAACGAGAACTCATTTACTCGTACTAATTGGAACAATTGAACGAGAACTCATTTACACGTATTGATTGGAAAGAGAACTCATTTACTCGTACTAATTGGAACAATGGAACGAGAACTCATTTACACGTATTGATTGGAACGAGAACTCATTTACTCGTACTAATTGGAACAATGGAACGAGAACTCATTTACACGTATTGATTGGAACGAGAACTCATTTACTCGTATTTATTGGAACAATGGAACGAGAACTCATTTACAAGTATTGATTGGAACAAGAACTCATTTACTCGTATTAATTGGAACAATGGAACGATAACTCATTGACACGTATTGATTGGAAAGAGAACTCATTTACTCGTACTAATTAGAACAATGGAACGAGAACTCATTTACACGTTTTGATTGGAACGAGAACTCATTTACTCGTATTAATTTGAACAATGGAACGAGAACTCATTGACACGTATTGATTGGAACGAGAACACTTTTACACATACTAATTGGAACGGACTCATTTACTCGTACTAATTGGAACAATTGAACGAGAACTCATTTACACGTATTGATTGGAAAGAGAACTCATTTACTCGTACTTATTGGAACAATGGAACGAGAACTCATTTACACGTATTGATTGGAACGAGAACTCATTTACTCGTACTAATTGGAACAATGGATCGAGAACTCATTTACACGTATTGATTGGAACGAGAACTCATTTACTCGTATTTATTGGAACAATGGAACGAGAACTCATTTACACGTATTGATTGGAACGAGAACTCATTTACTCGTATTAATTGGAACAATGGAACGATAGCTCATTGACACGTATTGATTGGAAAGAGAACTCATTTACTCGTACTAATTGGAACAATGGAACGAGAACTCATTTACACGTATTGATTGGAACAAGAACTCATTTACTCGTACTAATTAGAACAATGGAACGAGAACTCATTTACACGTTTTGATTGGAACGAGAACTCATTTACTCGTATTAATTTGAACAATGGAACGAGAACTCATTGACACGTATTGATTGGAAAGAGAACTCATTTACTCGTACTATTTGGAACAATGGAACGAGAACTCATTTACACGTATTGATTGAAACGAGAACTCATTTACTCGTACTAATTGGAACAATGGAACGAGAACTCATTTACACGTATTGATTGGAACGAGAACTCAGTTATACGAACTTAACGGTAGAGAACACATCAACACGTACTGAGCAGGAAACGAACACAATAAAGTGCACCAGACTGTAAATACAACATCTGTACATGATCTATCTATCAAAATTTATTTATTTCTAGCACCAAGTACTAGATATTTAGCTGCATAGCAGCTATTTCAAATCAGGTTGAACATTTACTTTATATAATTACAATGTTATCTTCATATTTGATAAAAAAAAATATTCAAAATCAATGCAATTTTTTTTATGCAACCGCTTAAAATTTTCATCTCCTATCCTTTTCAGTCGCTGTCATTGCCGTTTTAAACAATTCCTTTCCTTTGTTGACATCGTCCTACAAACAATGAATTTCCTTTGTAATCGCTCAACGTTTTCATTGCCCTATGGTAACTATTAAACTTTTGCAATCGCTCAAAGTTTCCATTCTCCTACAGACAATGTACAACAATGTATTTCCTTCTGCAATTGCTCAAAGTTTTCATTGCCCTACATACAATGTACTTCCTTTGGCAATCGCTCAAAGTTTCAATTGCCCTACAGACAAGTATTTCCTTTTGCAATTGCTTAAAAGTTTTCACTGGCCTACATACAATTTATTTCGTTGAAAACGGTTTAAGTATATTTCTTTTGCAATCGCTCAATGTTTCCGTTGTCCTACAAACAGCTTCTCTCCTTTTTAATAGGTCAATAGCAATCTATATACACACATTTTTTTTATTATTTTTGCCATTTTACCAATGTATACTTTACTAATATTTACAAATAATACATGATAAAAAACAGGATTTTTTTCTCATGACCTGAATAGAATATCAGGTTATTAAATTTAACTACACTAGAATAAACTTCAAGATGTATATTGCACATTTTACTTGGCGTAGATGGGATATTTTAACAGGCACTATCGACTCCTATCTTATCCGGGTCACTGGTGTCTTCATGCTGGGTCGGCTCCTAAAAATAAGAAAAAAATAGCATTAAAAGTTCGATATTTGACAGACTAATGGACTACTTCCTTTCTTGTTGCTTTTCCCCCCGTCAAAACAGCATGCCTTCAGAGTCATGCTTACTTTCAATAAAAAAACTAAAAATGTATTTCAAAGTACAAATGCTGTTGGGTTAACAAAGAAAGAAATCTACACATAGCAAACGGCACGTACAACCAACGTAAATTACCGGAAAGAGGTCAAAATAAGCAAAAATAGCCCCTACTGCGTTAGTCACGCATTAGGAATTTGGTGACAAACAACACAAAAGCAGTCATTAATAGCATGTAAATCATTACTTGAATCTTGAATCTTTTCTTAAAATCGAAGTTCAATTTTTGTCCAGTTTGCTTTTCTTAAAATTTGCTATTCTTTGAATTTGGAACAATCGACTCAAATTTTAAGAGATTTAAATACAAAAATACAATGAGTTACCAACAGTATAGAGCCGATCGAATGTGCAGGCTGAATTGGCTCTATACTGGTGGCAAATGCAAGTCGGTTTTGGTTTAAAGCAGGATACGGGTTAAAGCGACCTTCAGCTTTTCTAAAGATTAAACAATGCTATTTTTAGATAAATCGTTTCATATTATTGTCAAATCAAAAGAATGAAGATGGAACATGAAAATTGCCGCCTTAAAAATAAATAAACAAAAAGGAAACCCCTCGGTACCTCTTATCTTTTTGGTCGACTCTCTATATGGAAATTAGTAAAGATTCGTTTCCCGATCTTCTATTTTTAGAAACAAACGGCACTGGCGCGCTATAAATAGCTCCAACAGAAATTAATAGCTGAAGGCCGCTTTAAATAACAAAAGTAAATACCGTGTGTAAAGAGGTCACTGTTCGAGTTGATGTGACGTCATTCTCGCTTGTAGATGGGTAATCGTCACTGGCCTGAACAATGGGTGTTGATTCCTGTTAATAAATAAAAATATCCTTAACTTGCCGAATATTTTGAATAGAATTACCGAGCTTACAGTTTGAGGACTGTCCATTATCGATTTTAGGGAAATCAGGACGAAAATATAAAGTTGGCTATTCAACACTGTAGAGCATGATCAAACAGATCGAATATGCTGACTGACTTACTTTAAAAACCCATTATGTCTTAGAAATGCTTTCAATTTTATTTCCCAAAAACGTTTTATTTTCCAAACAATACACATTTTCCATTCAAATGAACTTCTTTGCTATAGTGAATAAGTATTTTATATGGAAGTCAAAATACTAATACTACTTTGTTTACATTATGCTATCTTTGTGACAAATAATTTCACTTTTAGAGATAATTGAGCCGCGTCACGGCAAAACCAATATAGTGGGTTTGCGACCAGCATGGATCCAGACCAGCCTGCGCATCCGCACAGTCTGATCAGGATTCATGCTGTTCGCTTACCAACTCTATTACAAGTGGAGAAACTGACATCGAACAGCATGGATCCTGATCAGACTGCGCGGATGCGCAGGCTGGTCTGGATCCATGCTGGTCGCAAACGAACTATGTTGGTTTTGTCGTGACGCGGCTCATATATTCTTCTGACATGCTCCAAAACCATTATGATAAAGATTATAACATCCATTTTTGATCTTTATACAAAGTAAATTCACTTATTTCTGAAGCAAAAAGTGCTATTTAGCAAAATGTCAATATAAATTCTAAAATAAACTTATTTTCTGTTCTCCTTATATATTTTAATAAGGCTCACCAGTTGTTTTTAACGTTTAGGTGAAAAACCGTAACCTGTTAAATTGGGGTTTACATGCCGTTTTTCATGGTAAGGCATGGAACCGTAAAATAAAACCTAAAAATGATGAATAGTTTTTTTCCTGATTGAAAGATGGACAAGTCCATTGGTTAAACTGTTTCTAGGGAACGTGGATTGTACAGTGTCCAACGAGACCAAGACTTATCGATTCGGACTTACAAGAGTGTCTCATTTGCCGCGACTTTAATGATGCTAATATCATATTATGTCCTTGAACCCACCGCGCATACATTTGCATCCTCAATATTGCCTGCATACATTTCAATCTAAACAAGACAATTTCAGAGCTAAACAGTGACTGCACATTTTGTGTTTAAGTGTTTATTGATCATATATGTAATGAATATACTAAGATTTTTCTCAAAAGAAACAGAAGGAAACTTACAGATAATGAAAGCACTCTTGAATCTGAAAATCAAAAGAAAAGTTATAATTATTTAATACAGCTCTTTTATTCGAAGTATAAATTTTTCTTGTTTAGTTGTCAAATGCCAAAATTATTGTAAACACATTTCAAGCAGCTTATCAAAGCACTACATTTTTTTCTACCGGATTGGTAAAGTATAAATTTGATATTAATATAATAAATTCTTTAATTCTTTCTTGTATTTTTTTATCACGTGCCGCTTAAAATTGCGACTTCGTAATTAGAGAATGCTATATGAAATCTATTAGGCAAGGTTTAGAAAAAAAGAAGAGCCTTTCATTTATTTCATGCCTAGTGATAGATAAATTTTGGTATTCCATTAACCCATTGCCCGCTTTTTTCCCTTGAAGTAATGCATGAAAGGAGCATGTGTAGACTCTCCTCTAGAGACGCTTGAAAATCGCCATGACGAGGCGTTGCTTTAAACAAATATATATCTATTTTATCTTTTTAATATTATTCAAATTTAACTTCCCCCAAAAAAATCTTACCTGTTGAAAAGCAGCCGCTGTCATTGTTTGAATCTGAAAATATAGAATAAAAAAGACGTGTTATTTTTTTGGAGGCGTCATAATGTTTGGGTTTTTTTTTTTTTGATATGATGGGACTAAAAAATTTTTTTTTTAAAGATTTATGTACCATTAGATGTAGGTTCCGACTAATAACTTTTGTGCAAATATTTCAGGTCATCGTTTTGTCCGTTTTTGCAGAAAAACAAAATTTTAATATGAAAAGTGACTCAAAAATGAAATAAATCGGGACAAACAGTTGCACGGAAAAACGATTTCCAATTTAATTCTGAGAATATATTTTTTTCCATATCTTTATGTTTCAAACATCCCCAGTTGATCTATGTTATGATGTTATGTTTTAAGGCTTTTGGACCTAAGCGGAGTTCCTTTAAAGATTCAGTAAAAAGGGGAGATAACTTAAGATTTAATGAAATCACGAAAAAAAAAAATGAAAATAATATAGCCATATGTAAGAAAAAAAACGTTACTGAAATATGAGACATTTCGAAATGTTTTGTTATCTTTATTGACGAAACGTATATATGTTACCTACAAATATTTGTGCACATTATATTTAATCAATAAATTACATGCATTTATTTCTTATTGGAAAATTTCACTCACAATTTAGAGAAAATAAATTTCTAATTACCTCCCTTTATTTACATGAAATGTTAAATTGGGTAATATCTTTATAAAGAATGCTTATTTTAACTTACAATATCGACAAATCTTAATTTGAGCATCATATTAATGAAATAAAACCATGAAAAAAAATGTGTTACAGGATCTTTAAGGTCGTTGGCTTCAAAACACTTGCACCTCACAGCTGTTGGTTCGGATCCCAACAAGGACTTTGGATTCTTTCATGCTAGATAGTTTACGGAATTAAGTTTAATAGTTATTTCATTTTTTTCTTCCTATAAAAAACAGATACAATGTCACGTGCATACATCAGACAAAACATTATCGAATAAATTTACAGTACATGTATTTACATGGATGCTGAAATAAAAAAGCAAAATGACCGGACCACAAGTTTTAACAACATTAGAGAGTTGGCCCTTCCCACACTGTCTCTATAAAAGTGAAAAAGATTTGCATAAATTATGTTGTATTTGGAATTCAAATCTGAAAGAATATCGGTGGTTCTACTTAGGTGCCCGTTCGTGCGTGAAGAAATGCACGGAAGGGCACCACCTGATGTCTACGCTGGAAGTCGCCATACATATGACCTAGTGTCCTGCGTTGGTGCGACGCGACGTAAAATACAGGAACATAAAAATATACAAATTATATAAACGGTATGATAATCCAATGAAAAACGACATAAAAAACGTGCAGTATAATGTCATAATGTAATAAACATACATATTTATGCATATTATCATCAGGTGCAATGAAATATAAGTCATATTTAAGATGAAATATAACCTTATATTACACCTATCTTACAAGTGTTATTATGAAATATTACACCTTAATGTTGTTTTATTTGTTTCATATTGCCATGGTTTGTTATATAAGAAGTTGAATACACTTAAAACTAGATTAACCTTTTGTATTGAATTACATCTTCACATCTACACTGCTTCTTGGGTGTAGATATTTAATTACAACTACGCACACTGTTTCTTGATACATGATACCAAAAAATAATGAAAGAAAAAAAAAAGAAAATGAAAAAACTCAAATGAATAAATACATAAAGTATTTGAAATTATATAAAAAGTCATTGCTTGTGACTTCCTGAAAGAAAAAAAAACAGAAGAGAACGTTCACGGTTCCACAACCGCTCTTAAGTAATTTCTTTAAAGAAAAATCTTAAAGTAAAATCAGCTGGTAAAATCACTTATATGCAAACTATGGTGTGGATTTTTGTCTTAAATATATGGGAAAAAAAGAATATCAGAAAAAAACTTATCATTTAGGGAAAAAATTGAAACTTAAGATCTGTTGTGAATATAGTCCTAGAAATGTATCTAATTATTGATCAGTAGTACATCATCTTTTAAATTATAGCCAATAATGCTATTGGTGTAAATTACGTACGTAATTTTTGAACAAATCGATAGGTGGTCGGTCATTGGTTAAGTTAAGCTTTTCTTATCTTAGTTTAGCTTAGCTTAGCTTAGCTTAGCTAAGGTTAGCTCAGGTCATTTTAGCGTAGCTCACCTCAGCTCAGCTCAGCTCAGCTTAGCTTAGCTTACAATAGCTTAGCTAAGTTTAGCTCAGGTCATTTTAGCGTAACTCACCTCAGCTCAGCTCAGCTCAACTTAGCTTACATAGCTTAGCTAAGTTTAGCTCAGGTCATTTTAGCGTAGCTCACCTCACCTCAGCTCAGCTCAGCTTAGCTTACAATAGCTTAGCTAAGTTTAGTTCAGGTCATTTTAGCGTAGCTCACCTCACCTCACCTCACCTCAGCTTAGCTAAGCTTACCATAGCTTAGCTAAGTTTAGCTCAGGTCATTTTAACGTAGTTCACTTCACCTCACCTCAACTCAACTCAACTCAAATCAACTCAGCTCAGCTTAGCTTAGCCACATTTTAGCGTAGCTCATCTCAGTTCTATTCAGCTCAGCTCAGCTCAGCTCAGCTTAGGCTTATGTCATCATATCACAATAAAGAAAGTTAATTTGAAAATAGTCTCAAAATATTGAAATCTTTAAATAGAAACTAATGGCATGGATATATACAGAAAACGAAAGCAATATCCATCATTTATTCACAATGTTATTATGTTTTGTTATACAATACCAAACGTTTAATTCACAGATAATTTAATACTAGTATATCGTAATTAATGACAAATATTAATGACAAATAATTAAGTGCATAGATTGAATATGGCCTCACAATTTGAAGTTATATAGTAAAATACGTCTTTCCTTTTAAACACAAAAATATAGTATATGCTTATAATTTCTTTATACATCAAATAATTATTTTTTACGTTGTAAGCTGTTTTGAAGTACAATAAACCTTTTACACTCATCATAGAAAGGATTACTAAGACTGAACATTGTTTATGTTTTCTTCATCAAATAAAAGTTTCGGTTTACAAAACAATAATAAATATACATGTGAATATTTATGTTCCTTATTACGTTAGTTTCGTATCTGTTATTGTTCTAGTTTTGAGATAAAGTACAATCAGCATAGGCAATCGGATTCACCTTATGAAAAGCGTTATTTTTGCAATGGTTTTGGAGTGCTTTAGGTTGTAACATTCATATGACATAATCTAATAGAAACAGGTGTCATTTCTTTTCTAAACATCGCAGAATTGTCAAACTGCTTACCAAAATTTTCTTGAATTCTTGACATTAAATACTGATGAAGAAAAAATAGAAAATCAACATGAAAAATTAAGTTGATTATTTCAAAGCATTAGACAAACATTAAAGAGTAACTACAGAAAAGCTCATTTGAAAATATTAAAACCTTCATTTAAAATAAACAACTTGTCATTCAAGTAGTTCTGGATCACTCATAACATATTTCCTTACACACAAGTGCTGATTTTTTAAAACTTATATCAACTGTTTCTTTTGTTTATATAAATGGAAACATTAAGAACGTATCATTTTGTTTTTATTGATCAATAAAAGAGAAATTAAATGATTTAGATTCGGATTGCCCTAAACATACTGTATAACCTCTGTTAAGCGACTCTCTGCAGA
The DNA here is from genome assembly GCF_026571515.1 of Ruditapes philippinarum. Lineage (NCBI taxonomy): Eukaryota > Metazoa > Mollusca > Bivalvia > Venerida > Veneridae > Ruditapes > Ruditapes philippinarum. The sequence goes on from NW_026865725.1 coordinate 307,522, forward strand.
GTACGTCTTTACAATAACAAGATTATTTCTTCCCAAATTAAAGATTTTTTGCTATAATTATTTCACCTCTGTAGAGCATCACCTCTTATTTATAACCAGAGAAATTGTCTTACAAAAGGGTGCTTCCGGTATGAAATGATGTTATGAAATATTTTTTTCGCGAACGCATATCTTTATCTAAATAACTTTTCTGTGACACATATGTATCATGCAGGTTCATTGTACTCTATTTCCCCTAATGCGATTTAATTTTAAAAAGAAAAAGGCAAAACATTTTTATCGATACTACAAGTATAGAATATTAAATTTTGTTGTTATAAAGTAAGAGTGAAAATTAATCATGCAAAGAGGTTGATAATTAGACATTGAAAACGAGACCGTGAAAAAAAAAATGAACAATAAAAAAAAATAGACGACGGAAATAAAAAGCATGAAAGAAGTTGAATTGTAGACATGAGGCCAATAGGTATAGATATGACGATCTAACTAAAGCCAAAGGATCTGACGATCTAACTAAAGCCAAAGAATCTGATTAAAGCAACAAGATATTTAACTTAGAAACAACAAGAGATTTGACTAAAAACCAGAGAGATCTGACTAAAAATATCGGTTTCTGAATAAGAACAAAGAGACCAGACTAAAATCCAAGAGATTTGACTAAAAATCCAAGGGTTCTGAATAACAACTGAGAGACCAGACTTAAATCCAAGAGATCTGACTAAAATACCAAGAGATCGCGAGAGTTAAATTCCCCGTTACTCCAACAAAAAAGGATGATTTGTAATATATGTTTTAATAGATTGTTTCTTTTAATACTTTTTTATAATTGTTTAATTTTCATTTTGTTTTATACACTAAATGAGCCGAGCCATGACAAAATCCGCGCAGTCTGATCAGGATCCATGCTGTTCGCAAAAAGTAGAGAAGCATGGATCCTGATCAGACTGCGCGAATGCGCAGGCTGGTCTGGATTCATGCTGGTCGCAAACCCATTATGTTGGTTTTGTCATGACGCGGCTCAAATATAAATACAAGTGGTATTCAAGAATAGGTCGCCCGTATTGAAATAAATAAAACGTATATGTACACGTACCACGTATATAAGTCGTACATGCTCTTGTTAAAGTACAATGTATATACATGTGAAGTAAACCAGGACACTCTGATATCATTCCTATATTTGCAGTTATATAAATATTTGGTTTCCCAAAATCTAGTCACGAGAAGAAAATTATTTATATTTTGCAATATGTAAAATCTTCCTGTTTAGTTTTCGCACGTAGGTATATTTTTTAACCGCTGATTTCGTACTTCCTGAATTATTGTATTGAAAACGTCTTAAATTTCTCAATATCAAAGTAAATACCATTTATCAGACCATATGATAATAAAAAATGTACTTCAATGCAGAAAGGGAACTGATAAAAAAAAACTCAGTATGTTCCGTAAGTGATTCTACTTAATGAATAATGTTGTTCGTGGCAAAGTTTTTACCATATGCATTTACATGTAAGTGACGTATCAGTATGCGATGATTGATAATTATTTTAATATGTGCATGTAACACGCTTCCTTGTTCAACTTAAAACTACCATGTCAATGTCCTTCTTATAAACACCTGAAATCAAAGTAATACTACAAATATAAACTTAAATCTCTATATCGCATGTGTTTTATATCTAAAAACTAGACATGTGTTCATACAACACAAAAAACCCGCCCCGCCCCAACACCCTCTCCCCAGGAAACATTAGCTTTAAGTTGGCAAATAAAGGCGTTTTCTTTTTTATACAGTTAACCCTGTGAACAAATGACTCCCGTGAGAGGGACAAATAGTGGTCTTCATATACAAGTGGTCTTAATAAGGAGGTTATTCTATTCCATTTTATCAATGAACGGTCATCAAATAGTGACCGTTGTTTGCAGGGTATTCTTTATTGAGGGTGGTCTTAAACACATATTTGACTGTATTGTAAATTTGTTTGTACGTGTTGAACTTTATAGATGAACTTGAACAACTTCCTTTTTCCATTTTTTTTCACTTTCTAATTTCGATTTTGTGAATATCAAGATAAAAATTGAACAGTTTAACAGCCAACAATATAAAACCTGGTCAAACTGCACATATGTGCAGCCACAGTGCAGGATGACCTGACTCTATGCTGGTGGACAAAGGCCATTCACTTTTAGTTCCATTAGGTCAGTGCACATGTGCTTGACACAAACTTTTTTGTTCTATAAGGGCTAAATACTATGATAAGATATTTTAATATAGTATATAACCCATATAAAACATAAAAAAGTTTGTTTCAGGCACCTTTGGGTCATTGATGAATGAACTGCTTTTTTAAAACCTTTAAAATTTGGACAAAGTATCAACAAGAACAAAATCATGCTGTGACTTGCATGAACCGTATATAAAGGAGCCACAAACTGAATTTAATAAAATATGAGAAATGCCGGTGTACTGAGTTTAGTATTGCAGTGACTTTGACTTTTGACCTAGGCACATTGCTCTTGCGCCAGACTTGTCGTTTAATAATGATGACCACGTGTATCAATTAATGATGAAATCATTGAATACATACAGAAATTATAGGTCAGACAATTAAACTTAAAGACTGAAACTAAGTTCAAGACTTTGATGTTGCCTTGACCTTTAATATGTCTTAAATTTCAGGACTTGAGATCAAAATATATAAAGAGATATTTTTATACGTGGCCAACTAAATTTGTTAACCTCACACATGTATGTACAAGATCAAAATCGATAATTTATATAATACAGTGAAATATATAGACTCTTGCGAAATAACTAGTCACGTTTACTGTAATGCTATAAATATAGATACATATATTATATACTTTGTGCTCTTCTGTAAACCACATGTCTTTGTATTGAAAATTGTATTCATTGCTATGGAACATGCTGTTTTAATGCAATAAAATATTTGTGGTTTATTAAGATATTCATTGAATTTAAAAGGAATTGACTATAAAATGCCATCTACTTAATTTACATAACTTTTTAACAAGACCCTTCCGTATTCACTGACACACTAAGTCGATTTTTACTTCCCGAGTCGAATGTTTCAAAATCCTCATCTGGACTTAATGACAGATCATCGCAAAATACTTCTAATTCTTTAAAGTGTGCGTTTGAAAGGAGAGGTAGAGTTTTCATAAAGATGCATTTGTAGATATAAGACATTATACTTCTATGAATTATTGCCAACTCTATGTACGTTTAACTGGTATACTAATCCGCTAGCCCACCTGCACATAATCACACTTTTACTCGTACATATCTTAAGAGCCCTGGTTCACTCTACCAAAATGGGTCTTTCCCATGCATGAACAGCAACATTTCGGAGAAAAGCAGCAATTTCTATGTACCACATCCCCAATTGGCCAATTTCACACTAATACACATATTTTGAGACGGGTATAATAATTATGTGTAAATACGTCAGATGCAATAGCTATTATGATGTCATCAGCGAGTGCAGACAGACTGACAGTTACATTGCTTTACGACATCCTGAAAGTCCATCCAAGCATGACAAAATAATATTGTTGTTTTATAAATACTATCATGATATTGTTGTTGTTGATGATGATGATAATGATGATGATGATGATGTATTTCATGATTATTTTTATATATTTTTTATTATTATTATTATTATTATTATTATTATTATCTATTTACTATTATCATTATTATCTTTACATAAAACGAAGTCACTTGTTTTGTTTTTTAAACCGCCTCCAACAATTCGGGTATCTTAATAATTGTACACGGTACATGTATGTACATTGATGAGACAATGAAGACAATGCAAATTTATCTTTTGACAGTAAAATGAAAAAAAAATACCCCTCACACAAAACAAAACAAAAAACTAAGATATGATATTCGTGGTTATTAATCACAGATACATCTATCAAAATGTATAGAGTCCTCTACAAGGAAGACAAATAATCTTTAATAAAAATGAGATAGATAAGGGGAATTTTTCGTCTATTTTAAGAATGTTTTCTAATAACATGATGAAAATACTGGACATGTTGCGAAACAAAGTACGCATGTAACACTCACATAATACTGCAAATGTCACCTCTATGCCACCGTATGTTATATATATACTATGGAAGCCTTTTCAAGCTTCCATACCAGAGAGTACCCGTGCGAAACATAAATAACTATGGCGTTTATGTGTAAACCGGATTTTTGTTTTTGAAATATTTGTGGGTAGACAGCATTTTTGTTATCATGTGGACAGATATTAAAAATAACTATTTAAGCCAATATCCCGACTTCTAATGCCGAGAGATACTGCGTTGGTGACTGGCCACAATTAGATATATAATTATAACTATAAACCAACAGATTTAAAAATCAACTCAAAGATTGATAATAAAATGCATAACAATAGCCGAAAGGACGCTTGTGAAAAAAGTTCATCGTAAAAATCGTAAAAACATGTATGATTATATAAACAAATATCCAAACTTTGAATTAATCACTGATAGTTTAATGTATATCAATGGGGCGAATAACCACGTGGTTCAACCAGGAAGTATTCTACATACACATTGTACATGTACATGCCTACAAACATTAATTCCATTTTTGGTTTTCTCTTTTTTCGTGAAAGACCTTTGACTTTTTATTTGCCGTCCTTTTCTTTAAAGATTCTTCTTTAAAGATTGGCTTTAGAAAATAAAGAAATTAAAAAAAAAAAAAAAAAAAAAAAAAAAAAAAAAAAACAGGCGATTAACTACCGCCTTTTTGACATGCCCATCCAATTTAAAATTGCGAGTGTAAAGGTAAAAGAAAAATGCCATAGTTCTTTTTATTCTTATATCATACTACGCAAAAATTATGTATAATTTTAACCCACGGAAATTTCAGGTTACAACCACTGCGACCGCTTTTATGTATAGCCTTCGAAATTTATCGGTTACGTCAAAATATTATAAAAAAGAGTTTGCAGTCTTTTAATATTAAAGGTAGTTTTATTTATTTTTCTTAAACGTTGTCATTATCAATTACTGGTCGATGAACATTATATTAGTCAAATTGTCAATCTGATATAAAGCGTTTTAGGCTCACACGTCCATATACATTGTATTTTTCTAATAGTGTCTAGGAATGATAAATTCTATTCCAATTCTACTTAAGCACGAAGGAATGACTTCACAATTTGTGTGACCGCTGTTCTTCAACGTTTAAAGCACAATCACAAGAGGCGAAAGCATGGGAATCGAACTCGCAATGTCTGGATTTGTTGCCATTTTGACAACAATGTGATCTCCTCGGCTATTATGCTTCGCAATTGACCTGTGACATAATATGGTAACATATTGTTGTCTATGACCTACTACAGAATTGTCTATGACCTACTACATTTCTATGTAGGGCGATGCTCATTTTGCCCTACGCAGATCGCGCATGCACGAAGAAATACTACTTCCGGTGGATTGACCGCGTCGTAAAAAGACATTATCCAAAGACATTTTTTTGTGTTTTTATTAAAAGCTATTTTATATAATTTTCAAATTTTTACCTTAACCTAACTCAGAATTGTCTATGACCTACTACATTTCTATGTAGGGCGATGCTCATTTTGCCCTACGCAGATCGCGCATGCACGAAGAAATACTACTTCCGGTGGATTGACCGCGTCGTAAAAAGGTCTATACGGGAAGAGCCGATGTTTTAATTTTAATATTTTTAATATTATCCGAGTGAAAGGTCTTTAATAACATATCCTGAATTTAATATAAACTGCTCGATTAAAATTCAGTCAAATTTACGGTATAAAATTTGTCCAATTTTAAGAGTAACAGATTGTGTACAATGGACAATATATTCTTAGGGGCCATACACTCGAATAATACTAGAAGATATTTAGATGTAGGAGAAACATTTTTAAGAACCGTTACAAGATCGAAAATATGCGCCGCAATCTCGGCCCGGTTCCCGAGTCCGGCGGCCAATATTATATCAAAACACGTCCCATGGGCCTGTTAAAGATTTCTAACAACTACAAAATTTAGGTTTAACATTTACTGAAAAATGGAGTGTTGTTTATTTCCTGGTCGGCAAAAACTAAACTGCAGAAACAGAGACTTATAAGTGTATTATGCTTTTTTTACTGATGACTTTTGTTTTGTGATGACAGTCACTTACTTAAAATCGTGTTTAAAATTCCTTTTATCTATTTCTTATTTATTTCTTCAGTTATATATTTAGACTTTAAAAGAAAACCATGACTTATAAAATGTCTGGTTTTATGAGTTCGTATTAATCATATATACATGTACCGTTGACCTTTAGTGCATCAAATTAATGGTAAAGCACATGATATTCTCATCAGGCTGCCATCGGTAACATTACCATTATAGAAATATCTGGTGTTTCGACAATCGGAACGTCCTCGGCTATATGTCTATAATGTCCTTATCCGAAGACTGACGGAAAGGGCCGAAAAGTTGCGATCGGTGATTTGATACTTTTTTGACATGTATATATAACAATTAGGAAGACCTGGACCCAAAATATTGTCCCAGGTAAGACTTTGTTCTACGTAAATTATAGTATTTATAAATATGAATTCATGTTCTCAAAAAACAAGATTTGTATAAGAATTAGTTAAATATTCAGTTATACAATAACTGTTTTCCTATTTGTATATCTAAAAAGTCAGTAAGACTTATAGGTATACATACAGTATATAACTTATAAATATGAATCCGTGTACTCATTGAACAAGGTTCCTGAAAACCAACCTGTCTTAGTCACGCTTTTTCAAAAGTCAATTCAATCACAACTTTTCGGCCCTTTCCGTCGGTCTTCGGATGAGGACCTCGAACACAATAGCAAGAATACATAGAACGGATACGATATTTCGGTCTAACCTACGCCAAGAAACTAATTATGTAAACAAAGAGTGATTTAATGCTAGGAGTAATGGACATGTTTCGAGTAAAAGTCCTTCTAAAATAAGTTAATTTAGAGATATAAATGTAAATAGTACATTATTTATACCTTTATATTAATGGTTGTAGAAACCCAAGTACAACATGCCAACCTGTTGACTTTAAATCGGATTTGTTTATAATTGAACATCAGTGGGCATATTTAAATTTAAAATGGTTGTCAGACATATTTTCAAGCATAATTGTACCGAAACAGACTATATTTTCCTTTGAATGTCAAATATGTACATTCAATTTTCATTATCAAAGATTTCACTCACGTTTCTGTTTAAATCTGAAACTAGAACTACTTTCAATCCGTATTAACTCCGAAGTGATTATGAATAATAGCCGAGGACGTTCCGATTGCTGTCAATTGCTCGTTTATCTACGAGCTCGGTACTGGGAGATAGAACCTGCTTCTCGAAAAGCGAGCTTGAAATTGACGAAAATATGATAATTTAAGGAAGGACTGTTTGAAAAATTGAGCTCGAAAAGAAAACTCGCATGCTACTACATGTACAATGTAAATTGAATATGATCAACAAAATTGTTTGATTTATAATTACCTTTCTTAAAATAAAAAGAGAGATAAAATTGAAAGAAACATGCATGAATTTCTATTACTTCTGTTAGGGACATATTTCACGAGAGGACATCGATCTTTTTCCAAAATGGATTCATGAGTTCACGTTTTCCGAAAGGTTTCTTTAATTCGACTTTAATTCGAATATTTTTTCAGTACTTAATTAAAGTGTATTTAGCAAGTTTTTGTTCTCTATCTTACTTTTAAACCCTGTATTATTCATGTCAATAAAGCGCTGAAAGAACTGTTTATTATCTTCTTTTCGTCATATCCAGGATATCTTCTTCAGGATCATATCAACGCTTTCTAGATTATTCTAAATAACGAAAAATGACGTTGCATGAAGAAAGTTCACGGAATATGCCATAAAGAACGAAATATATTTAGCATTTATTATGAAGAATATATAAATATTTTGATAAATATGATAAATATGAACTGTCGCAGTCCTTCTTGATATCGTTGCAGCTCGTAATATGAATTCTTTCGCGGGGTGGTGGTGTTGGTAGTTTTCACCCCGGATCACCACAGTAGAGCACACAGTTCAGCAACCGCATCTTTCCTGGGCAGACTGGCATGTAATTTACCATACTAGTTGCCTTTACTTTCTCAGGGGATTGTAACTTCTGTACATGCCAGAGCAGAGGTACAGTGAGAATGACCGTAGAAAGGATTTCATGATAAATCAAAACGAAAGTGACATGCACCGTCCGAAAACGGAACCAAGGTCGCCTGATTCACAGTCCAACAGCTAACAGGACGGCTTGAATTCCATCGCGAAGATCATTCAATTTTTATAAGGCATGGAAAAAAGGCGAAATTTACCGAAGTTTTACGATATTTAACTGTAACGTATATCTTACCCAATGTACGTCCGGACGTCTCCCGTACCTGAGATTTTCTTAGCTGTTTCTGAAGTCCTTTGATTTTAGCATCTGTAAATTTTTCTTTAATTGTGCCAACAGTATCTGACATTTCTTTCAAGCCTTTAATGACATCTTCGATAGCTTCAATACACTCGTCAATCTCCTGTGTACTTTGCTGTTTATACCGCATTTCAGATAAAAGCGAACTTACTTCAACGGTATACTCTTTATCAATATCACATTTAATGTCACGTAAATAACGTGCAAATTTAAGAATCGTTTCTGCGTCAGTGTACTTTTCAGCCATATTCTTTTTGGAAAATACTTCGTTGGTTAACCTGTTATCTTAAACTGTATTATATTAATAAATTCATACAATGTCTTTTTCGTTTTTTATTTACGTTTTCGTTTCTTAATGAATCATTTTTATAACACGGAAAATAAATAATGTTTGTTTTTCATGCAGACAAAACAATCCAGCACTACAGATTCCACTTTTTATGCTTTAAATTTCCTTTCAGCCTTTGTTTATCTTTAATATACCCGCCCGTTTTCATTTTTATGTCGCGTTTGATAAATGCAATATTTCATTTTGTTTATTACTTTTATGTTCTTTCATACGATGAGTAAAGATAAAATATCAACTGTTACAGTAACTGCTGTACTCAGCCATATACGGTTAGAAAATGAATTACATATCCGAGACCGGTAAATTTGATTCAAGCTTCGTAAATTTGTGAGGTAAAACATCTATTTATAACACATTGGTTAAGAAAACATTTTCACTTCCTAGTGACAGGTTGTTTGAATGTTTATCAAATTTAAAAAAAAAAATATATACATATCGGTTTTTTAAAAAAGCATGTTCATAATAACGTTAAGCGGTAAACACCTACTTCCTTTTGCCAATTGCATCACCATCATCATATACATGTATAACCCATTATCATATACATATATAACCCATTATCATACACATGTATAACCCATTATCATGTACATATATAACCCATTATTATATACATGAATAACCCATTATCATACACATATAAAAACCATCATCATACACATTATACAAACTGAGTGTTATTGTAAATAAAATTGAAATTGAAACTTTGAACAAAGAAACATACAAACAGGCAAACAAACAAACAAAGTTTAGAACTGCGGAAAAGTACCAGAATGATTTAAAATGTACTTATTGTGTATGCTAAGCTATGCTACGTTTAATAAATTTCACAAGTTTGAGTGGGTGTTTTTTAAACATCATAGCTCTAAGAAAATGTTAGCATTTAAATTTCATTAAATAATATGAGCCGCGTCACCACAAAACCAACATAGTGCATTTGCGACCAGCATGGATCCAGACCAGCCTGCGCATTCGCGCAGTCTGATCGCGATCCATGTTGTTCGCTTACAAACCCTATTACAAGTAGAGAACATCATGGATCCTTATCAGACTGCGCGGATGCGCAGGCTGGTCTGGATCCATGCTGGTCGCAAACCTATTATGTTGGTTTTATCATATTGTTACTGTAGCGTTTTCATACCAAATGTTTTGAATATTCAGTCAGCTACAATGTATATATAAAAGATATATCGATTTTAAATTGTATTTAAATCATGTCACGATTTGATTGTAATCTGAAAAGAAGGGAAATCCCCGGATCTGTTTTTCAAAATACATGACAAGATTTATTTTGTTTTGCAAGATAAATATTTCACCTTTTTGTATTTTTAAATCATTTGGAAATTCCAATCCGAAGGATTTAAAGGTTACTACAAAGGTAGTTAAAATTAACGATAAGAAAGAAAGAAAGAAATGAAGAAAGAAAGAAAGAGGACAGATGTATAACAAAACAAGTTGTTAGTATTAACGAAAATAGAACGTCGATGGTTTAATCTTTTCTTTCTCCACAGTCGCCATATGACCTCTACTGTGTTGGTGCGACGTCAAACCCAAACCAAAATAAAGATAACGAAAATATAGAAGAAAGAAAGAAAGAAAGAAAGAAAGAAAAAGAAAGAAAGAAAGAAAGAAAGAAAGAAAGAAAGAAAGAAAGAAAGAAAGAAAAAGAGAAAAAGAAAGAAAGAAAGAAAGAAGCATTTAAACACAGGTTATTAGAATAAGAAAAAAATGGGGAGAAAAAAAAGAAGAATCGAATTTTCTCGAGGTTCAGCTAGTTCTACAACATGTACTCTTCATTTCAGTTTTCCCCCTAATCTAACAAGGATGTATCGTAATAAATAGATGACAAGGTGTTTTTAGAAACCGTATCAATTTACGACCGCATTCTAGTTGTTCAAATGAAAATATAAATACTTATACGGCATACGTACATCATTTGAGGAAGTGTTAAATCGAAATGGAAAAACCAACTACATTTACAAGTACTATTTAATGAGTAACTTAGTCACCTTTTCGCTAATCGTCACCTTTTTCGCTAATCTACCCTGATGTCTTCTCCTTCAGTTTTTTTTATTTTGTCATATTTGGGAGATAACCATATATGGAATTAGATCAAACTGTAGACAGGTCAAGATATGCCCGACCAGATTACCCGGACGTTGAAGCATTAAACCTATCAATATAGCCGTATTAAATTTTATCGACTTAAACTTCCTTTTCCTTTGTAATTTTTTTAATCTTTAATCCATACCGTTACTCCCGTGCATTCTATTAGTTATCAAGATTTTGACGGTCATATGACCCTATATAAACGGTAGTTTGCATATATATATATAACCCGAACCGGCAGGTGGTTATATTGCACACAACCGTTTATATACGAACATATAACCTGCCAGGAATCTTTATAGCAAATTTATAATGCAGCAATTTTCCTTTTTTAAGAAAAAAGAAATAGATTTCTTCATAAATTGACAGCAGTCGTGTAAACGGCACGATTGTCCAATGAAAAGCGACGTTACAAAACGTGCATAATTATAAAATATGATGAAGCATCGGTAACAGGTGTTTTGAGCCGCGTCACGACAAAACCAACATAGAGCGTTTGCGACCAGCATGGATCCAGACCAGCCTGCGCATCCGCGCAGTCTGGTCAGGATCCATGCTGTTCGCCATCAGTTTCTCTACTTGTAATAGAGTTGGTAAGCGAACAGCATGGATCCTGATCAGACTGCACGGATGCGCAGGCTGGTCTGGATCCATGCTGGTCGCAAACCCACTATGTTGGTTTTGTCGTGACGCGGCTCATTTTAATGATCAATATGAATAAAAAAAGCAGACACAATGTTAGAATCTATAGGTCAAAATATATCAAAGTTAAATCATGCCTATGGAACAATGCATAACGTCAAGATGTCATAGCTCTGTGTCTTGAATTACAAAAGGAAGGACACAAGGTCAAAATGAAGACCAAGTAGTTTTGTATACCATAATAATGCCTTTGGATCAGCGCATATGGTCAAAATTGTGGTGGTGTTGGTAGTTTTCACTCCGGATTACGGCAGTAAGCCACAATGAATTTACCAGAGCACATTTCAGCCACCGCATTGTTCCTATGGCAGGCCGTCAAGCAGAGTTAACCAGTACTAGTTGCCTTCACTTTCGAAAGGAAATGAAACTTCTGTACATACCAAAGCATAGGTACAGTGCGAATGACCGTAGAAAATATTTCATTTTATCAATCACAACGACAGTCCGGCAATCGAACCTGGGTCACCTATTCCCAGTTCAACGCTCTACCAATGAGCTAACCGGACGGTCTAGGATGATCAAGATTTCATAGCTCTATGTCTTGGATTACAAAAGATGGGACACAGTGTCAAAATGTAGGTCAGCTAGTATTTAACTTCAATGGCATATCAGATTCAGTATATGGTCTCAGTCTGACTGTAAATAGAAATGTACTGTGTCTCCTATCACAAAAAGTAGGTCATTAGCTCAAAATCTATGTCAGCTAATATCACAGTTTCATTCTGCTTCTGTAATAATACAAAAGGCTATTTATACAGAAAAGTAGGTTTGGGACAACGTTGAAATCCAAATAAAACGACATGCTATATTGTGTATATAGTCCAAATTTTAAAGCTTCTGCTTCAAAAACAAGAAAGTGGGTCAGTAGGTCAAAAGACAAGGTTAACTGATAAGCTCCATATGCATGATAGATAGCATGATTGTCACTATGAAAATACAAATCAATTATCTATGATCCAGGCATCATGGTTTAAAATATGAAGACAGTTTAAATTAGACACTAACGCGGGGCCAAATTTAACTACAGACATAATTAAAAAAAAAAAAAAAAAAACTTGGTAGTGATCTACAATACAATGCTACCCACAAAATACAAAGTATCTAAGCTCGGAGCATTGCGTTTACAAAAAAAAAAACAATTTCTGGTTAATGGTTTTCCCTCTAATTTGTGTAATTCGAAGTGACCTCTGGGAGAAGGTTAATTTTTGATTCCAGTCTAATAATTTGAGCAAACTTGGTTAAGGTCAACTAGACGTTTGATAGCGGTCCATCAAACAAGACCTTGCAGTTATTAAGAAGAATAAGATTTTTAAGGCGTTTCCTAATTTGCTATAGGGACTGGTCAGATTTTACACACCAAATATCTAAACAAGAAAAAAAAAAGCTTTTAAATCTTTGCCCTTGCGGTTTCAGAAGCGATGCCACTTAAATGAATTGTGGACGGCAATTAGGGGGCAGCAAACGATATCAAAATCACACCTTGTCACCGCATGACAGGTGAGTTAACAAAATTAAACTGATATTCATCCGGAATGGGAACATATATGGGTTTCCAATGACGGCAGCAATTAAGTTTTTATTACAATTCTTTACATACATTTGTATTTTTGTTAAACCGTTCTTATTTGTACGGTTGGATGTCATTCATGACAAAAACAAGATCAGACGCTCTATATTGTTTAGAAATATGCCCTGATTTACTTAACAGATAACATATAACATACTAGTATCTATAATTTTCAAGAAAGAATCAAACAAAGAAAAACAACACACACAAAAAAAAAAAAACAAAAAAAAAAAAAAAAAAAAAAAACACACACACACAAACAATAACAAGAACAACAAAACGAACGTTATCAACGTGGTGAAATAAAAGAATTGAGTAAAAAGTAAATCACAAATGATATGAGCCAGACATTTATATACACGTATATACATGTATACACCAACAAATACAACAAAAATTCCAATCATGTATGGGTTTCCAATGTCGGCAGTAATAAAATTTTTGTTATTCTTTATACAAATACATGTGTACATGTATGTAATTTTGTTAAACCGTTCTAATTTTGTTCGTTAAGATGTCATGCATGACAACCAGTTACAATCAAACACGATCAGACAATCTGCTCTATATTGTTAAAAAATACGCCCTGATTTACTTAATAGATAACTTTTGAAATAACTATAAATTTAATTTCAATATAAGTAAGAATGAAACAAAAAGAACAAACAAAGCAACCCCCCCCCCCCCCCCCCCCCCCAAAAAAAAAAAGATTTAAAAATCGTTATCAAAATTATTGAAAAAGTAAATCAACATTATTTTTTTTATCTGTGTGATGATATACTTGGGCAAGTGCAAACCTTGACATTTAAATACATGTATGTATGTATACACATACACATAAAACATACGCCGCTAACAATCATTTACATACATTTATATTATTCCCCCAATTCTTTCAATTCTTTATTTTCTTTATATGTACTCAACATCACAAGTTTCGCGTCATCACGGGAACGGCATATATATTCATTCGAGCAGTGTTAACATTGGTCAAAATGCAACAAAGTTTTTGTGCAAAATATTTCAAATCTGTAGATCTTTTTTCCATCAAACAGAATAACATTTTACTAATTTCTGCAAAAAGTCACACTAGCCCTTTAAAATGTATGCACACGTCTGAAACAATCACCATTTTCTGTTTGTTGAAAAAAAATCACTTTGAGTTACAAAGTAAAGATAGTTTTTATATTTAAAACTGAGCAATGTTACATTTCGCAATTTTAAGTGAAACTTACAATAACTTGAGTGTTACACCATTTACCGCGATTTAAATTATGATATAGTGTTTGACCTATTTGAGTTTAGTTTTTATTTATTCTATTTCATGTTCTATTCTATTCTATTCCATTCTATTCCATTCCATTCCATTCCATTCTATTCCATTCTATTCTATTTTATTCTATTCCATCAAACTGGGTGGATGACATTGCATGGAGCATAACTCAAGAAATAAAATATTAGTTTGAAGTGACATTCAGTCCATTTAAGTGTAAATGGCCACTTTACAGATAAAATCAAAATAACTTGAAATTTTGCCAAGAATCAATAATCCTCGTAACAAACTGAACGTTCAATACTTAAAAAAGTGGGGCAGTACTTTTATGATTTATGTCGTTTTTTTATATTGTATCATAAATCAAACACCATTATAAAAGTCGAACTTTAAAAATATATTACATAATTATTATACTAATTTAACTCAACTTGACAGTGAAAACAACAGCATAATAACCTTGAATTTAAAAATAATAACTTTAGGTCTCTTTGTATTATTTATTATTTTTACCCTGTGATATATTAATATTAAATATTGCGTATCATTAAGCAATTTTATGTGTGCACGCATAATTGATATAAAGGACAAAATATGAAAGACAAAAATGCAAATCTCGGTATAATCTTAAGTTATACCAGATAGCAACCCAACAGTAACTTCCTAGCAACTGTGTTTGCTCTATTTGCACTAGAAATCACTTAAACCTATATATGTAAGTAGTATCCAAATTTTATTCTCCACATAATCACTCTGACTGGTCGTCTGCTTAATTGGCAATTAAATATTATGTTTTATATACATGTAGTAATATATATTTGCACTAGAAGGATACAACAAATCGTAAGTTCCCGTTTCGAGCACGGCCAATCAATTGCTAGAAACAGCCAAATTTTTTTATCATTTCATTTCAGGGCTAATATAAGTCTCTGATTTGAGGCTTCCCTTATTCCATTATTTGTTGATCTGCTTCATATCGATTGATGTCGCCCCGAAACCACCGCCTTTTCTATAACAACCCACTTGTTTTAATCCAAAATGGCCGCTTCTTTCGATTTCGGACACACGCAATAAGCGCGAACCGGTAAAATGAAACGGTATTATAAGTGAAATGAACTATAATATTACATTTAATAATCGACTGAATACCTGTCATGTCCATATTAAATTGACCTACACACATAATTATATATTTTCCCACATCGGCTACTTGTTTTCATTTCAATTGCCAGTCTAATTATAAAGGAAAGCCATGTCATTGCTACTAAAATCTATATGTTTTGATTGGTCGACTTGTAAATCAAACTTAAGTAAAACAACATGGTCTAGTACATTGTATGTAAAAATAGCTAGTCTCGTGGAAATTCTCACGGTCTAATGCGTCATACGAGATAGCCCGTGTTAGTTCGTGAAAATTCGGAATATTTCGTAACTTAAAAGACCAGGAACAGAACACAAATCATTGCAACTAAACGTTTTATGTGTTAAACATTAGATGTGCAAAGATAAAAAAACTGGCCGAAATTGAGGTGTAACATATAGCTGAATATGTATAATATTACTTAATAAGACTACTTTGTAGTTTTGAACACAAACCTTTCGCAGAACGACCAGTCTTGTGTCGGGTTTCAACTTCTTGATTCTCGTACATGCAAACCTCTGTATCTGTTATTTTCCCCTTGAAATTTTCAAGAAACTTTATCATTTCTTCGACTCGATATTTTAACTGCAATAAACAAAACATATAGGAACGTCAGTTTTTTTACACGATGTTGTATTTAGTGTTTTATTCAGTCGATAATTGAATATTCTAGATAGTTATCAAAATATTTTCAAACTGAAATTAACGTTACTAAATAGATATTTAACATTTTTAATCCAATGTGTTGATGCTTTTCACAGGTTACACTTAAAATAACTCCATTTTACTAATAATGATGATATTGATGATAATCATCATGATGATGATGATGATGATGATGATACGGAAAAAAAAATTAATGACACTACTACTACTCCTACTCATAATAATAATAATAATAATAATAATAATAATAATAATAATAATAATAATAATAATAAATAATGAAAATAAATAAATAAATAATAATCATGATAATAATAATAATCATAATCAAAATAATACCACATAATTATGATGTTGTTTATTATGATAAACTCCGCCATGGCCTGTTCCAAGCCCGGATGAAAAAGGAGGAGGGTTCGGCATAGTGTTAGCACCCCCATCGCGGAAAAACCAACACCGCTACAGAAATATTCACGATAAATCAACAGACACAAAAGGACCAGGGAAAAGAAGGAACTTCAACAGAAAGTAACATGACGTGCAGAGATGTACCGAATTCCCTTCTATCAACCAGGAATATTTTACAGATTGGTTTGTGGAATGTCAGAACGATGTACGAGGCAGGGAAAGTAGCACAAATAGCAGCTGAGATGCGTAACTACAAGCTTACCCTTCTTGGACTTTATGAGACTAGATGGACCCAATCTGGACAGCAACGACTGGTGACAGGTGAAACTATCCTTTATTCAGGACATGAGGAAGATGGTACACCACACACTCAAGGGGTGGCGCTCATGCTAGGAAAAGAAGCACAGAAAGCACTGATAGGCCGGAAACCAAAATGACCTAGCCATCTGACAGCATCATTTATCCAGACATTTGTCAACCATTGTCTTCATCGAATCCTTTCCATCCGCTGGAACCATCAGTAACAAGGAGTTATGGAGAAGGACCAACCAGTGTCCAGTTGAAGAAGAGATTCGGATAAGAAGGTGGGGTTGGCTAGGACATACCCTATTGCAGCCAAGAAGTAACATCACAAGACAGGCACTTATATGGACCCCCAAGGAAAGAGAAAACGAGGACAACCAAGAAACACCTGGAGAAGGGACCTGGAATCAGATGTCAAGCTGACAGGACAGACATGGGGACAACTTGAACTAATAACAACGAACAGGCAGCGCTGGAGAACTATCGTCGATGGCCTATGCACCAACAGGAGCGAAGGGCTAAAGTACGTAAGTAAGTAACCATCATAACTCATGAAAAATAATTTACTTTCTTTCTATTTTAAACATTTCTTTTTCATCTCATTTAAGGAGACGGAAAGAGAAGAGAATATAGAGAAAAACGTTCAATTCTATACCAAATTACCTGTTTTAACTCCGCTAAATGATGCGTTATTTCCTCCGAGTCTTTTGTATCTTTCATTTCTCTTAATCTTGACTGAATTGTTCCGCTTTTCCTTTCTAGATCCGCAAGCGAATCTTTCAAACTTTTCTCATACTCCTTGATTTGACTCATTTTAGTTAGAGAGAAAAAAATCTTCCAATTTGTAAGAAAATGGAATCTTTTAATATCCGGTTGACACTGTTACTGCCCTTAAAAAACACCTTAAAATCCACAGTATTCCGAATCTTCAGTAAGGTCCGAGACAATTAGCCGCACAAATAAATTGGTCAAGTTAAACTCAGGCAAACTTTACCCGACTCGAAATCTGATATCACTCTTCGCATATCCTTTAATTCCTTTATCAGTATCACCACATTTATGTTTAAATTAAAGTTACTTTTTGTTATAAAAATAAATATATCATCAAAGTGAACGCAGTCGAAAAAGAAATCGATTACTCTGGTTAAGTAAGCACGCAATACATAAGTGTAAAGCTAAATATTATTTATCTTTTAAAACAGCTATACAATTTAATAGTGGGAGTTTTAAACGCGACGAGACTATTTTCTCTTCCTGGTACATTTGTGTCATATTTACGCACATTTACATACATTTTCAGCATACAAGCGAAACATATGAACATAAATATATACATATGACTTAAAATTTGTTAATTTCCAATGCATTAAACTACATTTTCAGATAAAATGTTATGGGAAGGTGAATAAGATATAGATTTAACAATGTGTATACTAGTTGATATAATTATATATACAGATTGACTGATAAATACATTTTGATTTATGGGTAGTATTTCATAATTCATTTTAAGATTACTTTGGATAAAAATCAAACTTTAGGTCGTGTAGGTACATTCCGATCATTAAACGAATACATTCCCCAGTGATTTATAACGTTACAAACATATCGTGATATATTAACCGATACTACCGATATCAAAACCGGGTAAATGAAAATCTCTCGAATGAGACTACGTACACAAAAGCGGGGTCCGTTGCTTTGGTGTTTTACAACTAACGCTATCACCACAACTACTACTACTTCCACTACCGCCACCACAACCACCACCACCACAACTACTACTACCATCACCACCACCACCAACACTACTACTACTACTACAAACACCAACATCACAACCACTACCACCACTGTCTGCAGCACCAGCATCACCACCACTACTACTACTACTACATGTACATGAACGTACTACTACTACCCAAATAAAATTTATCAAAGAGATTCGTTTAAGGCAATAAAGCTCCGAAGTGCTACCATTTTCAAAACTTTTATCGGTACCCATTTGTCATATATCTGTACAAACGCAGATTGAGTTTCCTCCCTTTGGTAGCGGAAAGGGCCGAAAAGTTGCGATTGTTGTAAGACATTAACAAGTAATGAGAGAGTTTCCTCCCATTGGTTGATAACTATGTAGGTTATTCGTTGTCAAAAATCCAGCCTTGTTGATCTGAGTTGAACAGTTTGTTGATGGAAAAAATACAATTGTATTTCTTTGTATGTAAACTCCAATGTTGCATTCTTGGATTGAGTTCGCCGATTTAACATTGTAAACATTGTAAACATGCATTTCAACAAAATACATTTCGTTAAACGACAAAACATTAACTGATAGAAGCAATACCAAGTGTTCGAATACTCAAAACAGAAGTTACATTCTTAGCTTTACATTGTCGAACCATCGTGATTTGGATCAGCATAATCCAGCTTTACACGTTTTACAATAGGAGATTAAAATAAGCTCCGCCCATTTTCCCGCCCACTAAATCATTGTAAATAAACGTATTTATCCGCTCATTTTCGGTATTTACCGTCGGCGACAAGAAGCGGTGTAGTTTCCGCTTACCATACCTTTTAGATGTTTAGTTACTTCACATAATTCACTTGCATGATTGCCTACAATCAACATCAGCGGACTTTAAAGGATTATAGGCATATAAGTTTTAAAACGTTGTAGACACCACATTTTCTAGAAAAAGAAACTTAAAAAAAAAAACAAAAACAAAAAAACACCAGGTTACATACTGTCTGAGGTTAAATATTTTTCAAGGAAGTGAAAACTATTGATAAGACTATATTCAACGACAAATAAATTGTACTGATGGTATTCCAATTTGCATAGGAATGAGTAACATTTACAGTTAAGCTGCTACCTTACCACTTTCAAATTTTCAAGTCAACATCTGATAAAGACTTTGATACGACTTATTACTAATACAGACCATTTTTACAATAGTACAATTATAAACAAAGTTGTATGTACCCTTTCGTACATAACTTTTTATTTTTACCATATATTTTCCCATTTTTCCCATTTTGTTTTTCAATAAGTAAAATTTAAATGCATGAAATGAGTCCAAATGTATGTATGTTGATTATCAATTTATGTATACCTTGTTTATTTTATCTCTTAGAAAGCCATCACTTACAAAACTTAATAAATATTCTGTGTAGTATTTCATGTAAATAAAAAAATAGTTCTCTGCAATTGATCAAATAGACAGCAAATCTAGGTAACAGCTAATGACAGCATGTATACACATATTTTAGAGCTGCTATTGATTCAGCACAATGCATAAAAAGACCTTAACCTACGTCAGCTTACATATATTTAACAATAAAAGACTAAATCACATCCTATGACTCAAAATACCTCCCAATGGAGATAATTTGAAATATGTTTTTACCAGCAAGAGTTACCTCTCTTTATATTCTGCTTTCGTGAAATATTGTCTCCGCCTATTCATTTTCGTCTATTTCCGTGATAATTCCATATATGGAAGTTGCAAAATCGTTTACAAATGTTAATCGCGTTAAAATGTAAAAAAGGAAAGTGTGGTGTTGTAAACCTGCTTGTGTCAAGTTGATGCAGTTACATTCTCAACGTCATGATGCACAGCATTAAACGTATTGTGTACGTTCTATCGTTTACATTACTACATGTCGCAAATTTGAAGTTATACATTTATAACTACAGTTTGCAATTTATCTAAGTTGCATGTTAACAGCCTTCATTTTATCAAATCAAGATAATTAAAATGCTTCATACCAGTGCAGTATGTTACTCTCGGATCGACAATTAGATTTTTACTAATCTGTTTAGTAGAACCGAAGTATGCATGCCAAGTTTCAAAGGCTGGATTTTTGGCAACGAATAGACTCTATAGATAACCTTTAATCAAGCAATGAAAGAGTTTTCGCCCTTTAGTAGCTTTAAAGCGGATTGGTGCGGATTGGTGTACAATGGGCACAATATCCTTAAGTATTTCAATTTTAATAAACGCAATAAAAATGTATCCATCGGATATTCTTATAAAATAATTCTTGAAAAAAAGGAAGTTTTAAAATTTCACGTTCTAGGTGAGTAAAACGGCGATAATCTTGATGTTTATTTCGGCTGTTGCGTTGTTTATATTACCGTTGAATTTTAAAATGTACCATCATTGTGAAGAATTATATCTTCTGTGTCGATGGACCAAAGGATTATGTGAAAATATTGGAAATGGAATAAAATATGATGTGATGTTGACGGTAGGTGTGCGGATTTTTTGCGGCGAACATTTTTATCTTGTGTATTATTATAGACGTTGATATATGATTTTTTTTTTCAAAACGGCTTATATTAAGTTTTATATATATATATGATCAGTACATGTGCTTGGAATGACAAATAATTATACTTTACATAGTGGAACAGTATAAAAGTATTTATGTTTGTACAGTTACATCTTTTCTTACATCTTAGCATATTTTAGACATTTCTGGTGTTTAAACACTTTTCGGTGTAATTCCATCTTTCGGAACATAGGAAATTTTTCACCACTAGGTGTCGCACGCAAAATTTTTATCTGGAAATTTTCTCACCACTAGGTATCGCACGCAAAATTCTTATAATAAATTTTTCCACTCTACCGCCACCACCCCAACCACCACTCCTTGCATAGTTTTAATGTTGTTTGTTTTACTACATGTTACTTTTATATGTACAGGACGAATTGCTGTCCAAATTTATGTCATGTTTTTTACTTATACATGTATAAGCTTTATATGCCTTTCTTTCTTGTTTAATAAATAAACAGTCCAGACATTTTCATCCAAATTGGTATTTGTTCTACTTTATCTTGACATAAATAAATTGCTAAGTCTTGCCAGGTGCAAACATTAATACATTTTATTTGGATTTTAAAGACGTTTTAAGCTCCACACCCCAAGTGTCGTAGTAAAAGTGCAAACTTGCATTTGGCATAATGGGGATGTACATGTATTATCCATTACGGTAATGTTGACAGGTCGTTTCTTCCTTGATGAACGTATCCTTTTAAAATGTGGGCGGGGGTATTGGAGAGAAATTAAATTAAATCTTAAGCAACCAATAAAAACAATTAATTGTGGATTAGTGATTTGTTGTTTCCTGTATACAAATTTTTCCTTTAAAAAATACTACCATTTTCTGGAGCCGTTAGTTAAAACACCATTAGAGCTGCGTCATGACAAAACTAACGTAATGCGTTTGCGACCAGCAGTCTGATCAGGATCCATGCTGTTCGCTATCAGTTTCTTTACTTGTAATAGAGTTGGTAAGCGAACAGCATGGATCCTGATCAGACTGCGTTGATGCCCTAGCTCAACGGGAATAGTCTCGAGAGACCCACATGGCATGGTCGTTTATGGTTCTGCACTGCCGGTACATCTACGTTGTAATAACGTTGAATTATGGTCAGATTTCAACGTTGACATAACGTTGCAATATTCAATGTCATTTCAACGTTCAAATCCACTAAACTTTGATATTAAGATATAAAGCAAAGTAAAGTGTTAACAACAGAAAATCAAGACACTATTACATGTATTATATACTTCAGATATTTTATTTCAAAAGTACAGTTCAAGTGCAGCTTAAATTCAAACGTTTTAAAAAGTCCTTTCAGCAGCTACAGTCTATTCAAATCTACTACTTTTTCTATACCTTTATGGGTATGTCTAAAGTGTTTCATGATGGTGTTTAAATACTTCTTTGGCTGCAAATAAAATAAGAGGTTACTAGTTAAAAGTGACTTAGTCAATCTCTAATTCTATATAATTAATTTAATTAACTTAGTGATTTGTAAGACAAAAATCACTTACAGACTAATTCAATAAAGGAATTATTTCCGCTGAATAAGTGGTATAAAACTTTAGTTAATGAATGAACTAAAGTAAAAACTTCGACCATAAACAACGTATAATCAACGTTGAATTTACATTGGCAATAGATCCGTATGGTCCTTCATAGTTGAATATTGGTTGAACAACGTCACGACCATATTTCAACGTTGAAACAACGTTAAGTGCCCGCATGCATGAATTTCGTAAAAAAATAAAAACAACCTAAAACATTTATTTTCTTGTGGGTGCCGTTCAAACACAATTTGTCTGATTTTCGTTGCGGATTAGCCCTTGCATTAATTTGTAGTTCTTCTTTATAGCAATATATGTCACAAAGCTTTAACTAAAGAGAACTTGCGCCAAAAGGGCAGCATGCTAGGGTCGATTTTTGTATATAAAGTGTATGAATTTTCGCATTAACACGCTATTTATCTTATTCCTTTTAGGTTTACCCAGCTCATGAATTTGGAGATTCTCCTTTACAGCAATATAAGGCAAAGTTTTAACCCAAGGAAAATAGCCCGAAAAGGCCCGTGTGACATGGTCGTTTTTCCTGGACCTGCTATTTGTTCTTTTTGTATATTAAGTGTATGAAATTTCGTAAAAATAAACAAGTAATTTTTTTTCTTGTGCCAGCCGTGCAAACACAATTTGTCTGATTTCATTGCGGATTAGCAATTGCATTGGTTTGGAGTTCTTATACATAACGATATAAGGCACAAAGCTTTAACCCAAAGGAATTTGCACCGAGATTCCCGCATGACATTTATAGGGCCGAGATTCCCGCATGACATTTATGGCGCCGAGATACACGCATGACATTTATGGCGCCGAGATTCCCGCATGACATTTATGGCGCCGAGATACACGCATGACATTTATGGCGCCGAGATTCCCGCATGACATTTATGGCGCCGAGATACACGCATGACATTTATGGCGCAGAGATTCCCGCATGACATTTATGGCGCCGAGATTCCCGCATGACATTTATGATCCCCAGAAACTCCACGACTTTCGTTCATCTTTATAAATGCTTAAATTGTGTATTTTTTTGTCAACTTATTTTCACAAAATAAGACATTTTATTGGTAGATTTTAAGTGCCATAAATTGGTATCATAAAACTTTTGTCAGGCAATTGTCCATTAAAACCCGGAATTGTTTATAGTTCTGATTTTCCAACGCTACTCGTAGCAAAATACAAAGCCTCAGAAAGCTACTACAACAGAATATTCCGTATAATATACACTACAATAAAATTCAAGAAGTCATGTGTCATTACACTTGTAATTTACAAATATTAAACTAGGACATAATATATTTTAAACAAGGACAGTACGTGCAGTTTCACATGAAAAAATGTCCGTGCGATAATTTGAAATTATATATCTAATGCGTTTAATATACAAAAAAATGCATTTCATGAAACAATAAACCGCTCATTATAATAATTTTCAGCCTGAATTCAACAATAATAAGCATATTATTTAGGAAATTTTTGCCTCATCGCTTTTCCAAATGCTAAAGATAAAAACAACGTAAACTGGGACAATTTTCTTGTCACCATTTGGATATTACATTCCATTATTGTTAATGTTATTTAAATTTTACAACAGACAAGAAGATATATCATTGAGTTTCACGTGAGACAGACCTCATTCAGTGTCTGGGAAGGGACTAAGATAGGGAGGTATGTACATCAACATTTATAAACTTTATTCGGAATAATATCTTGGAAATGAATTCACGTTAAAACTTGTACATTTTAATCTTTACGTTTAGGTTAGTGTATATTACAATGTAATAAACATTTACGAAATTAAATATTGCAATTCCACTGGTTAAAAAATAAGTTCAAACACTTAAAATGTTAAGATGTTGTTCTTCTAATTAATAATAATTCTTAATTGATAAATGAAAATAGCACTATCTAATTAAGTGTTTTTAAAACAGTATTTCGTGAATAAATACCGCGTAAATAAAATAAAAGCCTTCAGTTCATTTTTCGTTCACAATGTTCTTTGATAACAGGGAAGGGCCGGGTGCTCACTCCCACGCGCTGATAATAAAAAACAAAAAGTTGATTACAGTAGGTTCAATTTGATCGAGTCTGTCCATCAAGGAGAGATGATGAAATATTCAAACTCACTCGTGCTCACTAGCATTGGCTTTTATAAAAGTGGTATAAAATCCTCAAAAGTAATATTGAAATCAATGAACCTAAAGGACTATAATAATAATAATAATAATGATAATGATAATACTACTTATAAAAATAATAACCTAAAGGACTATAATAATAATAATTATAATGATAATGATGATGATGATGATGATGATAATAATAATGATGATGATAATAATAATGATGATGATAAATAAATGATTATGATGATGATGATATCTCTAACATCAGCACTGAGATGAAGTTTGGTGAATCATTTTCAACTGCCACAAACCTTTTAGCACCTGCTGTTGTGAGATAAAACATCTCATATTATTTTAGCCTTCATGACATAGATCGAAGAGAATTGATAATGGCTAATCAAATAAACCAACTGAAAAAAAAACGCTTTGAATCACAATATTAGAAACAGTGGTGGGTGACTTTAACGGCCGCCGCACAACAAGTGTTCTCTGCAAAGGTAAAATATCATTCTTAGTCATTTTTTGAATACGAAAAAAAATCTATCATTGCAGGTCGAGTTTACATTCTACAAAAGCAACGAATTCTGAGAGATGAGCGGCATTTTACAAAGCACGGATACTCTTCGATTAACGGAGAAATCTACAACAGTTGGAAGTGTTCTAACATCCGACTATATCTACTATAATTACGAATATGACGAGTATATGTACCCAGGATATCCATTTGAACGGCCGTTCTACTTGTTCATTTGGGAGATTCTAGTCATCATAACATTCATTTTGAACTTCATCGTGCTATCAGTGTTTATCCGAAGGAAAATGCTCAGTCCAACGATGGTCATACTATCTGCCATCGCTATTTCGGATTCTCTGACCGGACTCGTGACCTTGCCGGCATATATCCTGGTTTTCCAAGAACATGAGTCCGCACTTACCCCAGAAACATTAATGACTTATGACATTCATTATGATCAGTTTGATGGGCATGATAATCAAGCGGAGATAAAAGATGTAGAAATGACTGACTTTGTCACACTCACTATAGCAAATACAACGCAATATTACGAAACATATACTATGGCTCCTATTGAAGGATATACACTGTCGAAAAATCTTTGCCGTTGCTTTATGGTCACAAAGTTTTTCTTGTCCAGCTCATTTCATACTATATCAATGTATTTGACGCTTTTCCTTGGAATACAAAGGTACAGTTCAATAGCTAACCCGTTTACAAACGAGATGACTTTCAGTTTTAAAAGAACGGTGATTTATTGCGTGGTGATATTTGTGCTTACACCGGCATTGCACTCGTACCATTTATTTGGAGAGAGAGCCACTAACGGCATGTGCCAATGGGAAATAACCGATACCCAATGTAGCGCAGATTGTATCTATCTATGGGCAGCGTTCGTTATTCGGCATTTCATACCATGTTTGGCGCTTATTTTCTTTACTGTCATGTTTATATGCAAATTACGAAAAGTCGGACGACAGTTCGTGAAAATGTCAAGTTGCAAGAGGCAAATTATGACAAGAATAAAAGATAATCGACGTATATCTTTCGTCGTCACAGCAATTGTGATTTGTCGTCTGCTACCAGAAATCCCGTATTGTATCTTCCTCCTATATAACGGAATAGATAAATCTGTTAACAACGGGAAGAACATTCACTTAAAAACGAACAGAATGTTTCATATGTCTTATGAATTAGCACTGATGATTTCGTTCCAGTGTAACTTTTACATATATGTGATTTTTAATAGGAACTTTCGAAGTTGTCTTTTCGGAAAATGCAAAACGTGTACGAAAGATGGGTGTGAAAGTCGTCTGAAACAAGAGGGCAAGCATTGTGGGCGTTTTTCTGACACAGCCTTGACAAGTATCGCGGATAGAGATTGACGAGAGCGTCTGATTTTAAACGAACCAATGAAACAACAATCCATATATAGCTGGGTGAATATTGACCAATCACGGAATTGCAATACTTAAAGGCCTCCGCGCAATTATGGACGCTTCGGCATTGTTACTTGTATCTAGTTAAGTCATGATTTATGAATGCGTGCTTCATGTAAATAAATAAGTAAATATAAATGACAGGCTTATTTCTGAAGCTATGTGTATTTGTTTTAAACAATAAAGGCTACTGCAGTCTTGATAACTAAAATCAAAAGGGTCATTTTGGCCCTGGATCGCTCACCTGAGAAACATTGCTAGAAAAGGTTTCAATTCATCAATTTAAAAAAGTAACCAAGAACCATCGCTAGGAGAGGCAAGTTAACACTCGACTTTTTTGCCTTTTCTAAAAAGCAATAAATAAAATGTTTAAACAAATCTTTAAAAATAAAAAAAAGGTCAACTGATTTCAAAGTTCAAGTTAGGTTTATCAAAATCTAGGTCAGCTGATAAAACAAAGTTCTATTGTACATCCAAAACAGTGCATAGTCCAAATCTCTAAAGAAGAGAATTTTATTAATTTGACCGTTACGCTCAATGTCAATTAAAGGTCAAGGTAACATCTGAATTATTCAATGTTTGTTTGGAAAGTGGTTTTGTCCAAGTAAAAATCAAATATGTCCATAAATACCAAAATTATGACATTTTAACCAAAATTTTAATATTTGATTGTTTGTTTGACTGGGTTTTATGTCACACCGACACAGTATAGGTCATATGGCGACGTTCCAGCTGGTGGAGGAAACCCTCAGGTGCCCTGCTGTGCATTATTTCAGTCACGGGCACCTGAGTAGAACCATCGACGTTCTGTAAGCTAGCGGGATAGAAAATTACAATCATTTGACCTTCAAGTTCAATGTCATTAATTGGGTGAAGATCATGGTCTGTCTAGTTAAATAACTTGAAGGTATATCCAAGAATATTGTTGTGTTCAAGTTTGAAGACATTCCATTTCAAAAATACAGCCACTACAAGCAAAAATCAGCAAAAAACAAACAAAATTTCGACATAGATCTTAAAGGTCAAGGTCTTTTGTTAATGAAGGTCAAGTTTGGTCTGACCTACTTGAAGTTATTTTACCAAGGGTTGTTGACGTCAAGTATAAAGACAATACACAAAAGAACTTTGAAGTTATGATCAAGGTTAAAGTTTGCAGATGGCAACGGCAATGCCACAATGATTGTGTTACAATACCTTCGAAGAAACAAATTTAAGCTTCTTTTTGTAGAAAGAAACAAAATGTCATTTTAACAAGGCAAATTACTTTAATCAATTATTAAATATATGTCAATCATACAACTGCAATGACGTAAACATATACAAAACTGATGCGTTTTTTGTTTGTTTTTCTTTTGTTTCTGGGACTTATTTACTTATACATGTATCTGCGTCTGTCTGTCTCCCCAAATTCTAAACAAAATATCAACATGGTATTTTTCCTGCCAAAGAAACCAGAGCACTGCATGGAATAAGGAATAGAAGTGTTTTTCAACTTTTGTGACACACCACTAAGATAATCATTCCTGTGAAGCACCTTCAACTCTGACAGAGTAATTTAAAAAGAGTAGTTGTTTGAAGAAATAAAGACAGAGAAAAGTAGCAAACTCAGGTGAGCCAAAAATGAAGAATGATGGTCAATAAAATGGTTCAACATGATCAATTGACAAAGTGATTAGTGTACTGAACAACCAAGCAACCACATGATCAAAATTACTTCTGATAAATTTGATTTTTAAAATTTTCTAATGATGACATTGACTGATTTATTAAAGAGTTTATAGGACCTCTAAAACATTCACTCGATATCCTAAATTCAACTTCACGATCCCTTTTTATTCTGTTATTGTAAATGTTATTTAAAGTTTACAACAGATAAGAATATATATCATTGAGTTTCACGTGAAACAGACCTCATTCCCTGCGGTCTGGAGACCGCAGGGTATTGGTACGCGTTTAACTTTTGAGGCATGGAGGAGCACGTGACCTGTTTTCGGTACATGGAGGAGCATGTGATCTGTAAACCGTATATGATTGGTTAACTGACCTTTTCGAAAACCCAGCTAAATACCGTTTACCGGTACGTTACGGATTTACCTGTAGGGAATTAGTCCGAATTATACCTAATTGAGAACAAAAAATTATTACGTGATATTTCTAATTTTCTATAATTATTTTACCGTTTAAGGTGGAAAAACTTGAATGATGTGTTTGAAAATTATCAATGTTTCTTTAATATCTATGTCAAATTTTACAAACAATAAATTGTTTAAACTGAAAATCTACAAAATTAAAATATTCGTAGTGGCATCTGCCATCATAAATAGAGATATTTTCTGCGTAAACTTGTGTGTTTACTTTATTTACTTTCTGCTCGGAATTATTCATAAAATGGTAGGCCTATTTAATCATTTTCTTAAAAAGAAATAATTGTTTTATGTTCGACCTTCTCCGGTCTTAAACGGTCACCAGTTTCCAAAGACCTTCTTCTATATTGATCGATTATTGTCAACTATATTCCTGATACGAACGTTTATTTATCTCCTCCCCCCCCAAATAATGTTGAAAATAGTTAAATGAAATATCTTAATATCATTAAAATGTTCACCGCAGGAAACCATTTTACTTGTATCGTGTCTGGGAAGGGACTATGATACGGAGGTATGTACATCGAGATTTATAAACTTTATTCGGAAATAATATTTTGGAAATGAATTTACGTTAAAAACTTGTACATTTTAATCTGTACGTATATGTTAGTGTTAATTACAATGTAATAAGCATTTACAAAATTAAATTGGTCAAGAACGGCGCAACCAATTTTAATAAGTGTTTGAAAATATTTTTTTATAAAACTGTCGATTAACTAGACTGATTAAATTTAGCCAGTTTGTATTAGTATTCCTTTGAAATATTGCAATTCTATTGGACAAAAATAATTTCAAACACTTAAAATGTTAAGATGTTGTTCTTCTAATAAATAATATTTTTTAATTGATAATTGAAAATAGCTCGATCTAATTAAGTGTTTTTAAAACAATATTTTGTGAAAAAATACCGCGTAAATAAAATAAAAGCCTTAAGTTCCTTTTTCGTTTTAGTACGTACATACTGTTTTTTTGATAACAGGGAAAGGCCGGGTGCTCACTCACACGCACTAGTAATACAAACAAGTTTATTATAGCAGGTTCAATTTCATTGAGTCTGTCCATGCAGGAGAAATGATGATTATACAACTTCTCTGTGCTCAATAGCACTGCCTTCTAAAAGTGGTATAAAGATAAAATCCCCAAAAATATTACTGAAATCAATGAACCTGAAATTAAAGACTATAATAATAATAATAATAATAATAATAATAATAATAATAATAATAATAATAATAATAATAATAATAACAAGAACTGTCGGAGGACAGCAACGCTCGACTATTTGAAAAGTTGTCACAAGGGTGTTTCATTGAGTATAATAATGCTTACCTATATGAATACATAAAATTGTCCGAAAATGTACAAACCCTTCAGTAGTTATGGAGATGCCAGCTTACAAGCAAAAATTTACTTAGAATTTCTAAGTCGAAAAAGGGGCATAATTATGCAAAAAAGCATATTATTGGACTTGTGCCAAGTCATCTTAGATAATCACAGAGAACAAGTGTGTGAAGTTTCAATCCATTCCCTTCAGTAGTTATGGAGATACCAGCTTACACGCAAAACTTAACCAAGAATTTCAGTCAAAAAGGGGCATAATTATGTAACAAGAGGGCCATGATGGCCCTAAAGTCGCTCACCTGTATATAGGCCCCCGGAGCGGGGCCAGTTTAAACCCCAGGGCTTTTATTTGAACAAACTTGGTAGACACCCATTAGAAGATGTTTCATGCTAAACATCTAAGGTTTAGCTTGTTGGGTTTTTTAAAAGAAGATTTTTTCAAGTTTTTTTTCTTTACACATATAGTTAAAAACAATGACACACCTGGGGCAGGGCCAGTTTTGACCCCAGGGCTTTTATTTGAACAATCTTTGTAGACACTTACTAGACAATGTTTCATGCTTAATATCTGAACTCTAGCTATTCAGGTTTTTTCAAAGAAGATTTTTAAGTTTTTGCTATACACATATAAGGAAAATCAATGTCCCCTGGGACGGGGCCAATTTTGACCCCAGGGCTTTTATTTGAACAAACTTTGTAGACACTCACTAGAAGATGCTTCGTGCTTAATATCTAAACTCTAGCTATTTGATTTTTTTCAAAGAAGATTTTGTAAGTTTTTGTCATACACATATAAGGAAAATGAATGACCCCCGGGGCGGGGCCAGTTTTGACCCCAGGGCTTTATTTGAACAAACTTGGTAGAGACTCACTAGAAGATGTTTCATGTTTAGTATCTAAACTCTAGCTATTTTTTTTTCAAAAAAGATCTTTTAAGTTTTTGTTATAAACATATAAGGAAAATGATTGACCCCCGAAGCGGGGCCAATTTTGACCCCAGGGCTCTTATTTGAACAAAGTTGGTAGACATCCATTAGAACATACTTAAGAAGTTTGCTTAATACGCCTTACTCAAGTGTTTGAATGTTTAATTAAGCCCTATTGATGACCCAATAACTTCCGGTCCATGTACTTCATATAAATTTGTCTGGTTGCAAGAAATTAATAGAAAATGTTGAAACTGTCGTCAAAGTTATGTGGCGTAATTTACTCATATAGCTAGCCTACCTGAACTTTGTTCTGTCGTTAAGCTCTCGTTTCAATAATCTACCGAGAAGAGGGGGAAAAAAAGGGAAAATCGTTAAGTGTCTTCGGATATAATTCGGGTGTATGTTTGCTTTTTCAGAGGTTTGCTCTTTTGAAATTACATTCTTTTATTGGGTTGTATTGCACTTTGTGAGTTGATTGTCAATATTTATTTGGTGATTTTATTGCAAGAATAGATAGATATTACGTTTAATTCTCCTTTTTTTGTCTGTGTCAATATTATATCACATCATATTCAACAGCTAAAATGTCCATATTTGTATAATAGCTGGGGTTTTAAACTGTACTATATCACATGATAGCTTGGGTTTTAAATTGTACTATATCACATGATAGCTTGGGTTTTAAATTGTACTATATCACATTATAACTGGGGTTTTAAACTGTACTATATCATATAATAGCTCAGGGTTTGAACACACTTTATCACATAATAGCTGGGGATTTGAACCCTACAATGTCACATAATAGCTGGGAATTGGAACTAAACTATATCATATCATAGCTGGCATTTGAACATTACAATGTTATTTAATGGCACTGGTGATAAATGGCCTTATATAAAGGTATTGATCTCTCAACCCAGTGTTTGTGAGGTCAAGCTCTACATGTTTCCTTATATGGCACCAGTACTGGTTTATGCCAGGAAATGAACTTGAGAGCAGTCTTATAATAAGCTGGGAATGCTCATCAAAGTCAGTCTGAAATACATAGGTTTTAATTAAGACTGGTTTTAAAATTACTGGAAATATCTTAATTGCTAAAAGTTTAGAACACAGAACATTTTGGAAAAGCTTTTTTGTACCTTTTAATTATTTCACATCATGAGATTTTTTTTTGCAGAATGATTAAATGTACTATATCTAATATATTCAAGTTTTGATTTATCATTATGACTTTATGAGTCATAGAAATCCTTTTGTGCAGTGCAGTTTTTACATTACACGTAAATCCATAAATGTTTACCTGTTTAAACATTCATTTAATTTTGCCTCATTGCTGCCGTTGTAATAAAAGTGTAATATGTTAAATGTTTTAAGTAGGGGAAAATTGAAACGTCATTGTTTTCTATTGATATTTACGAATTTGTGATTTTGTTTATGGCTAATGATTTTGTGTATTATGTAAAATAAAAAAAGTTTCTTTGAATAGCTGATAAACAAATAGCAAGGAGTTGAGATTAATTAATGGAATGCCATAATATATTCTGTATGGATATTACTTATACGTGTATTTAATTGGTAAGTAAAATGAATTGGAATGAATTACGGATTTTGTTAGAATACTTGTATATTTTATTGTGCCATATTTAGATAGGTTTATTACTGTCTGATATTCTGAGGAAGCTAGATCATTATATAAATAACAGAACAGAACAGAACAGAACAGAAATTTTATTAAGACTTGTACAAAGTACATCATCTACAATACATTATATTCACATATATTTTTGCTGCATGAAAATTTACAAACATAATCTGGATATCGCATTTTACGTATTCAATAGTTTCATAATAAAATATAAGTAGATAAACTAATAAACAAACAAACAACATGCATATAGCTATGAAAAAAGATGTGCATTTACTGTATACTTTTATAAATAAATAAGATTAATTATGAATATTTTTGGAATGGAAACAAATCATTTGGAGAATGAACATTGATTCAATTCAGACATTATTAGTTAAAAGTGTATACCTAATGGAAAGAGCTTCTTTAACAAATTTTGATAAATGTACAAGCTCATTTTTATTTTTTGAGTTTAACAGTTGAGTAAATTTGTATACTGATGGATTTCTGTAATAGTAAGTTTTTAAGTGTTGTTTTCTTATAACGTCATAGCATTTACATATACAAATAAAATGGTATTCATCTTCAATATCTAAATTATTGCAACACAAACAATATCTTTCTTCGCGAGGAATCCTATTTCTACTAAATCTACCTGTTTGAATTCTAAGCGGAAGACCATTCATTCTTAATCTACAAAAATAAAATCTAAAACACCTAGGTAGTATATTAAGATAACATTCATATTCAAAACAAGATTTAACATTTCTATATATACATAAAACAGGACTTTTTTCAAGATTACTGAACCATTCTTGCTTGAAGGAATCAATAAGGCGACATTTAAATTCTGATAAAAACATAACCTTGTCTATATTGTTACAATTATCAAAAATGTATGAAAATCCATAGTTATTTAAAATATTTTTAACATTAGAAACCCAATTTGTCTGCCCCTTATTGCTATCTTCAAGTGCTTGAGTATAAACTGTTTTTAATATTATATTGTCTGTATTTACAAGTTTTAACCAGAATTTAATAATTCTTACATATCTATGAATATATAATGGATATCTTCCAAGTTCACCATATACACTAGTATTACATGTATTTAATCTAACTTTTAACAACCTTTTACAAAATTTTAAATGTATTCTTTCAATTTCCTTAGATTTAGAATAACCCCAAATTTCACATGAATAATTTAATATTGGTGAAACGAAGGCATCAAACAACTGACATAATGTTTTTGGACTAAGATCAAACTCTTTACATTTACATAACAGTATGTTCATTGATTTTAAAGCTTTTCCAATTAAATGTTCTTGATTTAGAATAAATTTACCAGTATAGTTAAAAATAGTACCTAGATAATTGAAATCATTAACAGCTTCGATTTCTTGGCCATCATAGGTCCAATGCTCAGATGCTAAAAGTGCACCCCTTTTACGAAATACCATAATTTTTGTTTTTGAGGTATTAACTTTAAGGCCCCAAGTATTACAATAAGACAATAAGAGATTCAAAAGAGTTTGTATTTCATCTGGGTTTTTACCTATGATAGCCATATCGTCAGCAAATAATAAAAGAATTAAAACTATGTCATCTAAAGTAAGACCTGCTTCAGTTTCAGACTGAAGATATAATTCAAGGTCTTCAACAAAAAGAGAAAATAAAAGAGGGGACATAACTTCCCCTTGACGAAGACCTACAGCATACAGAAAATAATCAGAATAGCTAGAACACGACTTAACACAAGATTTTACTTTTTGATACATATCACGTATTATACTGAGTAACTTCCCTTGAATTCCGCAATTGTACAATTTAAACCAAAGGCCATTTCTATAAACAGAGTCAAAGCATTTCATCATATCGACAAATATAACATACAATCTTTTATTATCATTTAAAAATTTCTGAACCAATGAATTAAGAATAAAAATAGCGTCTACAGTGGATCTTCCCTTACGAAATCCAAACTGTGCATCAGAAATAGTGTTGTGTTCATTACAAAAAATTTCGATTCGTCTATTTATAACTGTAGTAAATAATTTTGACAAGCAACTTACAAGTGTAATGCCTCTGTAATTATTAACGTCATTTTGATTCCCTTTTTTATGCAGAGGGATAATTATACCTATATAATCGGTCCATTTATCAGGAAAACAGCCCGAGTTTAAAATACAATTAAATAAGTCACAAATATGAGACGATAAAATATCAATACTTTCTATAAAATATTCGTTCAATAAACAATCATTACCATAGGCTTTATTACGCTTCAGTGATTTAACAGCCGATAAAATTTCAGAACAAGTAATAGGCTCGTCTAATTCAGGAAAGATGTCATTAGTATTTGTAAAATCATTATTTTCACAAAATCCCTCAGCTTCAGTGTTGTAACACTCAAAAAAATCATTAACTAGAAAAATATTCTCTAAATTGTTCTAAAGTTATTTTATTATCAACCTTTCCTGTTTGTTTTTTAAAAAATTTCCAAAAATCTTTCGGCTTACTCTTTTTCAAATTTTCTATTTCTTGCATTTTGTTTCTATAGAACATATTTTTCTTCTTTGTAATAACAGATTTATAAGCAGATTTATGATTACACAAAATTGCTCTATTTTCATCCGTTTTACAACAATTAAATGATTTTAACGATTCTAAATATACGTTTCGTGCATCGATACAATCCTTATCAAACCATTCTGTGTGCTTCATATATTTTTCTGCGTCATAATAATGAACATTTCTATATTGCAAATTATAAGAAAAAAGAGGATCTGCAATATTCCGCATTGTATCTGTAAATTTATTCAATGCATCATTAACAGACTGTCTACTATTACAATCTAATGTATTAACAATAGTATTAAAAACAGGTAAATTTACAATTATGCCAGAACGAAATTGTTGCCTGAAATCATTGTCCCACTTAAATTTAATCTCAGAATGACCTGCATTATTATCGTGCGTATTATTACATACAAGTGACAAGGTCAACGGGGAATGATCACTCCATTCATTAAATGGATGTATAGTAAAATCACTGATCAATGAAAAATTGCGTTCGTTGCATAATACATAGTCTATCACAGATAAACCGTTATGAGATAAAAAAAGTATAAGTGTTCGTGTTCCCGATACGGCCATTAATAATACGTAAACATGATGATTTACAAAGATCTAACAGTTTAATACCATAATTGTTATGTTTACTATCTATTGTGGCCCTGCATGAGGTACTATCGGGTTCATAATCTATGTCATCAATGTTTTTGTTTACTTTATCATGTACAATGAAATCATTTTTATTGCCTACCCTACTGTTAAAGTCACCAAAAAGATATATAGAACCAAGACTTTCATAAGTAAATACATCATTTTCTAATGTTTCAAATAAGTCGGTATTAAAAGTATTATATACAGGTGAATTTTCACCCCAAATATACACACCACATAAATATATATCTTCATCAACATTAAATAAAGTACGATCTAATTTCAACCATATAATTGTATCAAAATGATTCTGAACAACTTGAATTCCTTCTTTTAAGTGTTCTTTATAATAAAGCACTATTCCGCCACTGCATCTGCGCGCATTCTTATTTTGAAACTTTCGAAAAAAGTTATGAGTGACGTAACCATTAATAGAAATATTACTTTGAGAATTTGTCCATGATTCATATAAGAAACAAATATCATGTTTACTTATAATATTAACAAAATCTTTATTTACTTTCTTATCATTAGTAAGTCCGTGGACATTCCATGAAAGTATCGAAAGTTCATCTCCGTCGCACCCCTAATCTTTGATCGGTCGTCCGTCTATAAATAGCGTATCGTACGCTATCCATGCTCTTTTCCCTTCATCTCGAGCTGCTTTTAATTTGGGGACCAGTTTTCTCCTTTTAGAAATCACTTCCTGTGGGAATTGTTCGTACATTTGAAAATCCGTTCCCTGTAAATTTTTCCATTGTCTGCGCAACTGTTCCCGGTCTTTGAAATACGTGAATTTGGCCACAACTGACCTCTTTTTTCCTGGTAATATATGACCTGGTGATCGGTGTACACGTTCAAATCGGATTCCGTTAACGGCTTCCTTCGAGATCTTCAGGGCCTCGTGAAGATGATTCCTTAACTTTTGCTCGGTAACTTCCTGTGATTCATTTCCACTTGAATTGTCCTCCGGTATATTCGTAAATATGAGGTTATTGCGCATAGATTGCGACTTAAGGTATGTTACTTCATCACGGGCAACGTCACGAGCTTTTTCTAATTCATCGACTTTGTTAGCAAGTAAAGCTGAACTTATGTCTGTATTTTCCATTTTATCCTCTAAACTTAACACACGTTCTTCTACTTTCTTTGCTCTTTCATCAATAGCTAACCAAATACTTTTTAGTTCTTTTTCAAATCCTGATACCTGTTTTTCGAGATGGTCTAATGCACAAAGTTTTTTCTCCACTGAATCTAACCTTTTACAAATACCGTTTAAACACAACATGATGTCACTGTTAGTAGGCTGTTTATCTTTTTTTCAAAAAAAAAGGCGAGCTAAAAACCGCTTTGGAGAACAATGGTGTTATTTTTTTCGGCCGCCGCACAACGAGTGTTCTCTGCAAAGGTAAAATTATCATTCTTAGTCGTTTTTTGAATACAAAAAAAATCTATCATTGCAGGTCGAGTTTACATTCTACAAAAACAACGAAATCTCAGAGATGAGCGGAACTTTACACAGCACGGATGGTCTTCGGCTCACGGAGAAATTTACAACAACAGCTGGAAGTGTTCTAACATCCGACTATATCTACGAATATGACGAGTATATGTACCCAGGATATCCATTTGAACGGCCGTTCTACTTGTTCATTTGGGAGATTCTAGTCATCATAACATTCATTTTGAACTTCATCGTGTTATCTGTATTTATCCGAATGAAAATGCTCAGTCCAACGATGCTAATACTATCTGCCATCGCTATTTCGGATTCTCTGACCGGGCTCGTTACCTTGCCGGCATATATCCTGGTTTTCCAAGAACACGAGTCCGCACTTACCCCAGAAACATTAATGTCTTATGACATTCACTATGATCAGTTTGATGGGCATGATAATCAAGCGGAGATAAAAGATACAGAAATGACTGACTTTGTCACACTCACTATAGCAAATACAACGCAATATTACGAAACATATAATATGGCTCCTATTGAAGGTTATACACTGTCGAAAAATCTTTGCCGTTGCTTTATGGTCACAAAGTTTTTCTTGTCCAGCTCATTTCATACTATATCAATGTATTTGACGCTTTTCCTTGGAATACAAAGGTACAGTTCAATAGCTAACCCGTTTACAACCGAGATGACTTTCAGTTTTAAAAGAACGGTGATTTATTGCGTGGTGATATTTGTGCTTACACCGGCATTGCACTCGTACCATTTATTTGGAGAGAGAGCCACGAACGGCATGTGCCAATGGGAAATGACCGATACCCAATGTAGCGCAGATTGTATCTATCTATGGGCAGCGTTCGTTATTCGGCATTTCATACCATGCTTAGCGCTTATTTTATTTACTGTCATGTTTATATGCAAATTACGAAAAGAAGGACGACAGTTCGTGAAAATGTCAAGTTGCAGGAAGCAAATTATGACAAGAATAAAAGACAATCGACGTATATCTTTTGTCGTCACAGCAATTGTGATTTGTCGGCTGCTACCAGAAATCCCGTATTGCATCTTCCTACTTTATAACGGAATAGATAAATCTGTTAACAACGGAAAGAACATTGACTTAAAAACGAACAGAATGTTTCATATGTCATATGAATTAGCACTGATGATTTCGTTCCAGTGCAACTTTTACATTTATGTGATTTTTAATAGGAACTTTCGTACTTGTCTTTTCGAAAAATGCAAAACGTGTACGAAAGGTGGGTGTGAAAGTCGTCTGAAACAAGAGGACAAGCATTGTGGGCGTTTTTCTGACACAGCCTTGATGAGTATGGCGGATAGAGATTGATGAGAGCGTCAGATTTTAAACGAACCAATGAAACAACAATCCATATATAGCTGGATGAATATTGACCAATCACAGACTTGCAATACTAAAAGGCTTCCGCGCATTTCTGGACGCTTCGGCATTGTTACTTGTATCTAGTTAAGTCATGACTTATGAATGCGTGCTTCATGTAAATAAATATGTAAATATAAATGACAGGCTTACTTCTGAAGCTAGATCTGTGTATTTATTTTAAACAATAAAGGCTACTGCAGTCTTGGTAACTAAAAACAAAAGGGTCGTTGTGGCCCTGGATCGCTCACTAGAGAAACATTGCTCATTGAAAATGTTTCAATTCATCAATTTAAAAAATAACCAAGAGCCACCACTAGGAGGTGCAACACTCGACTTTTTTGCCTTTTCTAAAAACAATAAATAAAAGGTTTTAACAAATCTTTAAAAAAAGGTCATCTGATTTCAAAGTTCAAAGTAGGTTACCTATCAAAATCTAGGTAAGCTGATAAAAACAAAGTTCTATACTACATCCAAAACAGTGCACATAATCCAAATCTCTAAATAAGAGAATTTCATTAATTTGACCTTTACGCCCAGTGTCAATTAAAGGTCAAAGTAACATCTGAATTATTCAATATGTTTGTTTGGAAAATGGTTTTGTCCAAGTATAAATCAAATATGTCCATAAATACCAAAATTATGACAATATAACCAAAATTTCAATATTTGATTGTTTGTTTGATTGGGTTTTATGTCACACCGGCACAATATAGGTCATTTGGCAACGTTCTAGCTTTGCAGGAGTAGGAATACCTCAAGTGCTCTGCTGTGCATTATTTCAGTCACGAACTGGCACCTGAGTAGAACCGCCAACGTTCTGTAAGCTAGCTGGATAGAAAATTTCAATAATTTGACCTGTAAGTTCAAGGTAATTTATGGGTGAAGATCATGGTCTTTCTAGTTAACTTGAAGGTATATCCAAAAATATTGTTGTGTTCAAGTTTGAAGACATTCCATTTCAAAAATACAAAGTTATAGCCACTACAAGCAAAAATCAGCAAAAAACAAACAAAATTTAGACATTGACCTTAAAGGTCAAGTTCATTTATTAATGAAGGTCAAGTTTAGTCTAATCTACTTGAAGGTCTTGAACCAAGATTTGTTGAGGTCAAGTATAAAGACAAAACACAAAAGAACTTTGAAGTTATGATTAAGGTTAAAGCTTGCGGACAGCAACGGCAATGCCATAATGGTTGTAACAATACCTTTGAAGAAAAAAATGAAGCTAAAAATAAACAAAATGTCATTTTAACAAGGCAAATTACTTTAATCAATTATTAAATATATGCCAATCATACAATATTTAACATATACAAAAACCATTGTTTTTTTGTTTGATCTTCTTTTGTTTCTGGGACTTATTTGCTTATACATGTGCATGTTTTAAGAATCTGCGTCTGTCTTCCCAAATTCATTACAAAACATCAACATAGTATTTTTCCTGCGAAAGAAACCAGAGCTCTGCATGGAATAAGGAATAGCAGTGTTTTTCAAATTTTGTAAAGAACCACAAAAATAATCATTCCTGTGAAGTACCTTCAACTTTGAGTCATTGTTTGAAGAAATAAAGACGAAGAAAAGTAGGAAACTTCTTAAATCAGGTGAGCCAAAAAAGAGCAATGATGATCAATACAAAACGATCAGTGATCACATGTGTCGCCTAATGATGGCCAATTTCATGTTGGGACAAGTTTTGTGACAGACAGATGGACAGACAGACAAACAGTGCACAACTAGACTTGGTACTGATCATTCCTGTAAAGTTTGGATAAAATTGCACCAGTAGTTTATGAGGAGTAGTCCGGACAAGCTTTTGTGTATTTGGCAACACACAGAAAAAACAGCTTTTTATCAAAGGGCCATAACTCAGCCAAAAATCATTCAACTAGAAAACCTGTGCAATATGCCCAAGGACTTGAGCTACAGATCAATCCTGTAAAGTTTCATTGAAATTGCATTAGTGGTATAAGAGAAGTAGTCCGGAAACACTTTAGAAATAAAAATTATTAAAGGGCCATAAAAAAATCATTGAACCGAAAAATGCTGACAATATGCACAACTAGACTTTGTACTGATCATTCCTGGAAAGTTTGGATGAAATTGCACAAGTAGTTTATGAGGAGTAACCCGAACAAGTTTTGTGGCGGACGAAAATATAGACGGACAGACAGACAGACGGACAGACAGACGAGGGAGAAGTGATCCCTATATGTCGCCACTACTCCGTAGAGGCGACATAAAAATGGTTCAACATGATCAATGAACAACCAACCAAGTAACAATATGATCATACTTCTGCTAAATTTGATTTTTAAAATTTTCTAATGATGACATTGACTGATTTATCAAAGAGTTTATAGGACCTCTAAAACATTTACTTGATATCTTAAATTCAACTTTTTGATCCCTTTTTGTTTTTGTCATAGGTTTCGTACACTTTTCATTGTATATCTCATACATTTTCGCTGCCAGTTCTTTGAAATTTGTCTTTTTGTATAGACTCTCAAACTGTTGGAACAGCTCGTCATTTTCATCAACTTTGTCCAAATAATTTTCAAAATTCAAGGCAAACCATACACACAAAATAGTCGAAATATTTAACATAAATTTGTTTCCATCTGATATGAAGAGATTCAAATCATGGGACATAATCAGACGATCCGACCCACAGTTGTACATAGTTATTCTAATAACTTTATATGTGGCAATAAATGAAGATATGAAGGAACTGGACAACTCTGAATTCTTGTTCACGTCTGAAAACGCGTTCACAGCGCGACAACCTATTGTGTCTTTTTTCACATCCACACCACTATCAGAGACAGTACTTTCATCTGAACTTGAGCTTTCATCATCTGAAATGTTCTCAGTTTTCACTTTCTTTCGCAATGGTCCTCCATTAACATCCTCTGATTCACCACTTCCATCTTCTTTATCATCTTTAGTTTCAATATTGACTACACTTCTTTTGACAAGTATATCTGCGTAACCATGCCATACAGCTCCATTACCTGGTAAACATAATTTATATTGAATGGTTAACATATAAAATACTATTCATTGCAAACAATATTTTACCTGGTAAATATATAACCTTGTTAACTAATATTTCCTTTAAACAATATGCCTCATAAATATATGTTACCTGCTAAAAATATAATTATTACCTAGTAAAAATATATTGTCAGGTAAACACATATAATCGGATTTATATTTCCTGGTAAACATAGATTACCTCATAAATATATATTACCTGCTTAAAATATAATTATTACTTGACTGGTAAAAAATATTACCTTGTAAACATATATTACATGGTAAACATTTATATAATAGTCCAACTAATTATACTGCACATCAAGATATTGTGCTATTTTGTGTCTGGGCAATAGGGAGATTCTGGCCCAGAACGACAATATCTCAGAATCTAGCTTTGGCATGCCAATATATTTTGACTAGGTAAACACATTATAACTTGGTGAACAGACATTGCTTATTAAAAACATATCTAACTTGGTGAACAGACATTGCTTGGTAAAAACATATACATGTATGATGTATAGTCATACACTGTAACTTGGTAATTATATATTTTACGTGGTAAGAATAAATTGCCTTGTAAACATATATTACCTGGTAAATACATATATTATCTGATAATCACATAAGTTGCCAGGTAAACATATATTGTCTGGTAAACAATTTACAAATGACACTTCAACTGTATTGGTTCAATGGGAGTGTCAAATTTTTACAAGTGAGCATCACTATTTTATCATGACTCATGATAAATTGATGCTTACTTGTAAAAAACACTTGACTTCACTGCTGTGGGCTCAAATCCCACCAGAGACATTGGATTATTTCATGTGAGGAAGCTATCCAGCTAAAAAAAACTAAGTCATACAGACAAACAATCTGATAGCTTCAAAATGGGAAAGTTCAGCCTCTAGTGTGTTCCTCTGGTTTGAACCTAGTACCAAAACTTGATACATCCTCAACAAGAGCCTGGAAGTCATCAAGTCAAACAATGTGAAGTTTCAAGATGACTCA
Organism: Ruditapes philippinarum; assembly: GCF_026571515.1. Taxonomy (NCBI): domain Eukaryota; kingdom Metazoa; phylum Mollusca; class Bivalvia; order Venerida; family Veneridae; genus Ruditapes; species Ruditapes philippinarum. The sequence goes on from NW_026865725.1 coordinate 350,690, forward strand.
ATGCCTCAAGTAAGTTAAATGCAGCTTAACTGAAATTTCATCTCACGAAATATACTTTTATTGTCTTAATAAGTTAACTGGTAAAGAAATACCATGAGACTATCTACTTACATGTTAAAATCTCCCAAGTACATCAAATAAATACATAAAAAGTTAATTACCAAGTGATGTATTCTTAAGTGCTTCACTTATATCTTTGTTACATCTAGAACATCTTCTTGCATCCCTCGGGAAACCTTTCTGTCCAATCTGGTAACCACCACCAGCCAATGGTCCAAACAGGTGAGCAGCAAGAATAACTCGAATATTGTATTCATTATATTCCTGAGTCACCAATGAAAGAAGACAGTCCTCGTGCTGTTCTGAAATAAAAATTAAGAGAATTATTAGACAATATTGACCTTTCTTTACATTTTATATATGTCGCTCATTTAGCTGTAAAACTGAAAAAAAATCAACATTGCTTAAATATAACAATAAGGTATTCCATTGGACATCTTGGAAAATGTGTCTTGGGATTCGCCATGCTTATTTATTAATAAGTAACAAATTCCTGCAGTTTTAAGGTCAAACTACATGTAGTCACAAGTCATATTTTTATCACGTTACTGCTGACAAACTTAAGGAATTCCCTTTCAAAAATGGTTAAAATATCAAAGATAATTTACTCAAAATTAATGTTTAAATACAAAACTAGGGAATATATATGATTTAAAATGTGTATGTTGATTTCCTGGCATTTTTATGGCCTAAAAACATTTGACAGATCCCAAAGTAAAGTTATACAATGTACATGTATTTATCTCTCAGTTAGTGATCGTGGTTCACAATTATATTTCTGGCACTTGTTTAAGAATTGGCCATTTTCAAGACAATGATGAAAATTGGGCGTCTGCGGGGACTGACAATATTAATTTGAATATTTTTTTTTCTTAATATTTATCACTTTTTGGTGAAATTTTAACCACCTGATAAGTCAAGGGAAAAAATAAAACTATTCAATTCCCCCTTTTTCCCCTTTTCTTTTATTTCAGGACAAAAGTAAAATTACCCTGTACTGTGGTAACCAAATTGGGACCAAACCTAAAAGAAACACAACATGTAAATAAATCATGTAATGGGAACCTTTATAAAAATTTTTCCCAAAAAATCGGCAATTCCTGGTTTTTGGCCCCGGAGGGGGTTTTTTGTTTTTTAGACTTCATATAAAAATTTACGAAATCTTATTGCATAATCGTTTAAACTTTTTCGGGGTTTTTAACAAGTTTTCAGTTTTAAACAACCTACATTTAAAAAGATTAAAACCCAATTTACCCGTAATTTAAGAAAAGACTCTCTCGTTTTTTATTTATAAATACTCCGGTTTTTGGCCCCGTATCAAATAACAAGTAGTTTTTAATAGTATTATACACGAGATTTTTCCAGAATATGGTCTTATCTCCTTCTATTTTATTATATATACTCCTGGTTTAGACCCCGGGGTTTAAAACCAGGATGATATAACTTATAATTAGAAAGGAGACACTGGTATTACCCATTGTTTTGGGTTTGTTTTGTCATTTTAGTTTTTCCTCTGATATCAATGTAAACAAACTTAAGAGGATGGTAAAATTTTTCACATATTTTTATTTTCAATGTGAATTACTTCAACAAATTAACAGGTAATGTTTTTCACAATCATAGTGCATTATTAATATCAAAAGCCTGAAAATACATTCCATATCAATTATGTAACAAAAAAATAATTGATGCAATAAAGCATCAAAAGAGGGCCGACGCCAAAAGAATTTGATCCAGGTTTGCACCTAAAAATACTTAACAAAAGGATTGTGTAATTTATAGAGCCAGTACCTTTTCAGTGACCTGGAGGGTTGGCCCTTTATGTTAAAATTAAACCAAAAAAAATAGACTCGTCTTCCCAAAGCAAAGACAATTTTAAAAGCAATAAACCCAATTTTTAAAATTTACTTTTTCCAGATACCCAAAGGAACCCTTGTCTCATCATATAAAAGACAGCAAAATATCACCCCCTGGGAAAAAAAAATATTACCCCGATTAATAAAAAAAACCCGTGGGTTTTCTTTAAAAATGTAAAAAAACCCAAAAAAAAAAAGTAAAAAATGACCTATATAAAACTATAACTTAAAAATATTTTTTTAAAGGGGGGCAATCATTTACATTTTTTTTTTTGGGTTTTTAACTTTTTTAAGATAACACAGGGTTTTTTTTTTCAATCTGGTAAAATTTTTTTTTTTCCCAAAAGGGGGGGCTGATACTTGTGCCCCTTTCATATAATTTTAAAAACTTATTGCTTTTGGGTTGCAGAAAATGTCATAAAATAAAAAAAGGACCTTAAAAAAACATCAGGGGAACCCCAATTTGGTATTCCGAGAGGAAAAAAGTACAAACCACATTCACCAAATGCATCAGAGATAAGAAATTAAAACCCTGGAAGAATGTTTATTTCATAGGCGATGCTTGAAAAAGAGAAGAAAAAAGAAAAAAAACTTCTTCAGTGAGTTTTGTGTGATCAACTTTTACCCAAAGCTTTTTGTAATTTTTAAAAAAAATTTAAAAACAAAATGCCTTTGGGCCCTTTCAAATTTAAAAGCAAACTATTTAAATGGAAACAAAAAAATGTGGCAGTTTGAAAAACCACCTTCTAAACCCTGACTGAACTGCCTGATCATGACTCTTACCCATACTTTCAGAAGATACCAACTGAGCTAATCCGGCCGGCCTACACATTAATCTCTTTAATCATGAAACAGTTCTAAACCTAAACCTTTTTCCCCCACTATATTGATTCAGTGATAACTTGAATTTCTGAATTGTTTCAGAGATAGTGAATTTAAACTCATGGTTATCTTTGCAGTAACAGGATGAGAAAAACTTTGAGCTTGAAGAACTCAAACCTGTGGACCCACAGAAATAATGTACCCGCGGCTTGTAGTGCGATTGAGTATCTGGGCCGCTTACACATTTTCAACCCCTAAATAATGTGGGAACAGTTCTTTTAAAATACCGTGACAGATATTTAAGATTTTAATTAAACAGATAATTAATTCTTAATTAATAAATAAGAAAAAAAACCTTACATTCTCAAAAAAATAGTACTTTAAATTAAAATAACCCAAATTTTTATAATTTTTATTGATAAATTTTGTTTTACTAAAAAGGGGGTAAGACAGTTTTGGGGCCCTTTTTTTAATTTTTTAAAAAGGTCAATTTGAAAAAAAGAATATAACAGTGCTAAAACATTACCCCAAAAATCTAAAGATAAAAAATTTTATGGAAAGGCCTGAAATTTTTATTTTTAAACAAAAGGGCCCGGGCCCAAAAACATGAAAAAAGCAACAAAAAGAACCACTTTTTGGGTGATTGTATTTTCATGGTTTTTTAAACTAGCGGCCCCGGTTTCTTTTTTACTTTTTTTGGTTTTTCCCGTGGCAAAAAAATTTACCCCACTTCAAAAAAATTTTAAAGTACCAAATTTTTTTGGGGAAAATCTAAAGAAAAGTTCTATTTTTTCGGGTTGACTCCCGGGGACCCGGACATTGAGACCTGTCCCCCCATTACAATAGATAAGGGAAAAAAGCTAGTCCTTTTCAAAATAGCACATGTTAGAAAAAAAAAAAAAAAAAAAAAAAAAAAAAAAATAAAAAAAAAAAAAAAAAAACTTGGAAATAACTATTCAGAACAAGTATTCTTTATCAAATATAATTTCTTGATTCCAAGTTTCAGGACCATTTTCAACAATACATGTTTATTCATTTTAATAACTTTTTAAAATGAAAGTCTCATCTCTCTAATAATAATGTAACAGCTAACTGCTAACTCTTTAAAATTCAGAAAATAGTTATAAGTCTCATCATAGCAATATAAACTAAGATATAAATTTGGTTTTAAGTTTGGGCAAACCATAAATAAAACAATTTTTAAATAAATAAATTTTCCAAGGTTTTTTTTTTTCCCCCCCTTTTTTCTATTAAATAATATGTAAATATTGGGTAATATAATAAGCCAGTAAAAGTATAAATAATATATCAATATTCATCATCCAGGGCCTTATTGCTTTTGATTGACGCCTTACAACAGGTAAGATTTTATAAAAACAAAATTGTAAGGGGATAAATATAAGAAAAAGAAAAAAAATAAAATTTTTAAAAATGGTTAAAATTCCCCCTTGGAAAAAAAAGAAAACATGAAAACCCAAAAAAAAACCCCCTAAACATCAAAAATAATAAAAAATTGGGAGGGTCATTTTAATTTTTGCCATGCAATTAATGGTAAAGTATTCATAAAAAAGTAGACCATGTGACAAACAGTAATTGGGGAGAAATCGATAGCTTTCAACATCCGGATAAAATTTTACACTTTGTAAAAAAAAAACCAAATTTTGTTCAACAAATAAAAGTAAAAATGGAAAAATCAAAAGGTAATCGTTAACAACAGTCCATTCCCTATCCTAAAACTCATTTGCCCGGGGGAAATTTCTTCTTTTTAGGAAACGTTTTTGAAAATATATTTAAAAAATGAAACACAAAGTTGGGGGCACAAAATTGAATTTTCCAAATTTGGGTTTTTTGTTTTTCAATAAAACAAAAAGGGGCCAAACCCGGGTTTAAATTTAGCCTGCAATTTCGTGAAAATAATTTTCACAAGGCCCCATCTTTTTTTTATAAAGTTATTAAATACAAAAATAAACAAAAAATTATTGGGTTTTCTTGATTTTTTACGAAAACAAAAAAAAGTAAAAATTAAACACACATAAAAAATTTAAATGCTAATTTAAAAACACCTTTCCTAGGGCCCAAAAAAAAAGTTTTTCCCTAAAAAACGCGCCGGGTAACCGGCGTTTTGCCAAAAAAAGTTTTTTAAATTAAAACACTTTAAATTTTTTTCGACTAGCTGATAGACTTTCGAAGGGTATAATTAAAAATTTGGGTTTCCTTTTATGGGAAATTTTTTTCCCCAAAAATTTTATTTCAAAAACGTCATTTTGATGACCAAATCTATCCAAGTCGGGAAATGATGGTTTTTTTTATTTTACAAATTTTTTTTTTTTTTTTTCCATCAACTTCAAACCTTTCAAGCCAGAAAGGGGGACCCCCCTTGTCAGTTTTTTCTTTTTCTTATTTATAAATTTAAAACCCCTTTAATTTTTTGGGGGTATAAAGTTTAAATTGTTCCTTTTTTCAACATTTTTTGGAAACCCCGAAAAACCACCCAAATTGGTTTACTAAAACAGTCCAAAGGTTTTTTAAAATGGGTCTTCAAAATGTTTAAAATTAAATTCTTTCTAAAGACGAATTATTTTTATCTTGTCACCCCCACCCGAAGTTCCCAAATTTCCTTTTCAAAAAAGGTAAAAGTCCTTTTTTTCCATAACTTCCCTGTCAGAAACAAATTTTTGTTTCGAAAAATACCCGTATGAAAAAAAGTTAATTTAAAAATTTTAAAATTATACCCTAAAGATTAAAAGGGAGAAAAACTCTTCCCAGGGGGATTAAGCAAAATCCCCAAAAGGAATTACCCCCCTTGGGGAGAATTTAAAATTTGGGTTTTTTCAAAACGGATTGGGCAAGTACCTCTAACGCTTTCAGAAAAACCCTAAAACCAAAAAAAATAGACAAATTTTTCGTTTTTTTCGGGCCCAAATTAAATTTTTTTTTCCTTGATTTTCTAAATTGATTTTGGGGGTGAAAAATGAATTAGACCTGTTAAAAGGGTTTATTCCGGGTTTGGGGAAAAAAGGGCAAAAGGATTTAGATTTTATCATTCCAAACCCTTGTCCGGGAAAAACCGGGAAAAACGGATTTACAACCCCCATTCCGGGGGCAGTGATGGCAGATCACGCTGAGGCAGAAAAATCTGAAAATTAAACCATCGGGAAGGTAGGGGTTTTAAATTTGGTTTGGGTTTTAAATTTTATTTCACACAAATACGGCCCATATCATTGCTATAAAACTATTGTCCCATTGAATGGAGATACTGTAAGGGTAATTTTGGACTCGTTTTGTCCTGTTTTAGGACTATTTTGAGCAGGGTTAAAAGTGAAAGCCTCGGAAAAAAATCCGTGAAAATGTCTGTTTTCTGTTCAAATATCTCAAGTTTTAAGTGAATGGCAGGGATTTCCTGTTATCAATGTAGACGTTTATCCATTGGGGTCACGCAAGCCAAATATCTACCCCGTGAGTCTTTTCTTGTAAAGTTTTACAGACGCTCAATCTTGTCCGGTCGAAGAAAAAATGCTGCCGTTGGTAGGCAGATACATATCATAAATGCTGCCGTCGATTGGCAGAAATACCACGAAAGTGGCTAACATTCTGACAGAAAAATCAAGTTCAATCTTTTTATCAATTCCTCTTTTCTTTGCGTCCTTTTAGTCGGAATTGAGACGTTAAACTATCATTTCTAATATTTTCTCAAGATAGAAAAGTTATTAATGCGGTGTGTGCATCGAAAAAAGCTTTTTAGCAACATGCAGTTACAATACAAAAAGTGATGATTTAGTACGACAAAATTTCACTATAAATAGAGAAGTGAACATGAAAAACTTCATTTTTCTATATTCATGCATGTGTGCTTGATCTGTTCATATGAATTGAAAGGTCAAAAAAAGCAAAAAAGAATATAACAAATAAAAAAATTCTCGTTTTTTTCCTATAAATACAGGATTTTTTTTCATCTTGTGATATGAATCATCGAAAGGTTCATCTTTATAAGTTTGTCAATGGTTACAACTAAAATGAATGAAAAAATATATAGTTAAATGGGAGCACGTGATGTTAGAACTGTTGTTTAATAGTTTAGCATAGTAAATGTAATTCAAAGGCAAACTACAACGGCTATTACAAAACATGAAAATTTAAAGAAATGAATCCACGTTGTCGTGTTTTTCAAGAACTTGATTAATATAGGAAAATATTTGAAACTGTCAATAATATTATCTTTCCATTTTACATTAACATACATTGTTTTATGATACACTGATGCCAGTTGCGAGGTTAATAGTCTCCCCTTTATTACATCAATTTAATAATTTATAATCTGCGCCGATTAAGTAAATTTCAGCCTTTATTTGTCATAAAGCGATGAACATTATTACCTCGAGAAAATAATGTCATATGCTAGCAAATGAATATCCACTTACAGAAGTTACTTGCTGTAATATGCAATTGGCGTTATGTCTTAAAAAGGGAGTCGCTGCTAAACTTAAGATACATATAGTATTGTATGCATGTAACTGACAGACACAACAGATCAAGCACACATGCATGAATATAGAAAAATGAAGTTTTTCGTGTTCATTTCTCTATTTATAGTGAAATTTTGTGGTACTAAATCATAACTTTTTGTATTGTAACTGCATGTTGCTAATAAGCTTTTTTTCGATGCACATACCGCATTAATGAAAAAAATCAAAAAATCTACAAAACAGCAATTTTTCTTCAAAATTATATGTGAGGCCATGTTTTAACATGGAAAAACGCGTTTTTGGGTAATTTCGTTTTTTTCATCATTTTCTGTTAACCCATTACCAGATATATACGCCTTTCTACGCCTTTTTCACCCCCCCCCCCTCCTTTTTTGCTTTCTCAAATGGTAAAAATTAATTATTTAGGCCCCCAAACACTTGTTTTTGTTTGATAAATGTTGTTTAAAACATTGACCACTTTTTCGGCGCGCCCCCCCCCCACCCCATCCAAAAGATACATCAGGGGGTTGCCAGAAGGGGGATGTGCCCCCTTCTGTTTGGGGGTTTGAATGGGGGCTGAGTCCCCCTCATCGCCAAGAAAACTTTGGACTTGTGGGAGGCTAAAAATGGCCCCAGGTCGATCATAAGGTAACGTGTAACCAATACTGAAAAGCCTTTGACTCTATCTCAATCCATTGAGAAGTGGCAGCACTTTGAAATCAATTTTGATGGAAAAAACCAACGCAAAATAGTGATTTTTGGCAATTTTGAGATGTCCCCTAGTTGCTATGGTAACAGGAAATTTCAGACTGAACATGTTGTTACAAAGGTAATGGTCCAGTCAACATTTGTGCCAAGTTTGAAGCAGTTTTTATAGTTTTATAGCAACTTGAACTTGTAACGGGAGACCTTAAAATGAAAACAGCCATTTTTCTCAAGATGCTCATGGGGTAATGGGTTAATAACTTTTCTATCTTGAGAAAATATTAGAAATGATAGTTTAACGTCTCAATTCTGACTAAAAGGACGCAAAGAAAAGAGGAATTGATAAAAGATTGAACTTGATTTTCTGTCAGAATGTTAGCCACTTTCATGGTATTTCTGCCATCGACGGCAGCATTTATAATATGTATCTGCCTACAACGGCAGCATTTTTTCTTCGACCGGACAAGATTGAGCGTCTGTAAAACTTTCAAGAAAAGACTCACGGGGTAGATATTTGGCTTGCGTGACCCCAATGGATGAACGTCTATATTGATAACAGGAAATCCTGCCATTTACTTAAAACTTGAGATATTTTGAAACAGAAAACAGACATTTTCACGGATTTTTCTAAGGATTTCACTTTTAACCTGCTCAAAATAGTCTGAAAACAGGACAAAACGAGTCCAAAATTACCTTACAGTATCTCCATTCAATGGGCAATAGTTTTATAGCAATGAAATGGGACGTATTTGTGTAATATAATTAAACCAACCAAATTTATAACCTACCTGTATCGATCGGTAATTTTCAGATATCTGCCATCACTGCAGTGATCAGCCATCACTGCCGCCGGTAATACGGTGTGATACCGCATTAATAACTTTTTTATCTTGAGAAAATATTAGAAATGATAGTTTAACGTCTCAATTCCGACTAAAAGGACGCAAAGAAAAGAGGAATTGATAAAAGATTGAACTTGATTTTCTGTCAGAATGTTAGCCACTTTCGTGGTATTTCTGCCATCGACGGCAGCATTTATAATATGTATCTGCCTACAACGGCAGCATTTTTTCTTCGACCGGACAAGATTGAGCGTCTGTAAAACTTTCAAGAAAAGACTCACGGGGTAGATATTTGGCTTGCGTGACCCCAATGGATAAACGTCTACATTGATAACAGGAAATCCTGCCATTCACTTAAAACTTGAGATATTTTGAACAGAAAACAGACATTTTCACGGATTTTTTCCGAGGCTTTCACTTTTAACCTGCTCAAAATAGTCCTAAAACAGGACAAAACGAGTCCAAAATTACCTTACAGTATCTCCATTCAATGGACAATAGTTTTATAGCAATGATATGGGCCGTATTTGTGTAATATAATTAAACCAACCAAATTTATAACCTACCTGTACCGATCGGTAATTTTCAGATATCTGCCATCACTGCAGTGATCTGCCATCACTGCCGCCGGTAATACGGTGTGATTTAGTGTGGTGCTCCAATCCTTTTTTTAGTCACAGCCTTGTAATTTCCGTACTGATAAGGGGAGATCACTGCGTAGGAGATTGGCATTAAGGTTGACAAGAGTGAATTCCCTTGTCACAATTATCGGCGACGTTTCTTTTGGAATGCTTTTTATTTTAGTCTATGGACGGAGCTGTTATTATTAGCAGTTAATGTCATGTTGTGTTAATTAGCTTTATTTTGATTCGTAAAAATCATATAAACAAATATGTTGTTATATTTGTATTTAATAACTTTATGTAAAAAACATGTGCATTGTGATATTATTGCCTGTCCCTTAGTTTTATTGTTATGCAACTTGATTGACATAAGACATTTGAAAACAATCAATCAGTCAATCAATCAATCAATTTTAGATAAAATATATACAATGTAAATATTTAGCTTACCGGATTCCGAATTGGCATCTGAAAATGCAGGTTCCATTTTCTCGTTTTCTGTAATTGGACCTGTCCATGAATCAAACAGTGGAGTGCTGTAGGTATATACTGCTGGCTTGTCAAGAGGATATATTTCCTTGATGAAGTCAAAAAAGGAATATACATTTCCTTTAACAACACTGCGCCACATCACCTCGGCCATGTGAGACTCCCATTGAGAAGCTGTCGTACCCGACATTCGTCTGCAAAAGGAAGTGAAATATGCGTAAATTTTTTAAGTAACGATAGCTATTATAAAGTACATACATTTTCCCCCATTTGAAATATATGTTTGCTGTTCTTGATTTGACCACTATGTAAATTTCAGAAGTGTGCACTAAAGGAAACGGAATGAACCTTATATATACTCCTAGTTTAGACCCCGGAGTCTATACGCAACTTCAATTCAATGTTAATGAAATACAAATGTCATTCATTCCGTAAATACATAAAAAGTATAAAAATGTATCATGATAAAAAGTAATTAAAATTTCAGAAGTAAAACTTGAATATAATGCACTAAAGAAAACGGAATGAACCTTATATATTTACTCCTAGTTTAGACCCCGGGGTCTATTCCAGCGGCAATTCAATGTTTATAAAATACAAATGTCATTCATTCCGTAAATACATAAAAAGTATAAAAAATTGTATCATGATAAAAAAGTAATTTAAATTTCAGAAGTAAAACTTGTAGATAATGCACTAAAGAAAACGGAATGAACCCTATATATACTCCTAGTTTAGACCCCGGGGTTTATTCCAGGATATATACGACAAGAAAATGTTTATAAAACACAAATGTCATTCGATCATTCCGTAAATATATAAAAAATACATTGTTGACGCATTTATTCCGTCAAAACAGACACAATGTTTATTAACTAGCTACAATTGTCATTAATTCCGTAAATACATAAACTAGTTTTACATTAAAAAAAAGAAGTCTTACCGAAAATAATCTTTAGCATGTTTCCACGCCCCCTCTATCCGATTTGTATCTACTGCAATAGTCTCTTTTGTCTCTTTATTGACATATACCTTTTTAAAGGTATATTTGTGAAGCACTGTGAAGTGTCTGTACCCCATTTCGTTTAGTGGACAGTATGCAGACCAACCGTCACTGTATATTGTACTTCCTGGTTGTACATGGCGTTCAATTAGCGGCAGCAATGTTTTCGCTCGGCGGTCATGAACAGGGTAGAGGATCAAACTGTTGCTGGCCCTTTCTACCATCCCAAACACCCACACTCGCAGTCCTTTGTGGGGATTTCCTTTATTATATTTTACTTTTCGTCCAAAAAGACTTTCATCAATTTCAATTTCTCCAGATAAAAATTTGTTTTTTAATTTTCTCTCATAAAATTCCTTAAGAACCTCTCTTATGAAGCTTCCCCAGTCCACAGCCGTACTGCCGTAAGCAACGCCACCAAATTTTGCGCATGTGCTAAGAGAAAATCCGTCCAAGTAGGATTTCGAAAACATCATTACGTCCTGTATGGTAAGGTGTGATTTCTCGAAGAAAGAGTTCTTCCTAACACTTTGCTCGTGGTCGCGGTGTTTGTTACATCTTAGCACAGCCCCTGAAATATTCCTTGACCGTTTTGCAAGGGAAAGTGTTCCATTGCATCCTGGTCTATGGCAAGGCATCGGTCCATGCAGTAATCCGTTACGAACGCACCAGTTAACAACGAACGAATCATCTTGCGACATAACGTGATAAAAATTCCACGGATTGTAAAAGTCCTGAATTTCAATGTTACTAGGGTCATCTTTACGGCTCCGGTAGTTGCCGGCAACCCTTAGTTTCCTCTCTGAAGCCATGCTGAAGTGATGTCTAGGCTGTTGCTCTTGGACCTTATATACCGTGGTCTTGGGCTGCCAGGATTTTGACAGATCATGACAAGCACCGGCCCGCCCAAGTTCATTTGAGTTTGAAAAAAATGAGGCCCGTCATATTTTAGTAGGAAAGAATAACCTCTTTCAATTTTTAAATGATTTTTTATTAGTTTGAAGAAAAAAAAAGACACATTGGGCTCGAACCCATGCTCGTCAAGTGCGACTTACTTGTCCCTGTAGTTGGTAGACATTTTATGTTATCCGCTGAGCCTGTATATATACTCCTGGTCAAAACTGTAGTGTATATATGTGTACTTACAGAAAAAAACAAGCAAAAAAAAAAAAAAAAAAAACATGGGGCTCGAACCCATGCTCGTCGAGTGCGACTAACTAGTCCCTGTAGTTGATAGACATTTTATTTTATCCACTGTATATATACTCCTGGTTCAAACCCCGGGGCTTAAAACAGGAGTATATATGTGTACTTACCGGAAACAAATCGATATATTCTGCTTTTGTAAGATATCTTCTTTTTGTTGTGAAACAAACAAACAAACAAAATAATAATAACAAACAAAATAATAATAGACATCGTAGAATACTATCTACATTTTTACAGCTTTTTTTACAAAAGTAAAAATTTGTAATACTAATAATATAATTTATAATTAAAGATAATAGTTTTATAACAATGAAGAAATATTCTCTGAAGAGCCTCAATTGCACAACTTTTGGCTGATGCTGGCATCGGCACCATCAAAAGTGTCAATATCATGTCACATTGACTGCCATGATGGCATTACACCCGATTTAATGTACTGTTTCCCAAAAAGGTGAACCGAGTGCATTTACATGTAGTACACTTACCTTTCATATAACCTTTCTGTCCAATGAATATGTCTTGGATTGGCAGAAATAAAGAAATTTACGAGAAATGGGTGAATATACAGGACTTAATTGGTGATGCTGCACAGTGGCCAAGGAGAATACGACGACTTTTTTGGACACAAAATTTGAAGCATTTTGACAGAATACTGGTTACAGCTTTTTGTTATGTTAATGGTTTGACCCCTGAAGTGTTTTTTGAATGGGCTTGTCTTTTGTCGTTAGGAAGAGATACTGAAGCCCAAAGGCATTTCACAGCATTGTTCAGATTGTTTGAACAGGGACGTTATTCAAGAAGTTTATATGCCTGGAATACGACCAACAGACGTTATGAATACTTAGATGGCACTGTGAAACAGTACGTGCATGCTTCTCTTCGACATTAGGTAATATTAGGTGATATTTTAATCCTTGCAATGGATATATTGGTACGCAAGTGACATTTGCTCTCTGTCCGGGGCCTATTTGTTAGCCCCCCCCGGGGCACATTTGTTAACACCCGGGGTTCATTTGTTTACGCCCCGGGGCATATTTATTCAACAATTGGACACTTCCAAATATCCCCCCAAAAACAAACCAAGCCCCATTTTTAAATATATATGAACCCCCTAAGAAAACCCTATTCCAGGGGATACCCTCCCCTGCAGAACTCATTATTGTGAAGTCACTCGTGTCTCTTTTTTCCAGCATATTTTGTTTTGTTTATATTATAAATATTGACAATTTCTCTCGCTTAATATTATACTCCTGGTTTAAACCCCGGGGTCCAAACCAGGAGTATATATATAAGATGTAATTTATAAAAGCATTTTACGATATCTATAATATTTCAAAATATGTTTCATTGAAGTTAACTCTTCACGGAATGAACGACAGGTAAAATATTTTTCTCAACAGTATATATATACTCCTGGTTTAGACCCCGGGGTTCAAACCAGGAGTATATACATATAAGATGAAACTGGTTGTAAACTTGTAATTTATAAAGAATCGTAAGTCTAAAACATAAGACTAAAGTTAGGACTGGAATAAGATTGCACTTAGGAGCGTTTCAAGAAACTCTCCTAAGTCTTGTACTTAGGAATAGTCCTAAGTTTTTACTTAAGACAAAATCTTCCCAATGAAGTTAAAAAACCCAACCGCTCGTGCCTGCCGCTCGTGCCTTATCCCGCGATAAGTCATCGTCGTCTGCTATCAAGTATGTCCGACAGCGCTCTCGCCACCAGGAAGGCAAATTGGACTGACGGAGAGCTGCTTTCACTTGTGGAAGCAGCTCAGTCCGTGATTGAAATAATAAACGGGAAATTTAGTTTGTTTCTAACACACGATAAGAGAAAAAAAGTGTTGGGAGTCGGTCACAGAGCGGTATGTATCGAACAATTTTTTTTGCAGTCTCTTTTCCATTTTTCCGTTTAAAAATAATCGTTTTGCTTTTCTTCACCGAAGGGAGATAACGTATAATTAACAGGAAATAGAATTAATTATGACGCATCAATAGCTTAGATGGTCTTCTTTATTTATTACCAATTCAACGTCAGATTGTGAAGGATCAAAGGGACTACATTAGGAAGTACTGTATTATCTTATAAATGCCATTTGTCGCCCATCATAATATGCTTTACCTTTTATTCAATGATAGCTCGATACGTTCCGATTCATTTCACCCGATTTTGTTCGGCCTTTAATTTACTCGGGGTAACTCGGCCCATATAATATTTGATCCATGAACAGATGAATGTTCTCTATGATAACTTGACAAAATACAGTGTTACTGTATGAAAATATTAGTCTTTGATTGCTTCAGATGTGAAGAACATCGAAGCACGGGTAATAATCACAAGAACATGGATTTAAGTTTTAACAAGTTTTACTGCCTTTTTTTCTTGCATATATGCAAAAAAAACAAGAAAAATCAAACAGGAGAATCTTCTATGAGAATCTTACACCGGCTGCTGGTACAGACCGGAATATCTAGCTCGAGGGTGACTGTTTACGCCGGTAACGAGTTTTGACAATATGCAGGTCTAGGATTTTCCCCTAAAAATGCATATATTTTCCCCTAAAATTCCTTGTGCTCTTCCTTACCAGAACCATGACTTAACAGCATCAGCTAGAAGACAGAAATATGTCCCTATAGATAGCCTCTGCTATATACCATGCATGTTAAATTGAATTGAAATTAATTTTTTTCATAAAATGTGTGAGTAAATTCCATTTTCAGTTGTTGGAATTTGATTTCAGGTTTCCCACTTTTCTGATTTATCGTGCTATATTTTCCCCTTCAGAGAGCCACAGGTTGTTTTGAAAATTGGAATAAAAATCACTGCTATCGAATAAGTGAATGATATAGAAAATACTTGGCAATTTTTTTACTACTTCAATGATATTTTTGTCATTGCTCCTCTGTTATTAAATTCATTCTAATGTCAGTACCAAAACTGCCCTGTCTTACTTTGGTACCTCATGTTAATTATTGTACATTTTTTCGAATACTCCTTGTATCAAACTCATGATTGAGTGAGACATAAATAATGGTTTGGACATATCCTGTATTTAAGTAATTTCAGGACAAGCTTGAATGATTAAATGCTAAAATTTTGCCTTTACATTCATCAAAATGCACTTTGATATAAATACATGTATGATAGTATTTAATTCATATCTTCACATGGATTTATATAAAATATAAATAGATGAATAAAAGATAAATATCGGCATAAAAAGCGATATTTTTTTTTAATTTTGTGATCATGATTCATGCAAGCATCTGGAGGTATTGCTGACACATTGTAGAGAGTTAAATTCCCCATGAACATTTTCCACTGTTACTGTTTATGGTTGATCCATTTATAAGCATTAATAAAATTGTTGTAATTTCAGTGTGAATGCAGTATCAATAAGAGATAAGAGGACAGTTGAGGAAGTAAAAAAAAATGGCAATGGGCTGTTATGACAGTCAAGAAAATGGAAGCCGCCCGGCTCAATTCAAGTTCTTTGACTGGTGGTGGATTTGGGCCGGCAGATCTTAAAGAATGGCAGAAGATTGTAAGCAGCTTTTTTTCCCCTTTTTTCAATGTGAGGTAAAACCAAATGAAACAAACAAAGTGAACAATAACTCTTTCCAATTTTAAGTGTATTTATAACATATAAGCACTATGATATCATTTCAAATAACTTACAGTTACCAAACAATTTGAAACTTTTAAAATATAAACATTTTACTCTTAACTAACAATTGAGCTTAAATATATTTCAACATGTAAAAATATGAAAGGTATCTATAACAAACATAAAAAAGGCAATTAACATACAACAATATTATTGCTGACAAGTAAATAAACATGTATGTGTGACTTGCAACAAAAGTAGTAAATAATTTGATATTTTCAAATGCTTGTTTGTTTCCTCTGTAGGTACTGACTACCATACCAAGGACAGGCTTAGTTGGGATTAGTGGGGGCTGTGACACTGGCGTAGGAGAGAAACAAGGTAAATATTTTTCATGATTTAATGAAGTTATGGCTTCATTGGGCTTTTTATGCTAAGTTGTTAAGCATCCATATTCTTGTTAATCATCAATATTCTCACCTTTTGTTTTGTTTTAATTGGAAGTGATGTTTCATGAATTGCACAACTAATGTGAGTCAAATTGCAATAACATAATGATAAATTATTATCGACTGTTTTCATTATTTTTCATTCATTAAGAATTCATTGAAGAAAGCCAAAAATAATGCAGTAATACAAATGTCTCAACAACTGAGTTTTAATTTTAACCCGTCATTTAGCAAACATTTGAGAGTTTTCCCCTGACTAAGTTTATCAAAACTGTGATTCCAAATTAAATCAAGAGGGCACATAGACACATACATTCTAAGCACTTGATTATTAACATTAATTCCAACATTTCAGTGGAAGATCATGTTACATTGCCAGAACGGGAGGCTCCAACCTGTTTACACTTGGATGAAGGTAATTTTTATCATTCATTGTCATATTTAATACAATGACAATTTCGTCGTAAATTTTGAAAGTAATCATTTGTATATTCATTAATAAACACATGCACATTATGTACTCTATTCATTATTAGCTCATCTGTTTTTTACAAAAAGTGCTGCATAGTCCTTGCCATTATCATGAAAAAACTGAAATGCAGCCCATTTTTCAAACATTTTATAACTCGCCAACAAGAAATGTAGAAAGTTAGGTCATATAATAATACATAGCTTCAAGACAAGCTTAATGTTAGAATCATGCTAAATGGGCATTGATGAAAATGTGATTCTTTTTAATTGTTCACATTTCTTTTTTTATTTATTTTATTTATGTGATAAAAACAGTATTATATAAATAAAACTTCCATTACTAAGTTTATTGAACGTGTTAAATAAAATAATATTTTGCTCGCCCGAGGCTTGCATGATTAATATTATTCTTCTTGTTAATTAAATAAATTCAGTATTTAACCTACTCTCATTGAATGTCTGCTTTATTATTTTCAACATTTCAGTTAACGTTACCGTAGAAGAAGGCAGAGAGGAAGAAGTTGCCAGTAATACCACAGTTAAAGGTATTTATTAGTATTTGTGTGGTTTCTTAAATAATTGAGCTATTGTCACAGTCAGATTGGCAATAGTCAGATCGCCATTGCCATTGATGTCTACAAACTCTAACCTCGATCATAACTTTAGGCTGTTAGTGTTTATACCATGTCCACAGAATAAGATGTTGATCTGCTGACCTAGATTTTGACCTTATCATCTAATTTGAAATCTAGATTACATCCATTGCTTTTAGAGGTAACATTAAACTTTGATATCAGCTTACATAGAGATTTAACTTTTGAGCTTCTTTCTTGTTATTTGATGTCAAGCTGTTTAAATTTGGACCATATGCTTATATTTAAGGTTTATATTGTACATTTGTTGTCTCTGTGAACAGTCATTCATAAGTTTTACCTCAAGCTTGGAACATCATCTTATGAAAGTGTGAGGCATTTTAGAAAAATTGATGCTATATACATGTTTGATTGACATATTTTAACTACATGTTGCTGGTTTTCTTATGATTACATTGGAACTAAATAAAGATGTTTGTATTGGTTTCTACTTTGAAGATACATTGGTTGGGGACCAGGTTACTGCAAGAAGCTCTTCCTCCAAAGGTGAGACTGTAAACGTGTATATAAGTCATTATCATCCATTGGAATTGTATTTGTACTCATGGTCATTTATTACATAATATATCAGCTTAAATTGTATAAGTGCTTAATAGTTTAACTTTCCTAATGTATAATCTTCAGCTTAGGTTCTTTGCACCCTTCCGTTGTTAAGCTGTTTAAATGTTGTTGAATTGAACTTCATAAACATTAAAACATATTGAATTGGTTAGCCAAAACACAAGTACAGAACTTGAGTAGAACTTCACAGACAATTAAACATATTGGATTGATTACGTCAAACATAACTACACAACAAATCAATACAAAAAATGTTATGAACCGATTTGAAGTCATTGATTAAATGATAGGAAAATGTAAAGGTGAATTAACCTAAGTTTTAAGTTATATTCTTTTAAACAAATGTCTAGTTAATAATGGGAAATGTAATCTACTGTCACTACTTTATTCTCACATTTATTGCCCTATTTCAAAATAGCTATTTTTTCAAATGGCATGTTAAATTATTTCCTATAACTTTGAATTGAAAAGTTTATTTCATGCTTTCCAGTGTTTTATTGTAATATATCAGATGATTATATTCTGATAAACCACTAGTGAAATTTATAAAATATAATTTTCACAGTAGTCGGACTATATCTGAATGCGGATGAATAGAAAATAATAGTAATAGCTGTAAAGTCGGTGAACGTGCGTAAGCATGAAACTTAGACTATAAAATGCAATTACTTTTATTAGAAAATCATAACGAAAAGGAATAACAGGCAGAAATAAATGCTGTCATGAATAAATTTTGCTTCTTCAGGAAAAGAAAGTCGATGTCACCATACATCATATTAAAAATGTAACAAAATTAGACTACATTTAACAGAACTTTTACATGTGTTTCAATTATCAATTTACAGAAAAAACCATGAGCAGGGAGAAGAGACGGGGTATTTGCAGCAGTAAGTATTTATCTGTCTCATGTATTGTAATTAAATTATCTTCTATTCTCTAATAATCTATCGCAGTTATATAAATTTGAATGTATAATTATTGCATTCTTTAAATCAACCAGTATCAGAAAAGGTAATGCATGCAAAGTTAAAATCTAAGCAAAATAGTATTAGCTCATTACATTTTTTTGTAACAGGAAACAATCAGTGATATCATGACTCTACCATGTATGTAGTACAATAAATGCTCATTTGCATTCTTCTGTGCAAGAAGTCACACTCATTGCCATTATTGTTATGAACTGTTATTTATTAGACAGACACTCATTTTATTTAGCAATAAAATAAGTGTTTAGGATAAATTACTTCCTATTGGAAACATGTGATTTTAAATCTTTTCTCTTTTAAATGAGAAACATGATGAATTTAGTCTAATATGACGTATCTTAGACTGTAGACATCTTGCCTAAAGTCATACAGGGCTGTTCAGTTTAGCAGTTTAATGGTTAAAAGTCAATTTTAATGTAAGACATCAGTTTGAAATGTATATTGACAATTATTAGAACTAAATTGATTTGTGCAATAAACTTCTTGTTGAATTATGGATTTTTAACCTCAGCTGAAGATGTACAGAAAGAGGCGCTTCTTGGAAATTGAAGGAGGAAAAGCTGGCCTTGGCAAGGGAGACCTTGGAATTGAAGAAAAGAAAAGTTACAGCTTCTGGAGGAGAGTGTTTCTTTCCAGAAGAGAACTGCAGAAGCTGTAGAGTCAATGCTGCATATTATGCGTGATAAACAAATTGAAGGCTTATTAAGTAATACTCTACTTGAATGTTAGTGAAAGTGTTTTACACATTTTTCATCTCCTATTGTTCTTACAGAAGTGGAAAAAAAAATGTGCAAACACTTTCATGGAATAGACACCAGCTATCTGAACACCCATATATATAATATTTGACTGTATTGAAACATTTTCAAGAGATAGAGGATATTTGTTTTTTGTGTGTAAGATTAATTTTATTTCATTGAGTGAGCTTTCAAAACAGTACTCTCACAAGTGCCATAGAACACTGTTTTTTAAAGTTCACAAGATGAAATAAAATAGCATCTTAGTAAACAAACAAACAAATTTTCTTCTTCTTTTATGCTTAAATACAAGTTTAAATGAAATGTCTTTAATATTAACTTTACTATTAAAATCTGCTTTCCCCCCTGGGAGTCAAATTGTTCATTAAGTACAAGAAGTCTTTACCTGAAAAAAAAGTTAGACTATCAACCTTAAATGGCGATGATATTATTTATTTTATTCAAAAAATATGAATGAATCTTTTTACCTTTCTTAAGATCTTAATACATTTTTCTAAAGATTGAATTTCTTAAAATATTTGGCTCATGTGGAGGTGTGCAGCTTTAATACACTTGCTACTATGTATAGAAACAAATTTGCCTATGTTATCAAGTGATTTTTAGTGTCATGTGACTGATTATGAGTATTCCACCTAGGGCCCAATGAGTAACTTCTTGGAAATTGTTTATACATATATATATATATATATTTAAAAACGTTGTGTTAGTCTCCTCCTCTGTTCAAACGCATCCCTGCTACAATTCTGTACGATTTCTTGATTGTTGTCAACAACAATGCTGTCAGTATTAGGATTTGGAAGATTTAAGTCCAGCGCCATATTGTGCAGTTTGAAACATGACTCTATAATTTTAACACACTTGTTTGGTCTGTATGGAAGTGCACCTCCAGTTTTTGTGAAGAACATCTGCAAAATGTATCATGCAAAAAATATAGTCATTTTTCAACGAAATTTGAATAATTTTATTATTACAGTTTCACATTTGTAGATAATATATATCAGTTTATAGCAAGTGAATGATTTTTATATGCCCACCATCAAAGAAGAGGTGGTATATTGTTTTGCTAATGGCAGTCGGTCTTGTCTGTCCGTTGGTAGATCACATGCTTTTTGCTGATTATCTTAAAAACTATTTTTCACAAAGTTTTCATATTTCACATACTGTAATGTCAAAACGGTTTTCACTCAATATCTTGAAAATTATTTATCACTTAGTATTTAAATTTCACATATTGATAGGTCATGACTAGTAGATGAGCCCTATTGATTTTAGGGTCCTTAGGTCAATGGACCTTTAAAGTTAGAATTGTTTCCACTCATTATCTTCTATACTTTATATTATCTTGAAGTATGAAGTCTTGGTGATTCATATTTTAATTTATCAATACTAGTAGAAGACCACTACTGATTTGATGTCATTAGGCATAATAACCTTGAATGTAATAGATGATATTTGTTTATTTCTGTGGAAGATAATAATTTATTTCATCGAGTGAGCGCCATGTCCATATTTTCACGAGTGGCGCAGCCACGAGTGAAAATATGGACATATGGCGTTCACGAGATGAAATAAATTATAATCTTTCACAGAAATAAACAAATTTTCTTTTTATTTTATGCTTACTTTAACCAAAATTTTGGTAATTTCACTGTTTTGAAACAGTGGATTATCAATTTTAAATCACTGATAAATTTCTATAATTCATTAGTAAGCATAATATAAAAAATGATAATTCTTTTTTCTTTATTTATAACTTTTTTTATCACAAGAACATGCCATGTAGATAAAGTGAAATTTACCTGAAGCGGGCTTTCAGAAGTGCAAAAGACCTTTCAATAACGCATCTTGTTGCCATGTGCGCTTCATTGAAACGCCTCTCCTGTTCGGTATTCACATTCAGTAGCGGAGTTATCAGCCATTTCTTCAATGGATAGCCGGAGTCCCCTAACAGCCAGCCATTGTTAGTTGATTCAAAATATGCCTGGCAGTGTTTTGAATTTGCTAATATAAAAGCGTCATGTGTACTGCCAGGCCACCGTATAACTGCATTTATGTACCTTAAAACAATATTGAGTAACTGATATTAAGTTAATTAAATAAATGTTATATGTGTGAGTTCATTGGCCTTTGAACAGCCATTTAAGAGCTTTACATGTTACAGGTGTGGGTTACGTTTATATACAGATGCACTGTAGAAAAAAGAACTGCACAGTAGATATCTTTGAACTGGATTTAAGAATATGATAAAATTTGCATGTTAGATTATACAGTAGAAAGAGCTTTAAGAGAAAACATTACAATGTTAAGAAAGACCAATTGAGAAATTTTTTTTTTTTTTTATTTACCTCATATTTGCATCACATTACTGCTTTGACATTTATGGCATGGTAATCCTTTTGCGACATACAAATATGGGTTTTCCTTCCTCTGCCCCTGGTGGTGCCATAATGGGTAAAAGGGTGCCATCAATGCACCCAATTACATTGGGGAAGCGGGCAATTTGATGAACCTTCTGTTTGTTTATTGCTGCTTGAGTGTGATCCTGGCATCTTAATGTTGTTAACCTTATTACAAATGGCCTCAACATTACTCTTCCAACAATCCGGCTACTGTTATGACTTTTGAAATGCCATGCCAGGTCACTTGTTTCAGATAAAATAATCCCCTTTCGCCAGACAAAATCTGAGGGTGGTCAGCACCTAAATATAGAATGTATATACATCAAAGATATGTTTACTAAATGCATAACAGTCCTGATTTTTATCAATTTTAAATTGAACTAATTGAATCTGTAGTTAAGATTCAACTTTTTTTTTACCTCAACTTTTTTTTTTGAAGAAAAAAGTAGAGGTATTGTAATAGTCTTGGCGGCGTTGCCATCCCGCAAACTTGTACCTGGATCATAACTTTTTTGTGTTGCCTCTACGGAGTAGTGGTGACATATAGGGATCACTTCTCCGTCGTCTGTCTGTCCGTCCGTCCGTCACAAATTGGGTTGTCCCGGACTACTCCTCAACTACTTGGTGCAATTTTCATCCAAACTTTACAGGAGATGATCAGTACCAAGTCTAGTTGTGCATATTGTCCAGCATTTTCCGGTTTTCATGATTTTTTGTTAGAGTTATGGCCCCCTTTAAATAATTTTTAATTTTTTAAAGTTTGTCCGACTACTTCTCTTATACCACTAATGCAATTTCAATGAAACTTTACAGGATTGATCTGTTAGCTCAAGTCCTTGCGCATATTGCACGGGTTTTCCGGTTGAAATGATTTTTGGCCGAGTTATGGCCCTTTGATAAAAAGGTTTTCTTTTTCTGTGTGTTTGCCAGTTACGCAAAAGCTTGTTTCCGGAACTACTCCTCATAAACTACTGGTGCAATTTAATCCAAACTTTACAGGAATGATCAGTACCAAGTCTAGTTGTGCACTGTCCGTTCTGTCGTGTCCCTCTCCACAAAATTTGTATCCCAACATGAAATTGGCCCCCATCATGAGGCGACACATGTGATTACTGATCGCTCTTGTTTTGGTTTGTGGTGGTATTGTCTTTATACTTGGCCACAACGAACCCTTTGGACAAGAGCTTTTGGTAGACCACACTAACCTTGACCTTTATCCATAAATGACCTTGACCTTGAAGGTCAAATGTCTCTAAAATTTTGCTATTATTGGCTGTAACTTTATCTATGAATGGATTGTCTTCAAACTTTAACTTATTAATCTTCAAGGGTAGCCCTTTATAATAAGCAGGCAGACCTTGACCTTCACTCATAAATGACCTTGACTTGATGTGCAAACATTTCTTTGTTTGCTCATAGAAAAAGTTGAGCGTTACCCCGCCCGGCGGTGGCTCTTGTTATGAGTGTATATTTATTAACTGGTATTAATGTTGGAGTTAATATGCATCTAAGGGCCTGGCATAATATGATTTTATCCAACTTGTACAATAAAATCAGTATTAAACCTACACTTGCCCAATAGCCACTATTTATTATGTACTTATAAATTAAATGTTCAGAAATATAAATAAAATAAAATGTGAATTTACATTTTCTGTATTTTAGCTTCAAAAACATTAGCATCATGTAATGTATAGATACAGAATGATATACTAGTGTCTGATATAACAAAATTGATCAGTCATGACTAAGTAAAAAAAAGGGTCGAGGTTCTTCCAAGCCTGTTATTTTACTCTTGACTAGCCTGATAAATTTTATGTTATAAGACACTTGCCACAAAATGTGGGGGGGGGGGGCTATAATGGATTCGTTTTGTCGCGTCAAATATCGAACAATATAATATTAGACATTCTAACACGACCCGCATTTTTCCCTATTGAACATAGAAGAACCGAAAGTGTGTGTTATTATGCAATAAAATCACTGTTTGACGTTCTATATTTAGACATGTGACGTAATCATTATACACGTGACGTAACCACTAAAAATGTGACGCGCTGACAATAAGTACGGAAACAAATCAGACGCAATTTAGCTTAATTATCATGTACGGCAGCATTTATTTGTTGATGTCGTGTTAGAATCGAAATAATATATCCAAATCGATGATTTTATTGCTTGATAACATCACTGTTTGTCATTCGGATGCGCATCATTATATCACTCGGGCTACGCCCTCGTGATATAATTCCCCGCATCCGAACTCCAAACAGTGATGTTATTGAGCAATAAAATCACAGTTTGGGATATATTATTTCTTAAGTATGGCATGTCCGCTATGTAAGTCCTACACTAATTAAAAGATTTTCTTCAATCGTGGCTCAAATGTTCCCCTCAACAAGAGGGTGTGCAGAACCCATGTCACCCTTTTGCCGGGTAAAGGTCAAGGTCACACTTTAAGGTCAAAAATTGACTTAGAAAATATTCGTAAGTTTTAACATGTATTTGAATATTTTTGAAAACTAGAAAAGTGTCTATATAAAGGGTCACAATTTCGATATGTTGGTCAAGTTTTTATTAATTCTGTATTGCAATTAAAGTTATGCCCCCTTTTAAGTCTTCAAATTACATAGTCAAATATGTTGTGTACGCTCTATAAATCCAATAACTCAAATGTTCACCTTAACAAGGTTATGTGCAGAATCCATGTTACCTTTGTGCCGGCTAAATGTCAATGTCACACTTGAAGGTCAAAAATTGACTTAGAAAAAATGTTTTAGTATTTTTGTGAAAAATGAAATGTTATTTGTAACTGTTTCGAACATGATTTGACAATATATATTTATACTATTAAAAGTACAATTTGACTTTTTTTCACCAGAGATAATTTCTTTTTATGTATATGTACAGTCGACATTGTATTAAGAGACCACTCAAGGGACTGCCAAAAAGTGGTCTCTTAATAAAGTGGTCTCTCAATAGAATTCTGGAAAATTCGAGACTTTTTATTACAAGTCATAGATATAATAACATCTTTTTTATAAAAACAAAAAATATACAATTTGATGTATGTATTACCGTTTTATAATTACATTTATGCCTTTTTTTTAAAAAAAAGTCATCAATATTGTTTGTTTTTGATTTTTAGTAGAAATTTGTGTACAAATGTGTTTTACGCTCATAATACTGTAAACAGGTCATTTTGACCATGATACAAAGCATATTGTCTTATATTTTTAATATGTTCATACACATCTCCTGCTGAACATACTTTAGAGAATCATCAGCCAGAGCTCCAGAATAATTATTTATGCAATGAGTTTTAATAAACTTCTTGATTTTTTTCAACAATTTGTTTTCACACTACCCCTCCCCGATTTCAAATTCAATAAGATTTTTAGAGATCTAGGATTTGTTTGCCTTTTTTGTCGAAGGGTCATATTTAATGGGATACTACATGTATTTTGTAAAGCATCAGATGAGCACCTACACCATCAGCAATGAAAGGCTCGGCTCTGTAATGTTTAGTCTACTAGGTTTGACGATTTTATTTCGACTACAATCGGTGACATTTGCTATTTACTCAGACTCAATTCCATGCACGATTTCCTCATACAATTTATCCGGTCTTATTAGTTGTCTGTCTTTTTTTTCGCTCGATCCGACATCATTTTCGATAAGGGAGGTCACTCTCAGCACATGACAAAACTATGCAAACGCGGTGTTGTGATACGTTATTGCTCTGACAAAATATGTCACAATAAATATTACGATCGGAAAATCCGATTTTGAAACGATTGCAATTGTTATTCATTTCGTTTTTAAACGACAATTATTTGTGACCAATGACCATGAAAATTATTTGTTTGTTTGCTTGTACACATCTAACCTACTCGCTAATTACACAGGTGAGAATGCCCGCAGGGACGATTGTTTGTCACGGCCGTTTAATAGATACTTTAACACTTAATTTTGTACATTTGGGCCGACATTCAGTGGCCGCTGGCCGCGATATAAAATAGTCGTTTAATGGAATTAAATTAAATAGTAAAAATCATCGGGAGGGATTTTATGCGGCCGCTTAATAAAAAAGTCGCTTAATAAAGGTGGCCGCAAGTACGATGCCGACTGTATTTGTGCCACTAAAGTCATTCCCTTAACTACCTCTCAAAGTTGTCTTCTGTCAAGGAGATTGGTGGGGGTATGAATCGCATTCAGCGAGAGTTCTAGTTTATCATGTTTTCAATTTTAGTATGCATTTCTTTCTTTAATTTTTAAATGAATAAAAAAATGTCAAGAATTCAATATACAAAAACAGATATTTGTTTTTTAAGTTTATCAGTTTAAAGGGACTCACCCTACTGAGGTTTTTTGACATGATGGGACTGAAATTATTTTTTCCAGATAAATGTACCATTTGATGTAGGTTTAGACCACAAATCTTAGTGCAAAATTTCAGAAATCATTCGCACACGTCCTTATTCAGAATAATTATTCAAATTGTAATCAAAATGAAAAGCGTTTAAAAACACTTTTTAGACAAATTTGGCTAAGAAAAGCAATAAAATACAATTTCAATTTATTTTAAAGTTTATTTTATTAACTATATTGGCAAACATTTCTGTCTGTTAAGAGTCCCTCAGCTCGATTATGTACGAAAAATTAAAATGTTAAAAAGTATAATCTGATAAACATAATGGTGAATGAAAAATCTTAATTTAAAAGGCAACGCACTGTTTTAAAAAGCATCATGTAATGAAATATGATTAATCAGTAAATTTAAACCAAACAATGCATAAAAATATCATTTTTTCAGACTATCGATGAATACAATACAGCTATGAAATATGAACTTTTTTGACTCGGATAATTAAAAGGAGAAGTAAGTCCAATATGTATATGAATATAGAATTTTTAGTAATCTGGAATAGAAAATGATTTAAAATTGGTAAGATTAGACCCAATAATGATTTGAATTGGTAAATAGAGCAGTCCAATTGCTGGAAATTTTATAAGTTAGAATTTTATAAGATGTGAAATAATATATAATTTTATTAGAATTTTGTCATTAATAGAGGATATTGAATGAGGTGTAATTTCAATACTGAATTTATTGCGCAAGTTGAATAAAATTATATTTATGCGAGCCTCTGGCGAGCATAGTATTTTTTTATTCAACGAGTGCAATAAATTCAGTATTTGAACTTTTACACAAAATTTAATGTTTCTACATGATCTATTTATCACATACCCAAAAACAAAACCTTTTTAATAAAATAAAAGTCATTTTTCATTGACGCGCCTATAGACTAAATGAACATTTAGCGCGTCTTTACACTATGTTTGTATAACGCTTATGACGTCACGTCAAAATATATGCACGGCCATGCAATACCATACTTATGGAGTGGCAAAATCAGCAAGGGTGTGTGATAAAATTCATTATTGAATGTAAACTGGTAAAAATCCTCAATATATGAAATGGAAGGTCATTTACCTAAACATCTTTTGAAAATGTGATTTTCCCTCCGCAATAGCAACTAGTAATGTTTACACATGCACTATTTCAGATATAAATATGAACTTTGTGATAATAATGTTCCACTTTTATTGTTTTTCTTGTACTTTGTGATAATAGTTTAATATTTAGATTTCATATAGATCTGCTTTTGTTATAGTTTACAATATTACTTGTTCCTTGACATTGAGTTTTTATATTCTTACAGAGTTTCCATTAGAGCATTTCATAAATGAAGATTAATAAAATCTGAAAACTGTTATACCGTTAGTTTCTTTTTAATGATGCATTTCTGAGTTTGATGTTATTCCCACAAATCTTAATCAGTTCTCTCTTTAAGCATGTCAAACCCCAATTTTTGTGTCCCCTCTACAGAGTATTAGCGACAAAAGGGATAACTCCCCCCCCCTTGTCTGTCTGTCAGAAAACTTGTCTGGACTAATCAGAAATCACTGGTGCTATTTCATCCAAATTTTACAGGAATAATCAGTATCAAGTTCAGTTGTGTATATTGTAGTAATTTTCCTTTTTGGTGATTTATATTCCCTGGCCCTTGACTGGTTTCTATTCTCAAAGTTTGCCCAGACTACCCCTCTTTTAAAACTAACGCAAATTTTTAAATTTTTAAATTTTGGCCTAATTACAGTTTTTTTTATATGGCTTTCTGCTATAACAGTACTTGCTACATTCAGTTGGCTAACATGAGGCAAAACTTGTAAAATCACTGATCTCCCTTGTTAATAAATTCCTGTGAAATAAAGCAGTTGATTGGGGATTTCTATAAACCATTGGGCCAATATTCTAAAAGTCTTGATTTACCATTTGAATCAAAAGTATCAGTACTGCACATTCAAAAGCTAGTGTAACGATGATAGTAGAACGTCAGAAAATACTGATAATGAACTTAATAATTTATTTATAGTATGCAAAAACTAAGTAAGTGAAGTAACATAAGGGATAATATTCAGAATATATGGACACAAAACCACTCTTGTGTGTTAAACTAGCTTTTAAACGCCTAAGAACGTTTCAAACTAATGCAAGCTTGCAATACTTAACTTGTATGTAAAAAAAAGCATGGATTCAAACAAACCTCTATTGGAACACATTATTTAAAGCTTTTTGTTTTTGTGTCATTTATTTTATTGATTATACATGCAACAATAGAAATAATAGATGTTTAAAATTCAAAACAAAAATCAGTTTATAAAGATATAAAATATTGTTCAAATTTGTTAAAAAGTAATGTTCAATTTTCGATGGATCATGAATTGATAGAATGTACAAAAACACATTCTAATTGTCTTGCACAAATTCATTATCTTCCATAGTATGAACGTTATCAAAATACAACATAATTTGAGCACATGAGCATTTCTTTGAAATGACCAATCTACTGTGAATGTTATATTCAGATTGTTCAAAATAATATTAAAATGTTCTTCACAATCCTATGTTTAGTGTTTTTCCACAAATCTTGTAAGCTAACTTTTGAAACTGTTTGTTGTACTGTATCCTGTACTTCAAATATGTCTATGCCATTACATATCATAAGCAGCAGCATCTCTCTGAAATAAATTACAAATAAATCATGAGAACTTATGCAATGCAAAGGGAGTTTTTAAGGTTGTTTTTTTTTCTTTTCTTTTTTTTTAAGTGGGAGAGTTTATATGACAATGACCTAAATGATCATATTATCAGAGTTTTGAATTTTGTTTTTACATTAAATATAAAAGAGATTGCCTTATATCAATTTTATTTTTAAAGGAAATGTAGACAAATAACTTGAATCAAGTATACAGCAACTGTCTTTGGATATAATACAATGTAGAAAAAAATATCAAAATAATTGTTTACTAAAACTTAAAACTGTGAATATGACAAATTTAGTTACAATATGCTCAATTTTGATTATTAGAAAATAATGAAAAATTGATTGACTGTCTCTTTGTAAATTTAAATTCTAACAAAACCCGGATTTTACCCTATTTGAACAAAGAAAAACCTAAAGTGTGTGTTATTATGCAACAAAATCACTGTTGACATTCTAAATTTAGACATGTGAACGTAGTCATTATACATGTGACATTACCATTTAAAAATGTGACGCACTGAAAATAGGTACAGAAACAGCATTTATTTTTTGATGTCGGGTTAGAATTGAAATAATGTATCCAATTTTGGTGATTTTACCTATTGACAGAATCACAGTTTGGGATACATTATTTCTTAAAGGGACTCCACTGAGGTTTTTTTGATGGGAAAAGAAAATATTTGTTCCAGATAAATGTAACATTTGATGTAGGTTTAGACCTCTAATCTTTGTGCTAAATACATGTGTATCAGACCATTTGCGCACTTTGTTTTTCCAGACTAATTTTTCAAATTGTAAAAAAATGACACAAAATGAAAAGCGTTTAAAAACTTTCACTCAAATCTGGCTGAAAAAAAGCCTAAAAATACGATTTTCGTTTAATTTCAAAGTATATTTCTTAACTATCTTTGCATATAATTTTGTTGAAAGTGCCCTAGCTCATTTAAAATGTATAAAATTCAAATGTTATGTTTTTAGGCTTTTAAACCTCAGTGGAGTCCCTTTAATCAACATGTTAAATAGAGGTCACAATGTGAATATATATTGTCATTAAAAAATGAGTGAATTCAGGTAGTTGCCTTAATCATGCCTTTCAACCTTATCTGGACAATTGAAAAATGCATCATAGTTAGCTTAATGAACATCTTTGATATTATGTAGTATCACAAAAAGTGTTGATATGACGTCTGCAAATGTCAAGACATAAAACCTAACAATTTATTCTTGGAAGCATAGAATACTACCTTGGCTATGACACATGCTGGAATATTGTCCAATACATAAGCTGGGTTGTTCATCATGGTTAAGTTAACCAAAAAGGTATGGGTTGTCCAGCAAACTGCATTTTGTTAACTAGAAGGATAAAAAAACACATGTCATTAAAAAGTTAAAAGATTCCACCACACTTCATAGGCTATTACCAATTCTTGACCATTCACCCTAATTTGCTCACGATTTGCACCACTTTAAATTTAGATTATTAACCTAAAAGTTATCAAATTTAAGAAATGATAATATTAATGTTTTCTGGGGGTATATTTTTGAAAAAAATGTTCACTGTATCAAACTTACAGAATATAATTTTAACAGTTCTGTTTATACAATTTGTCAATATTATACTGATAACGTCCCCCAACTATGTATGAGGGATGAAGTGTCTGTGGGATTGTGGTGTCGTGTTCCCTCATGTAGATGACATAAAGTAATACGTATCCCAGCATTGTTTTACAACATAATTCAATAAATTCAGAAACACATATTAAAAACCTCGATATTGTTCAACATTACTAGATCTATATTAGTTTTATTATTAATGCATGTAACAACTTGTCAACTATGATGTATAGAAAGTAATACCTTCGGTTCCGGTTCATGGTCTTTGTTGCATTCATTTTTTACTCTTAAATGACATCTTCATCAATGGTATCCATTATTAGTGACTCAATAAACAACAATTGCTTCCTCGAAGACAAAAATGTACCAATCTTCAGCAGATTTGGATATGATTTTGAACAAGATCAGCTGTCAAATTCGTCAAAAATTTCATACGGGAAACTTGCGGAAGTAAACCAATCTCCATTGAAGAGCGGTGTACTGTATTACATCTCGGTAACCGTTACTAAGGATGTACAACACCAAAAGTAGCCTGTAAATAAAAAATAAGTAACAGACCGTTAAAAAGATATACCTTGTATATGGGGAGGAATACTTTTGCCTCTCATTGTGGGCATTTTTGATATCCTCCTCAATTAAATTAGTCAATCTTAATAATTTCATTCCTAGGAAATCTATATCTAGACAAAAGTTCTTTGTCCGTATATACGTCTAGGGGCCTGTGAACGGGTCCCGAAAGACACGTTCACGCCTTAAAGCACGTCTTTATCATCAAAACAAAACAGCCCAGTGCCGCCATATTTGTTTCCGCACGTGTTTTTATACTTATGACTTAAGACAAAAACTTAGGAGTGCTCAGAAAGCACCCATAGGAATAGTCATAACTTTAGTCTTAAGTTTGCACTTAGGACTTTTCTTGAAACGCATTTTTATGCCAGTTTTACACTTACGACTAAAATCGGTCCTAAGTTTCTTTATGAAACGCACCCCAGAATTTCTGATATACTATATTTTTTCAAAAATTGTTTTATCTACTGCTTTTATCTATCAGATAAGTTTTCTCTCATTTATTTAACAATGTTTATGAATAAATAAATAAATAATTTGAATATTTAGAAATAATTTTAAAAATTATGAGATTATTTTCTACCGAGACGATATTTTGATAGATTCTATTTTATATTTTTTAGCTTTTGAATTTATTTTTCGTTATTTTGTATACTTTCGATAATTTTTTTAATAAACTATATGGAACGTAGGCACTAAAAGTAAAAAATAAAACAGAAAGAGAAAAATAACGTTAGATTTTCTTTGTAACGGTCGATATTTACATTTGAATTTCAACGTTACGTCATGTGACTTTCATCATCATGTGACGTCTTTGAAGGCAGTGATTACAATTCTGCCAAGGGAGTTAATCACTGTGAGGAGTTTGATTCGCTCCATTAACTACATCTACGTAGCACGTTGGAATAATTGTAAACTGTATTCAAATAACTATCTTTTTTCAAAACTTGTCTCCTTTTGTATGAAACAGCCAAAGCTCACCATAACCTTGGGCTTAAAATTTAAGTCCCAGCCATAACTAAAAAATGATCAGGTGAGCTAAAAACAAAAAACAACATCTTCGTTTTGAAAACAGAGTATTTTATTTGATTATCACAGGCAAATTATTTCAATAAATTATTAAATTTACATTAATCAACAACTTAATTGACATACAAATAATTTATAATTTATAAATGATTTATACACATATCAAAATCATAATGGATTATATGTACATGTAATTGTCTGAGTTCCAAAATACTAACCATCTCCCTACATTCTATAAATAACATCAGCACTACATGTACATGTATATTTACTAATTCAAAGGCAGGACATGAATGGCTGCATGCACCTTTTGTGATACTAAGCAATACCTATAAATAAAACAATAGCACCACATGCTGTGTTAATATACTCGTCTGATAAAAATTCTAAGTAAAAAGGGGGCATAACTCTAAACAAACACCTTTAAGAGTTATGCCCTTAATCTATCAACTGCGCCTTGTCATGATAAGCAAGTTTTTAAAGTTTCATGTCGATACCTCTTGAAATGTTTGAATAATGGGCTAAGGTTTTTGCAACGACAAGGGCTAAGGTTTTTGCAACGACAATGGCAATGCTGCAAAGATCATAATAACATGTCTATTTCTTTACAACAGACAAGCTTATGATCCTTGTAAAGGAATCTTTCGTAGCCAATTTAAAACCATGCTCTCTCCAAAATTGTAAAAAAAACAACAGATAAGCTTATAAGAACACATGTTTTACAATGACAGTGGACTTACAAATTAAATTACACAACATTGTTGATTAGTGAAATGCTTTAAATAGCACAACAATTATTGATTAATTATGGGAATGATTTTAAGAACACAACAAGTATGGACTATATGGCAGTGTTGCCAAGTGATGAACAAGCAGGACTAGGAATCTTTGGATTTTTGGCACTATGGCTTCAAACCCCATTAGGGCCAAGCTTTTGTTTCATTTGGGCTTGAAACTTTCAATCATTGCTTAGAACTAACTTATTAGTTTCAGGAATTGATTTGAAAAAGTGTTTATAAGGTAAGGCTTTCTACACATTAGGACTAAAATAGATCCAGTATAAACTAATTATGAACTAAATATGGAAATGGTTTAAGTATTACAACAATTATGTACTAATTAAAGGCATAGCTTAAACAGCAAGACTGTATTAAGCAATATCTAGTGATTTTAAATTGCCAAAATTGTAAATATCTGGAGCAGTCTGATTAAGAATTTTCAACAGCATATTCAGCGTGTCAAGTATTAAAACAAGTGGCTAAAATTGACTGTTTGACAAAGAGTATGTTTCTGGAAACAGTAATTTGTGATTACAGTAAACAACAATCCCCTGGAAGGTATAACC
The DNA here is from genome assembly GCF_026571515.1 of Ruditapes philippinarum. NCBI lineage: Eukaryota > Metazoa > Mollusca > Bivalvia > Venerida > Veneridae > Ruditapes > Ruditapes philippinarum. Next base: position 384,317 of record NW_026865725.1, read on the forward strand.
GAAATATAAATCAACTAAAATAAGCAAACAAACATTAACTTGTCATGGAAAGAGAGGATATTATATGAGTGTAGATTCAATACTGAATTTTTTCAACGAGTTGTATTAAATCATATAATGCGAGCCTCTGGCGACCATCATATTGTTTTATTCAAGAAGTTCAATAAATTAAGTAACGTATCTAAACAAATATAATATTCTATTTATCACACAACCAACATAAGAACTATTTACAATGAAAATAATCCTTCTTTGTAATTGACAGGCCTATATTGTAATGTTAACATTTAGCATGTCTTAAAGCTATGTTTGTATAATGCAAATGATGTCACATCAAAAAAATATGTACGGCCTTGCAACACCATTTTTACGAAGAACTAGTCACAAAAGCAGAAACATTATGTGCTAAGCTATACATGTAATACTTTTTTATTACAAAATAACAATGATAACTTAGTTAACATTCAGAAAATGATGATATAGTAATAACAAGGACTATCATAACATAAAAATTGAAATAAAAACAATAATTATGATGATGATATTGTGTTATAGAACACTTTCACTTCAAATGAACACTAAAGAGAACACATTATGTATTTGGTTTTAACATATTTATGTAAGCTCAATTGCCAAACAGGTTCTTGCAACTTATATAAATCACTCTCTAGTCAACTTCCTAGAAATAACCAGTACTGGTGTCATATAAAGAAAAAAAATCTGTGAGCCTATTAGGACTCAAACCCATGATCCAAGGGTCAAAAGACACTAGGCCACCCCTCCCCCTACAGAATGTAACTGGCACCTTTATAAATATTTTTATTAGTGTAAATTTTATTCACACACAAAAAAACACCCAGAAATGTCAAATATCAACAGTCCGATTAATGACCATTTGTTACCCTGGTTCTTGTAAGTTACACTATTTCAAATGTTGTTACGCTTGTCTTGCTATTTACAAGCAAGGTTGTTTTACAACTAATCACTTATAACCCTTTCTTGGGAGCTTTATAAATTAAATATATTTCAAACCTTTGAAACTTTAAGTTAGAGCCTTGTTTTTATATACAATACATTTTGAATATGACATAAACAAGAAATGGTGGTTAAATAAGTAAACAGTATTTGTTGTTTATTAAAGGGGCTCCATTGAGGTTTTTTGACATGATGGGACTGAAAATATTTTTTCCAGATAAATGTTCCATTTGATGTAGGTTTAGACCCCACTAATCTTTGTGCAAAATTTCAGATCAATCGAGCACTTCGTTTTTCCAGAATAATTATTCCAATTGTAAAAAAAAATGAACCAAATTGAAAAGCGTTTAAACGCTTTTCCCACTCAAATCGGGCTAAAAAGGGCATAAAAATACGATTTTTTTCAATTTATTTCAAAGTAATATTTCTCAACTATCTTTGCATATATTTCTGTTTAAAGTACCCCACCTCATTTATGTAAGAAATTCAAATTTTATGTTTTTAGGCTTTTAAACCTCAGTGGAGTCCCTTTAATGTCAACACAACATATGGTGGTTAAATAAGTTACCATACATATGTTGGTTAGTAATGTCAACACAACACATAGTGGTAAAATATGTAAACACAGCATAAAAATTATGCTGTTTATTAATGTCAACACAACACATAGTGGTTGAATATGTAAACAGTATTTGTTGGTTTATAATGTCAACACAAAATGTGGTTGTAAAATTTTGTTAACACAGCATAAAAATTATGCTGTTTAATAATGTCAACACAACACATGATGGTTTACCCCAATCTTTTACGTGTTTAAATAATCTTTCCACAAGCAACATACTACAATAAAACTACCTATCTTACAGGTATAATGCCTGGCTAGCCCTACACACCTGTGCTGTAAAAACTAGACACTGTACGGTTTGCTATTCCGTTTTATTAGTTTAAAGTTGTAAACACTGAACCATTAAACTCTGGAATTTGTTGCAATGCATTTGCCTTGTTTTGAATTTGAACAATGCATTTTAAGTCTAAAGCAGCACGCCTCCAGATTCATGCTAATTTTCATGAAAATTTTGAAAATGCATATGAATGTATAATATTGCGAAATAACCAAAAGGAAGCAATTTACACATTATCAATGGCACTTACAGTTACATCCCTTGTAAATTACCCAAAAGTGGTCAAAATATGCATAAATAGCCCTTACTGTGTTAGTAACGCAGTAGAAATATAGTTGTAAATACTGAAAATCAGTCATTAATCGCACATAACATGTAAAATATTACTTGAATCTTGAATCATTTTACTTTTCCTAAAATCTTTGTACATATTTCTCAAGTTTGACTTTATTGAAATATTTTTACTCATCTAGAGGCATGCAGCTTAAAGGGGTTCCAGTTATGAATATCAAAATACAAAAATCAGCTATCAACAGTATATTGGGTACACAGCACTGTGGGGGGGGGGGGTGTAAAAGTTGCATCACATTTAGTTACAGCAAGTTAAGTGTTATTTTACAAATAGTTTTTTTTTTCGGTTTGAAAGCAGTATACTACACCAGGGAAGATGAAAAATCTGTTGTCCAAAATTGAGAATACACAAATACTTCAACACAGCAAAGGTAAAATCCTTTATGGACTGGAACTAAAGGCAAAATAAGTCTTTGTCACCAGTATAGAGAATTCACATTCATGTAGTGCTGGTAGCTTGAGTTTTCAAATTGGTGTTTGTGTTTTTTTTATATTAAAGGAACTCAACTTAGATCCAAAAACATAATATCATAAAATTTGAATTTCTTACTTAGATCAGAAAACTGAAAGATATGTAAAAGATAATTAGAAAATATACTTGGAAAAAATAGAAAATATACTTGGAAAAATTAGAAAATATACTTGGAAATAAATTGAAAATCAAATTTTTTTGCTATTCTTTAATGCTTTTCAATTTTGGGTAATTTTTCACAATTAGAATATTTATTAAGGAAAAACGGAGTGAGCGAATGATTTGAAATTTTGCACACAAGTTATTGGTTTAGATTTATATCGAATGGAACATTAATCTGAAAAAAACTATTTCCAGTCCCGTCATGTAAAAAAAGCTCAGTGGAGTCCCTTTAAAAGTCTTTTAACTTTGAACTCTAAATTAAACTTCAGCAGGAATAGGGTTAGACTATAAGAATGATAAAACACCTCTACATGATATTTCAATGTGAAAATTTGTATGGCTTCAATATACTAACAAAATGAGACGTTAAATATGATATAAATAAATACCATATGAAGGTAGAAAAACAAAATTACTGATTAACAAATAAATTAGTGGTATGGTTGATTTGCAAAAAGTGACATGAACAATTACTTTTCCAAGTTTGCAGAAAGTGACATAAGCAATTACTTTTCCAAGTGGTTGATTTGCAAAAAGTGACATGAACAATTACTTTTCCAAGTGGTTGATTTGCAAAAAGTGACATGAACAATTACTTTTCCAAGTGGTTGATTTGCAAAAAGTGACATGAACAATTACTTTTCCAAGTGGTTGATTTGCAAAAAGTGACATGAACAATTACTTTTCCAAGTGGTTGATTTGTAAAAAGTGACATAATGAACACAACATTTTGTCATTGATATAATAAACCAGACAGGAACATTACACAGATCAACAACAATGAAAAATTTAGAATAAAGATTGGCTATGCCTTATATAAAAAAGATACAAAAATATTTAAGTACAAGAATTAAATAAATAACAACACTTATATATTTCTAAAGATAGAGGACTGTCAGGAAAGTAATGGTTGTGTTGAAACATCACTATCAGAAGAGGTTATTAAACCGGCTCTATTCACAGGCAGTTCACTAATTGGTGTAAGTTTACTGTATGACAAAAACAGCAACACCTGCAAATAAACAAAATAAAAACAAAATGTACAAACAAACAAACAGACAAAATGTACAAACAAATCAACAAAATATGCCATGGTTTATCAATATTTGTGGTAATTATTTACTGGGCAGGAACCAGTTTCCGGACAGAATTCGTGTTTTTTTAATTGTCTATTTTTTAATAATAAACATGCATTAATAAAACTAACATACCAAAAACCTGAGTTCTAACTACGTCCGATAACACAATTAATACTGCCTGGTGACGTAAGCAATGTACAAACTGAAGGGTTAAATTAGGTCATCAAAAGTGTAAATTGTTCACTCTTGCAGAACCAGTTTCCGGACATATATTAAGCTGCTATTCATATCTGTTTTTAACTGATAATTATTCTAATATAACAAAAAATTTCTTCTCACATATTAGCTTTCTTATATGATTAAGCTGATTTACTGAAAAATGTTTATGAAAAATAACGACCACGTGATGGGTCTCGGAATGACTGAAAAGTGAAACGGATATTTTTGTGTGTACGGCAGCAACAAAGTGTGAAAGTGGAGTAAACCTAGCTAAACACCGTTTTCCGATACGTTACAGATTTAGCTCTGGGGAATTACACCCGATGAACTTCGAATGAAGTACATTGTGCATTAATTGCTACCCCAAATTATATCCCAAAATAAACAAAATATTGCGCATGCGCAGAACAAATTACATGCCCCAAAGGGATATAAGGCTGTTTTTAAAACACAGGTAAGATATCCTCACGAAATTTTAATGATGTATCAACTTGGAAGGAAGTTTATTTTCTCAAACAATCAAACCAAGCATCTTCATGACATATACCGATCGTCATCGATAAAGCCAAAATTAAGCCGTTATAATACTTGTCCGGAAACTGGTATTGTCCGGAAACTGGTTCCTGCCCAGTACAGAAAATTTATTTGATCGGTTTTCATGCCGATTTCCTACCTCGGTGGACTGTCAACCATTCCGACATCCTGAATAACTTAGCAGTAATTAACAATTTCTCTGCAAGTTATTTAAAGTTTTGAATTAAGTTTCTAAAATCACTTGGAATTTAAATGAGCTACTGGTGGATGAAGACCTCAAGTGCCATTCCAAGCATTATTTCAGGCTCGACGGGCACCTTAGTAGAGTCATGGACATTCCTGTAAGCTAGCTGGATAGCTTCCTCACATGAAAGAATCCAAAGTCCCTGTTGGTTATCAAACTCACAGCAGTGAAGAGCAAAGTGGTTTGAAGTCAACAACCTTAACCATTCAGCCATGCATGCCCCCTAGTACTTACCATTGAAATTCCTAATAGACCAAGCATGGCACCAAACATAAGATATGGCATGGTTATAGTGGATCCTGCCCACAGGGGACCCAAAATGGTGGCTAAACCAACAACACTTCTCCTCAAACCCATACTCAATCCTGAAACATATTAATTATGCATGTATACATGAATGTTCCTTTTACAGACAAGGTGTATTGTAAAATTCTCTACACTATAAAAACCTGCCTTTCAAGCTAGTAAAAATCTTTTTCATTGGATTTTCTGTCACATTAACACAGAAAAGGTTATATCATGAGTTTCAAGTTTTACTGATGGAGGATGGTCTCAGTTGTTGTGTCTAACAATTATTCCAGGTATAAGAGGGCCCAGGAACATCTCAGTTGACATCACTTGTCTTTGGTGAATACTTCATTCCATCAGCCTCAGTCTGACCTGATACTTATATACTACACCACATGAAGCACCATTTCACCAAGTAAAGATATAATAAATATTATCCTGAAATATGTCTCCTCACAAAAGGAAATACTGAGTACATTGTATATTCATTTGCGTGTTTAAGCCTGGGACTAAAATTCACCATACAACCAAAAAGGCTTGATTTTACTTTGACAATTAAAAAGTTTGATTAAGTCACATACTACAGATTAATTTGGATTGATCAATTGTCATAAATTTGAAACCAAAGGTTCAAATTTATATATAAGATTTTTGCAGATTGACCTTACTGAAGCCTTGGAATAGGTCATTTTACATTGTCATCATAACTATGTTGGCTCAACTAACATTAATGGACAATGCACCTGACTTGTACATACCCTGGGTCTCCTTCTTTGTTATTTTTGAGTACAGGGATATACTTGCTGACACAAGAAATGGTAAAGCAAACAAGTCTAATGCTGAGCCAATAATGAACTTCCATATATTTTCATCATACGTACCTATAAAGAAAAGAAATATTTCTATAAATTTTCATTAAAGCATGAGTAATTAGAATGATGTACGCTTCTATTCATACTAAATCATAGTTACATTTCTATTCATTTTTAATCATTAAATTTAATTACAATTATTTTCAATTCTAACACTCCTAATGATTTTGTCACTATAAAACAAAGAAGAAACAAGAAATGACAAACAACACATATGCCCCTCATTCTAGCCCTTGAGTCCCATTATTGGTAATTTTGTTATAGAAACTTGCCATAAATGGGTACATGGAAGTGTTTTCAAGATAATCAGCTAAAACCATTCTGACATTTAAGGTCCCTGTGACCTTGACCTTTGACCTAGTGACCCCAAAATCAATAGGGGTTATGTACTAGTTAAGACCAATCAATGTGTGAAATATGAAGACTTTGTGATGAATAGTTTTCAAGATATTCAGGGGAAACCATTTTGTCATTTAAGACCCCTGTGACATTGACCTTTGACCTAGTGACCCAAAAACCAACAGGGGTAAACTACCAGTGATGACAAATCACTGTGTGAAATATGAAGATTTTGTATTGAATAATTTTCAAGATAATCAGCAAAAAACATTCTGACATTTAGGCCCCTGTGACCTAGACCTTTGACCTAGTGACCCTAAACAGGGTTGCCAGCACTTTGGTGAAATAAAATTCCCTGACTTTTCCCTGACTTTTCACTGACCGATTCATGTTTTTCACTGACCAAAATCGTCAAACACATAAACGGCCTCCTGACCTCCCCTATAGCCCTCCAATCCTCCCATTATATTTTAGCATGTAATCTTGTATTTATTTTCCAAAATATAAAACATTTACATCAAAGTAATGATTCAAACATTGTGTTCTACTATTCTTAACTATTTCTATTCAAAAACAGTGTGACTGTTGGTCAGTGAAACATATGACATGAAAATCAGAAGAATCATAATATAAGCATCTGTATTAGAAATCACATAAGTCACTCTTTCCTTCCTAGTAGTAAAACATAAAACACCAAGACTATAAGAGTAACTAGAAATGTGTCCTTAGGACACTGATGCCCCCACACGCCACTGTTCTGTCAATCTTATGACTCTAGGTCAAATATTTTTTGGACTACATGTGCCACAAGTTGAAAACTAAAAATCAACAAAGGGCCATAATTTTGTTAAATTTGGTCGCAGCAAAAAATCCTTCCTTCACTACGATCTACACATTAAGGTTGTTCATCCCTGGAAGTTTAAGCAAAATCTGCCATCCGGTTTAAGAGGAGTTGCGTTCACAAAATTTCTATATAGTATATAATGAAAAAATCAACAAAGGGCCATAATTCTGTTAAATTTGGTTGCAGCAAATATTCCTTCATTTACTACCATCTACATATTAAGAATGTTCATCCCTGGAAGTTTAAGCAAAATCTGCCATCTGGTTTGAGAGGAGTTGCATTCACAAAATTTCTACATAGTATATAGTGAAAAAATCAACAAAGGGCCATAATTCTGTAAAATTTGATCGCAGCGAAAATTCCTTCCTTTACTACCATCTACACCTTAAGGTTGTTCATCCCTGTAAGTTTAAGCAAAATCTGCCATCCTGTTTAAGAGGAGTTGCCTTCACAAAATTTCTACATAGTATCTAGTGAAAAAATCAACAAAGGGCCATAATTCTGTTAAATTTGGTCGCAGCAAAAATTCCTTCCTTTACTACCATCTACACATTAAGGTTGTTAATCCCTGTAAGTTTAAGCAAAATCTGCCATCCGGTTAAAGAGGAGTTGCGTTCACAAGATTTTGGGACGGACGGAATGACGGACGGACAAGTGCAACGCTATATGCTCCCACATTGTGGGGGCATAATAATACTTGTATGACAAAACTTAAAATTCAAACATCTATTAACTGTAAGAACAATAAACATTTAACACAGTTACTTGTATAAGGCATCATGATAAACTCCACTGATTGTGAAAACAAGAACATAGGGCTCATTTTGGCATATCATGAAATAATCACTATAAAATTAAAGACTTTGAATGAGTGAAGTAAGTTAGTGTGAAAAAAAGTTAGTGTGAAAAACATAGCATTGCATAATTTAACCAGTTTCCATCATGTTTGCAAGACAAATCCTCTTGTACAATTTCTTAGTGTCAAAGCAAAAAGCAAAAGAGGTTATATGCCAATATGGTAGTTTGGTATACATGTATACTGACTAGATTTTGTGAGTAATTAAAAGCCCTTCTAGTGATATCATGCACAGAAATAGCTAGACCAATACAGAAGACAGTGTACTGACTAGATATTGCTAGTAAGTCTTTAGGCTGAATGATGTTCTAAGGTAAATAATGGGTATTATAATCACTAAGTTAACATATAATGCTTCTTAATATCACAGTTTACTGTTATTTGAATTTAATGCTTAACTGTGAGAGTTACAAAGTCAAATATAAAATGCATAAAGACTACCATAGCCGAGAAAGACCTTCAATGCGTATACTTTCAACCTTTGAAATAATTTTTCCCTGACTTTTCACTGACTTTTGAGGATTTTCATTTTTCACTGACCAAATTTCAGAATTCCCTGACAATTTCCTGACCTTGAAAAAATACCGAATTTTCCTGACTTTTCAAGTCCGCTGGCAACCCTGCTAAAGTCTATAGGGGTCATCTACTTGTTATTAACAATAAGTATGTGTAATATGAAGACCTCTGTGATAAACAAGAGCCCTGTTTGAGCCGGGTAAGTTCTCCTAATAGGTTTTGGACACAGGAAAGTACACCTCTTGTAGTTTCAGAGTTATGTCCCTGGAAAAAGTTCAAAGTGCAATAATTCCAAAATTAGGCAAGGCAGAGTTACTGTTCTTTGCTCTGCACTTCTAATCAATGTGATCCATCAACCTACAAAGTTTCTTGATGATATCCCTTATGATTTCCAAGTTATGTCCTGGAGAACTTCAAAATGTAAAAATAAACAAAGGGCAATAACTCCAGAATTAGACAAGGCAGAGTTATGAGTCTTGTGCACTGCACATGTACCCATTGAGATATATTTACCAACAAAGTTTCATGTTGATATCTCTTATAGTTTTACAGCTATGTCCTTGACAAGATTTTTCTAAAAGGGGAGATAATTCAAAAATTAGGCTTAACAGAGTTATGGTTCTTTTGCACTGCACCTCTACTCAATGAGATCTATCTACCTACAATGTTTCATCTTGATATCTCTTATAGTTTTAGAGTTATGTTCCGGACAAAGTTTAAAGTGTTAAAATTAACAAAGGGCAATAACTCCAAAATTAGGACAAAAAGAGTTATTGTTCTTATGCACTGCACATCTGCCCATTGAGATCTATTCACCTACAAAGTTTCATGTTGATATCTCTTATAGTTTTAGAGCTATGCCCCGGACAAGATTTTTCTATAAGGGGAGATAATTCAAAAACCGGGCAAAATAGAGTTATGGTTCTTTGACACTGCACTCCCCCTCAATGCCCTCTACCACTGTATGAAGTTTCAACAAATTATCTCCAAGGGTTTTCAAGTTATGCCCCGGACAAGACAACGGACAGACAGACGGACTGACGGACGGACAAGGCACCGACTATATGCTCCCCCGAAATTTTTTGGGGAGCATAATAAATTTTAAGATGATCAGAAACCATGTGGTCTACCGATGGACAGACCGACCTACTGACAGACCTACCGACCGAACAATATACCCCCTATCCATCAAAGGGGGCATAAAAATACTTCACAGATAGTACACACAACAAAAAAGTTTGCAATATTTAAGAGAATGGCAATTTAAAAATAAGATAAAAAAAAGAAAAAAAGGAGGGCCATCATGGCCCTGAGTCGCTTACCAGAAACAACTGATTTTCAGTGTTGGAAATTGTCCATTGTCAATATTTTCTAATATGAGATTTGAACATAGAATAAGTTACAATAATACAATAATTTGAAGAAATGCCATGACCTGGGGTATTTAAGCTTTAGCTTAAATGGGGACAATCCAATTAATATGAGCAAACTTGATAAAAGACTACCAAAGACTGCCACAAAGTTTGGCGATCTTCTATCAATTATTACAGTAGGAAATGACTAACAAAGTTTTTCTATTTTTAGCATTAGTGACCCCTTAAAGGGGCTTATCAATTTAATATGAGCAAACTTGATAAAAGACTACCCAAAAATGCAATAGACAAGGTTTGGAGATCATCCATCAATAAGTTCTGTGGAGGATGTTTAAAGGTTTTTCTATTTTTAGCTCTAGAGACCCCTAAAAGGGGTCAATCAAATTAATATGAGCAAATTTGATAAAAGACTACCTAAGAATGGTACAGACAAAGTTTGGTGATCATCCATCAATTAGTTCTGTAGAAATGACATTCAAAGGTTTTTCTATTTTTAGCTTTAGCAGCCCCTTAAAGGGGCCAATCAAATTAATATGAGCAAACTTGATAAAACACCACCCAAGAATGCTACAGACAAAGTTTGGTGATCATCCATCAATAAGTTCTCTGCTATTTATAAACTGATTGTCACTATGTCATTTGTAGGTCAATGTTCATATGCAAATAGTCAAAGTTTGGGAAACAAACATTATTTCACCCTAAATGAAACTAACCAATTGAACATATATCAAGTTCTTTTTTTATAACATGGGGCTTTAAACATTTATTGTTAATACATAAAGAGGTTAATAGCAGATACACTTCAAAGGTTCAATCAGGTGTCATTTTTCATTATGTGGTTAAGTATTGATTACTTTTGTAAAGACAATGAAGTTAAAATACTGAAATTAAGTTCATTTTCTGTTTGTAGCAACTGTCAGTAGAGATATGGCAGAGAAACAGGTAACAACACCTGGGATGACAGGGTCTGAGCAGTCAATTAACTGTTCACCATGCTCTGAAGCAGAGAGGACAACTGTTGCCATCAAATATTGTGTGGACTGTACAATATATGTTTGTCAAGACTGTTTAAATGACCACAACAAGTTTGCAGCTTTACGTAAACATCAAATTGTGGAGATCACTGAAGCTAATGAGCCTCTATGTGACACAGATCAAGTCCAGGGAAAAAGATCAGTGGAATGTAGAAGTCATTACGGACAATACATCGACAGATATTGCAGAAACCATGATGAAGTGTGCTGCAGAGTTTGTGTGTCAATTAAACACAGGTTTGATCATTTCTTTGTTTGATAAAAATTATATCACAATATTTAATAAAGATACAGCTTATGTTTTGCAACAACTTAAATATGAACAACATTTGTCAAAATGACACATATGCCCCCTTCATTAGTTTAATGGCTAGTCAGAATAAGTAACATGTTATGATATGTATTTAAAAATATTGATAAAAGTACACAATTACCTTAAAAAAGTAGGTTTACAATAATTTTAACAACCATAGTTATTTCTAGGGTAATATGATACAAAACAAGGTGACTGTGACCTTGACCTTTTGCCTCCTGCCCCAAAATCAACTAGAACTATCACTAAATGTGATTAATACCCCCACAAGTCTGCTTCGGAAATGAGGATGTTACTAGTAACAGAATACCTTGTAAAAGAATTGAAACATAGAGTTATGGTTGTGGGCAATTAAAGATAATTGTGGTTCATGTATGTTGCATTTCCTTTCAATGTGGTTGGCCATTGATGAAGTTTAATTGAATTACTCTGTAATAAGTCCAGAAAGACAAAGAAAAAGAACAAAGGGCAATAACTCTATAAATACTGAAGATAGAGTTATAGTTCTTGTGCACTGCACTTCCTCTTATTGTGCTTGACCATTGTATGAAGTTGTTTTGGATTCCAACCAGTACGTTTTAAGTTATGCTCCGGACAAGGAAAATTATCAAAGGGCAGTAACTCTGTATTTTGTCAAAATGGAGTTATGGCTCTTGTGCACTGTACTTCCTTTGAATGTCCTTGACAACTGTATGAAGTTGTACTGAATTCCAAACAGTAGTTTTCAAGTTATGCTCTGGACAAGGAAAAGTAACAAAGGGCAATAACTCTGTAATTAGTCAAGATGAAGTTATGGTTCTTGTGCACTGCACTTCCCCTTATTGTGCTTGACCATTGAATGAAGTTGTTTTGAATTCGAACCAGTAGTTTTCAAGTCATGCTCTGGACAAGGAAAAGTAACAAAGGGCAGTAACTCTGTAATTAGTCAAGATGGAGTTATAGTTCTTATGCACTGCACTTCCTCTCAATGTGCTGGACCATTGTATGAAGTTTTAATGAATTCCAACAATAAGTTTTCCAGTTATAGTCCGCACAAAAGAAAGCAATGAAAAAGTAACAAAGGGCAATAACTCTGTAATTAGTCAAAAATGGAGTTATGGTTCTTGTGCACTGCACTTCCCCTTATTGTGCTTGACCATTGTATGAAGTTGTTTTGAATTCCAACCAGTAGTTTTAAAGTCATGCTCTGGACAAGGAAAAGAAACAAAGGGCAGTAACTCTGTAATAAGTCAAAATGGAGTTATGGTTCTTGTGCACTGCACTTCCTCTCAATGTGCTGGACCATTGTATGAAGTTATAATGAATTCCAACAATTAGTCTTCAAGTTATGGTCCGGACAAAAGAAAGCAATGGAAAAGTAATAAAGGGCAATAACTCTGTAATTACTTTAGATAGAGTTATGGTTCTTATGCACTGCACTTCCTCTCAATGTGCTTGACCATTGTATGTAGTTATATTGAATTCCAACCATTAGTCTTTAAGTTATGGTCCGGACAAAAAAAAGAAGGCAATGGAAAAGCAACAAAGGGCAATAACTCTGTAATTACTTGAGATAGAGTTATGGTTCTTGTGCACTGCACTTCCCCTTATTGTGTTTGACAATTGTATGAAGTTGTTTTGAATTCCAACCAGTAGTTTTCAAGTTATGCCACGGACAAGAAAAGTAACAAAGGGCAATAACTCTGTAATTAGTCAAGATAGAGTTATGTTTCTTACGCACTGCACTTCCTCTCAATGTGCTTGACCATTGTATGTAGTTATATTGAATTCCAACCATTAGTCTTCAAGTTATGCTCCGGACAAGAAAAATGCAACGGACAAAAAAAAAAGCAATGGAAAAGCAACAAAGGGCAATAACTCTGTAATTACTTTAGATAGAGTTATGGTTCTTGTGCACTGCACTTCCCCTTATTGTGTTTGACAATTGTATGAAGTTGTTTTGAATTCCAACCAGTAGTTTTCAAGTTATGCCCAGGACAAGGAAAAGTAACAAAGGGCAATAACTCTGTAATTAGTCATGATAGAGTTATGGTTCTTGTGCACTGCACTTCCTCTCAATGTGCTTGACCATTGTATGTAGTTATATTGAATTCCAACTATTAGTTTTCAAGTTATGCTCCGGACAAGGAAAATGCAACGGACGTCTGGACCGACCGACCGACCGACCGACCGACCGCCCGACCGACCAACCGACCGACCGACCACCGAGTGACTCCTATATACCCCCCCAAACTTCGTTTTTGGGGGTATAAAAAGGATCATCTTTTGGCAAAGACCAATGCACCTGTTAAGTTTGGGGACCATGAGGGACTATAGATTGTAAAGTTGTTGGTTGGATACTGTTTTAACATACAAGGTGAATGTGACCTTGACCCTTGATCCAAAAATAATAGGGTTCATCTACTGGCCACGGCCAATGGACCAAACGGCCCATGGGCTGTCCAATTATTGGTACCACTTTAGTATCACAGAAGGTCAAAATATATTTTGGAGAAGAAAAAGGCTAGCAAATTCATATAATTTTTATATTCAAAAATTCATGTTTGGTTTTAAATTATTCATTCACACTACATTATATAACTGTATTACATTATACAGGTTATGCAAGCAGATAAACCAGAAAGAAACAGTTGCGTCTGGAACTAAAGGAAGTCGAATTTTCTGTGACTTAAAATCTTATTTAGAAAAGTCCATCAAGTCTGCAAATCAGGAAAAAACATACAGAAATAACAACTTAAAAGATATGGCAGAGGAAACAAAACAAATCTTGGCTGATATCGATAAATATGAAGAGTGGTTAATTAAGAAGATAAGATATTTGGCTAATATATCCAGAGAAAATATCCTAAAAGCTCATGCAAAACATCAAGATGCAGTCAATGCTGATATTAAGGAACTAGACTCAGTTATGTCAGGATTGAAAAACAGTTTAAATCACATAAACAGAGATGACATGAATGAAGTGGAGGCCTTCATAACGATGAAGAACTGCCAGATAACTTTGAAGGAAGTGACGAAAGTAGTGGCAGATCTTTCTAACAATTGGCTGCAGACCTCCCTTTTTTACAAGATGAATGATAAAGTCATAGCTCAAGAAATCACAGCATTTGGAGAAGTTGTTGAAGAAACAAAGAAAAGTCCTGTATTTCATCTTCAACTCAACCAATCAATTTATATTGCATGCCAAACTGACACTAACAAGTGCAGTATAAATGAAATATGTCAACTGCCCGATGATACTGTGGTAATCACAGATGCCAATAATTCCAAGCTTAAAAGATTACGAGATAATTTAGAGGTGAAAGATTATATTGATTTAAATGATACCCCAGAATGTATGTGTGTTACAAAACCAGATGAGGTTGCCATTGTACTAAGGAAAAGAAAACAGGTTCAGTTTGTAACCATTAATGAACACATTACTTTAGAGTCATCATTTCCTATAGTAGAAGGAAAATGCACCAAGATTGATTCTGGCCCAACAGAAAATACAGTGTATGTTTGTTGTATGGTTGAATGCAAAATGAAATTGTCAGAAAAGAAAATGCTCCTTTCCCATACCAAAAGGATGGCACACAAATATCATATTATTGTTTACAATAAAAAAGGGGAATGTTTATCAATATATAACAATGAGGAAGTTCCAAGTCAACATTTTCGTGAGCCATTGAAGATACTTAGCAGTTTAAATACTTTTGATATAATTGATGCAGATACTAGCAAATATACATTTAGTAAGACAAATATGAAACAAAAACCAACCAGTACAAGCTATAGCTCTTATGATTTAAGATATGACTATTTTTCTGATGCAAGATATGTCTGTATGCTGTCTGCAGAGAAGATCATATTTGTACACAAGAATGGAGAAATGTCTCTGAAATCATTACATGGGGGACAGCAACAAAAACTTAAAATAGAAGATTCATCACCTGTGCTAGCAGTACTTTTCAACAAGAAAAAGTCTACATTGATTGTTGCAAGGGAGTCATGTCAAATCAAAGAATACAAAATGGGCCCAAAGATACTATATCTTCTTAAAGAATAAACAAAAAGAGACACTGAAATAGATGCAAAAATGTTGTAACTGTTTAGAAATTTAAGGCATTGTTATTAAGACAAAATCATATGATAAAATCTCTGTCAAACAACAGACATGCACTCACCAGCCTAGTGATTGATTCTTGTATCAGTACAACACTAGAACTATACAATCTAGTTATAAAATGTATTTTTTCATGACAATGAACCAGGAATTATATACACCTCAAAAAATTCTTATTTGCCACTATATACAATGTAATTATCAATCAATAAATCTATATAGCATATTATTTAAATATGGTACACACTTACCTATTGATTAAATAAAAGACAAGAAATGTTGAATGTCCTTGACTCACATTATTTGTAATTTTTTATAGAAACTTGCCATAAATGGGTACATGGAAGTGTTCAGTAATGGAAAAAAGAAAAATAAAGACCTACTTGTTATAACCAATCAACATGTGAAATTAAAAGACCTTGACCTTAGAAATAGTGACCCCATTATGACTAATAAATACAATGCATGTGAAATATGAAGACTTTGTGATAAAAGTTTTCAAGATAATGAGTGGGAACCATTCTAACAGTTCAGGCCCCTGTGACCATGACCTTTGACCCAGTTACCCAAAATTCAATAGGGGTCATCTATTAGATGTGACTAATCACTTTGTGAAATATCTTCACTATATTTTTTTTATCAAGTGACCCAAAATGAGCACATTGTTTTATTTCAGTTGTTTTTCTGATTTTTGTGCAGATTTTAATGCATGTTTCATTGTTTTGATCATACTTCAGCTATAAGTTCACCTAACCAATGAGATATCTAACCAATTTCTCCACATGTGACCAACTACTAATGTCACCTGATTTTTGAATCATGGTGAGAGAAAAAATGACCATTATAAAAGACTCCATGTCAATGATCAATTGTCATGGAGAAATAATGCCTTGCCTAATAATTGAACCATCATCCACTAGATTTCTAACCTTCTACATGAATTTAGCTAAGCGGACTGATTTGACCCCCCTCTCCCCACAAAAAATATATATACTTACTACTAACTGATCTAACTGATTTAAATTTCAAACAGGTATATTAATGTATAGTTACATGCATTTACCCCATAATAAGATTGAAATTTACATCTTAACAAAAACTATATTTAACATAATAATGTTGAAATTTACATCTAAACTAAAACTGCATTTACCATGTAGTGTTGAAATTTACATCTATTTAAACTGAATTTGCATAAACTACATGTACTTGGATCTTAAAACTCTTTACTAGAACTGCATTTAATAGCACATAATTTTGAAATCAACATATTCATTAAAACTAAACTTAACACATAAAGCTAAAATTAACATCTTTGAAGAAACTGCACTTAACACAATTATTATAATGCATTCTAAACTCATTTATAAAGTCTGTTCTTACTAAATAACATTGCCACCCATGCATCAAATAAAATTCCGAATATACACTCACCATTAAAGGACACCGGAACAACGTAGATTAGCCAGGAATTAGCTACAACCAGGGTAACAGTGCCAACAACCATCAGAACACGGTCCGGAAATCTTTTACTAAGCCATGTTACAAGACCAAACACTATTATTACCTATTAATGGGGAAAATAATGTATGATGTTATTTTGTTATGATAGGTTATTAAGTGTTAATGGAAAAAGTCTACAGAAATGTATAAATAATTATGTTATATCAAACAGATAATAATCATCATTATACATAAAATAAGTTTACGAATACTAATTTAAAGCTGACCAACCACTGTACAGAGGAGTCATCATTATCACTAGCATTCTCAAAGAGAACACACATTTTCATGTTTGCCAATATCACAAAACAACAATCTGTACTGGGAGAAAAAAAGTAAGTTAATCAGTAGGTTATGTTACTGCAATTATTTTCAAGCTACACCTCACCACAAATAATTAAAACCTGCTTTTTCTTACCTCTACACCGGCTAAACAGTAAAAAATGCTATTTTCCAACTCTCCCCAGTTTAACAGCCGCAATGATAATGGCGTGACCATAGTCTGGAAACAAACATAACAAAATTCTATGATTTAGTTAAAGTCAGAATGACACTCTTAGAATATAGGCTGACATTTCATGTTAAATGGTTAAATACCTAAGAGATTCTCCTTTTGCTCTCTTACTGGAAAGGGGAAGAGATCTTAACATCTCCTTCTTATCATTTGATATGCATATTTACTGGGTATGAAATATCAATTTCAATATTCTAATGTGCAAGTTTACATGGGAGGAAATCTCAAACGCTACTCCAATCTTTTAGTGGCCTGGCACAGACAAACAAACAGACAGACCAAAAAGAATATGCCCCTAAGATTAATTTTGCGGTCCTGATGTGAAAAAATTATTCAAGGTTATAACATAAAAAAAGAATAATCAGACATTTTTATCAATAATCTCTACTTTTAAACTTTTTTTTACATGGTACAAACACAGTAGAGGCTCATGACACCTTAAAATTCCAGCTTTATTGGTGGAGGAAGGCTTCAGGTGCCCCTCTGCATTATTTCAAGCACAAACGGGCAACTGAGTAGAACCAACAACATTATGTTAGCTAGCTAGATAGCTTCCTTACATGAAAGAATCCAAGGTCCCTGCCAGGATTCCAACCTACAGCAGTGAGGGGCAAGTGCTGTGAAGTAAACAACCTTAACCACTTGGCCATGAATAACCCTATCTCGAAATTCATCTGAATGGTGTCAATCATACATATAAAATAAATACCTCTAATGCAAGTTGATTAAAGTAGCTGTTAAACTGGACAGCTATAACTGCAACTATTTCCTCTCTCACATACTCTGTAAAATAACAAAATTGAGCCGCGTCACGACAAAACCAACATAGTGCGTTTGCGACCAGCATGGATCCAGTTCAGCCTGCGCATCTGCGCAGTCTGATCAGGATCCATGCTGTTCGTTGTCAGTTTCTCCACTTGTAATAGAGTTGGTAAGCGAACAGCATGGATACTGATCAGACTGCGCGGATGCGCAGGCTGGTCTGGATCCATGCTGGTCGCAAACGCACTGCATTGGTTTTGTTGTGTCGCGTCTCAAATAACTAACACATTTCTAATATATCACAGCCACCTCAGTTTCATATTCTAAATTATTGTCTATTTCAATTTGCTTTTGCTTGGGACCCCAATTATTATGATACTTTTAAGATCATATAAGAATTTTGGGATATACATGAGAATATAGCCTGAACGAGATAAATATGACCTGAGGTGCTTCTGGCTATATTTTTTTTATTCCGGCTATTTTCAACCATATATCCTGTCAGCAACTTGTATAACTAATAAAATAAATCTTACCTATATATAACAATAAACATAAACGGTTAATTATAACCATATTTTCACCATGAAGATTGATAAGGACCAATGGTTACCTTGTATCACTCAACGTGATACATAAAAAAAAAATACAGAACTTAACCATATAAATCTCACCATGATAAATAAAACGGTTAAATTAATAATAATCATATATCTCTAATACATTAAAAGAACCAAATACAACTATATATCAATCACCATGATAAATGAAGAGACAAAATCATTAACCATGTATCACTTGGCATCTACAAGTAAAACTTAAACATACATGATTCACCATTATCAATGAAGAAATACAAAATATGTACCACTCACCATGATAAATAAACTTTAATTTTGATTTTCCAGCTAAGTAATCTACGAGACTATCTTCTGTGCTATTTATATACTCTTGACTACCCAGATGACAACGGTCTTCAACTGGTGTTGTCAGGCTTCCATCAAATGTCCCATAATCCGTCTCCATGCCAACAATTGCATTAGCACTAGCACTTCTTTGACCTATTGACCCATTTAATGAAATTTTGCTGCTACTAGCACCAAGATTTGGAGTAAGAGATCTAACTTTTCTACGACCTTCACTCATAAAATCCTCAGCAGTTTCTATAAGGTCGTCAGGGTCATTTACATGTGACCTTGAACTTGCACTGCTATTTATAGATTTTCTGTCATTACGTTCGGATCCAAGTTCTTTATATATATCCTCATCATAGTCTGTTCTATTAAGAGTTGTATACTGATCTTCTAGAGGTCGTACCATACGACCTTGACCTGGTGACACTACAGATTTTTCTTTCTGAGCAAATTTGTCCAGTTCAGTATATAAGAAAGCTAGAATAAAAACTTGTATTGTCCACACACATGCCATAAATGCCTGCAATACAATCAAACGTTATTTGTATTCATTCTGAACTTTTTAAAATTTTTTTATCATTTTGGGAAGATGTGTTACACCAATAATGCTTAGACTGCTGGAATAACAAGAGCTATAGGTAGGACTGATTGCTCAACTTTTCTCAGTGCTTGATAGTAAAACTAGAGCCTGTTCAAAAAGGGCCATATTCTGCCAAGATCAATGTAAGAACAATGGGCATTCGACAGTGGCCTATTATGCTTTAATGTTTCAACTCATACCCTTCAGTAGTTATGGAGATACCAACTTGCACGGAAAAAACAACCAAAGTGTGATGCAGACGACACCCACAACAACACCTGGGTGAGTACAATAGCTCTTTAGCTTGCAGCTTTCTACTCAACCCTTTTTTGTATCTGATTTGTAATTATATTGGGTATATATTTTTGACTGAAATGAAATATTGTTGAAACTTAACTAAAAACTAAAGAATGACAATTCAATTTATTGTTTTATATTTACAAGTATGGATTTTACTTGCCCAACAATGAGAGAATGTTCTTGAGGAGTATATATTGTTTCACAACAGTTACAATTGAATTAAACAGGTGGCATCAATTATCTTCTTTCTCAAACAAAGTTGGACATAAATCTACCGTGGACAGAGTTTTGGCTGTTGGTTTCACTGTACTTAATGAAAAAATCCATACAAATAACAAAATAACTTACCCCAGGCACATTGTATTTGTTAATATTAAAACCATCAACATAGAAATCTATTTCCCTGAGAAACAGGTTCAACCCTGGACCTGCAAAGATAAGATCTCATTAACACATATGCTATTGTCTTATCAAATTCACCTGATTATTTTTTCTTTTTTGGTTCAGATCACCATAACATGAAATTTATGTGTATTTGAGTTCATTTATAAATGACACTAGTTGCCCATATGGGCAAGTCCTCCAGAAAAGAATTAGTCATTTAAGATTTTGGAGGATAGTGCCACCTCGGTGGTCGAGGGGTTAGAGTCTATGACTTCTAATCCAGTTACCTCTCTGGTGTGGGTTCGATCCCCGGGAGATGCTTTGGTAGTTTATCGCGAAGGAAAGTTGTCTAGTACTGGTGTAACTCTCCAGGAACGAAGGTTAGGAAACTACCCACCCATATGACTGAAATACTGTTGGAAAAAGGCGTACAATGAAACAAACAAACAAACAAAACAAAAGCAAGATACAGATACAGAAAAATGACCCAGGTCCAGAAGTTTCTCATGGTTCTTAAACATGCCAAGTGTTTAAGCACTCATTCACTGGACCTTGATTTATAGTCTCATCCGAAAGACTGATTAGTAATTTCAATTGGCCAGCCCTGGAATAGAACCCACAATGTAGAGATGACAAGTCTCACGTTTTAACCGTTTGAGCTATGCAGGCTGGCAAGTTGGAATATACAAACCTTGCAATAAATAGCATTAGGGATTATTTATTAGTCATGATCAAACTTCTCTCCAATTTTTATAATAATATGACTAAGTCTTACTCTTTTACATAACTATTTACTTCAATAATTTGAAGAAATAAGATGATAATTTTTATATTTAGCACACTAAAGTCTTCAAATCTGAATTTATAATACATAAATAAGATCCCATGTACTTGTTAAAGCGGCCTTGAATGAAATTAATACCTCTCTTGATGATGTCTTAGGAAGGCTAACAGTGTTATGATGCACTTTTCAAAGATAAAATTGCTGAATTACTTAGTTTGTAACTACACAGAATTGTTTTTCCTCAAGAAAATAATAGCTTAAGGCTGCTTTGAGCACAAACATCACTATGTAGAAAGAATAATTTTACCAACAAGAAGCCCCATTTGTCTAATAGCAATCAGTTTAGAAATTATTCCAGTTCTCTTGCTCTCTTCTGATGATCGTGTAATCTCCGCCATTATAACAGCCTCCGCCCCACCTCCTATACCTGGCCAAAGAAAAAACATACTTTCTTAAATCATATTAACACAATAAATGATAGGAGCCACTGTAAGCAAATGAAAGAATATTTCTAAGGAGCTCCACTGTAGTTAAGAACCCTAATAACATAAAATATGAAATTCTTACATAGATCAAAATAAAAGCACTTAAAATAGAGAAATATCTGTGAAAGATATTAAAGAAATATACTCAATACTTATATTGAAAATTAATTTTTTCACATATTTTAGCCCCGTTTGAGTGGGAAGTATTGCATTGCTTTTCATTTTTTGGGCATTTTGCACAATGAAAATAATTATTCCGGAAAAGAGCAGTGAAGTAATGATATGGAATTTTGCTGTTCATTTGCTGAATTTGTTTCTATAACAAATAGAATGCTCTCCACTGTTTTGAGAGAAGTGGGTGGACGACTTTATAATGGTAGCTTAGACTTGAAAATGAAATAAACACAAACGTTATTTTGAAATAGGTTAAAGAAATATATGTGTATGTCTACACTAAAACTTCAAATTACCTGCAACAAGACGACTTGCCAGAAGAAACCACACCGAGATGCCCATAAAATACATTATGTTACCAGCAATTTGAAATAATGTTCCCAGTGCTAGTATAATTTTTGGTTTCCTGCTCTTGTCCGACCATCTGTATATGATAGAAAATATCTCATATTATTTCAATTTTCACCAAGAGTACCGCATGCCATGTTAAGACTCGTCTTAAAAAAAACAAAGTTAAAAAGGGGAAAAAACTTTTAAAAAATCTTTCAGAATTACAATTGCATCTCCCCATCATTAGCAGGTACTTCAAGTTTTATGTTGATTACTTTAATCAATTTAAAATAAAATACAAACTTCAATCTATTTTTGTTTATCGGCCATACTGGTCAAGTAAAGCGCTTTACAGATAGTAATGTTTCCAAATAATTGAACAAAAATAAATATTTTTACACGCTAGAGGTGCATGGGCAAATATTTTATTAAACATCTGTCTCATTTAAACGCTTGCATTTGAATTAGCCAATCAGATTTCGTGCACCATGTGATGGCCATTTGTTTAGTAACAGCTGTGTAAGGAATTTAATTAAATAAGAGGATTTAATCATGATTTTTCGGATGTGACAGTTAAATTATTTTGTTGAAAAGTATTTATTTTTTACCTTTGTTTATAATTAGGTCAAAATCAATGGCTTTATACCAGTCTGCGAAATAAGGCACAGGCCCGAAGCCCGAGGCTGGTAAAATCCAATTCGGGCCTGCAAAAATCCAAAGATTGTAAGCCTGACGGGCCTTTAAATTCAGAATGTGTTTTCATATAAAATTAGTTTCATTTTTTCCGAAATAATTGTGAAGTACTTCATCATAATATGTACTTCCAATAAGATTTGCATAATGCATGTATGTCAATCGTTTATAAATGCATTACAATCATCTACAGCTATTGGTTCGAAAATTTAACAAAGTTGGTAAACAGGAAGTGGATGTCGAGTGAAATTGAATCCCACAGTATGAGACCATGCGTTAATGCTGTACAGTAAAGACTGTCTTAGTGACCCCTTGTATATAGCGACGTTCTGTCTTTAGTGACCATAGTTAGGTGCGCCGAACAGTTTTTACTATATATACTGGTTGGGGAGATAACTTCGGCTGGTTGATAAACTCGGCTTTTTATAATTAAATCGAGTTATCGGAATTTTTAATTTAATCAAGCTCACCATCTCATACTATCGCTGGAATTCGACAATATCTGGAAATTTTGTCAAGTTTGGGAACATATTTAAAAAATAACACAGACTTTTACCCACAGGCGCTAGTCACATAATCAAATATTTTACATAACCGGTCTATATATGTATATAAAGATACATAGGCGCTAGTCACATAATCAAATATTTTACATAACCGGTCTATATATGTATATAAAGATACACAGGCGCTAGTCACATAATCAAATATTTTACATAACCGGTCTATATATGTATATAAAGATATCTTTATATACATATATAGACCGGTTATGTAAAATATGTGTGACTAGCGCCTGTGCTTTTACCTGTTTGTTTACAAAACATGCCTATAAAAAGTACGGGAAACCCATTGTTGTGCGCATGTGCAGCAGATGCTCATTTTGAGGTCCGCACAGGGGTACTTTTATATATTGACCGGCTACCGGTAAAGCAGACGACGTTTACTGTATATGTAGATGAAATTCAGACTCACTTTTGTCTTGCTAACTCAGAAAAAAGGCTGATTACACAATTTTAATCTTTAAGTGGAATGGATTGAAAAACTGGTGTCAAATGCTCCTTTTATATATTAATGTGTAGGTTGAATATCACAAAATTAATTTTTTCTTCACTCTGTTAAGCTGAGCAAAAATAAATTTGAATCACTTTTAAATTCTTTAACTACATATTTCGTTACACGTTAATAAATGATAATGCATGTGTTTTTACGTTAAAATGGTTTATATGTTACATAGTACGTTGCATATAAACATCGTGTTATCATAGATATTCATTATACTAACGTAATGCTCAACAATTTTGGTAACAAATATTTTTTATTTGACATAAATGAACAGCAAAGGAATAATAAAATGTCTAAACATGTTATTTTACGTTTTCACTTACTCATTTAAGAAGAAAAGCAAAGAGCCGGAATTATCTACTCGCACGCGTTAAAAATATCCTTTTTACTTACCTCTTCCAGGGCCTCTCAAAATAACCCGTTATGTTTCTAAATATAACTTTTATGGTGATACCGGAAAATCGAAGAGCTGAAGTTTATTATGGTGCAAGATTCATCAGAATACGTAAACAAATAAATGCAAAGTACCCCCAAAACACTGATTTTCGGCCGAGTTTATCTCCCAAACCAGTAAATTTTCTGTAAGTAGCGACTCCCTGTCTAGTCTGTACAACGATCATGATTTAGTCATCCATGAGCCGTGCAATGCAACTTTTGCAAGGGGAGCAGGGCTTGAGCTAGGGGGCGACTTGGGCGAAGAAGTCGCCTTCGGATCAGGGACTTCGCCTAAAACAAACTTCAAAGCGATTTTGAAGTTGCCCGATTTTTTGTTAATGATCTGTCATACTTATTTACGCCACTAGGTCTGTTAACAATTTGTTAACCTCTCACTTACAACCAATTACCATTAATCCGCTAGTTAATACGCGTGTCAGCATCAAACAAAGTCTAATACACGCAAGACAAGAGTTCACTATGTATATCTCTCTCATTATGTATTCATGTAATTGACGAATCAGAACGCGCGTTGTTTCTACGGCAGTTTGCATTGACCAACCGGCGACACACTAATACACTGTTGCTGTTTGTTGACAATTACACAAAATGGCAATAGATTCAATCAATTTTCGCCGATTGCATAATTAAAGACACCTACATATACATAATTGCTGCGGTGTTTTGGCGAGTAAAAATAAACAATGCCGAACGTCTTAAAGGTGTGTTTATGTTCGAAAACTCGATTGTTAAATTTTTTTTTGAGCATTAATCTGTAGAAATTACGTGAAGATTTGTATCTAATGTTTTATCAATACATTGATTTTCGTCAAGTAAAAATACTGATTATACAAAATTAAATGTCTCTAACATTCTGGCTTGTGCGCAAATTGCTAAACAAAAATTATAGACGATGACCAGCCTGACTCATTGCCAATATGGCAAGTGGCACTGCTCTCTCTGCCCTGAATATTGTTACCAGCTTAACATACTCACTACCTGTATACAGTATATGTAAATAGTATATGTAAATATTGTGTTTGCTATTGTTATACATGGATGAAAAGTAGATTTATAGTAGAATTGTTTTATTTGAGGTGTTTCTTATTTCTTTTCTTGTTTATTCCTAGCTTATAATTCTCAAGATGACACCTAATAAATCTCCCAACTTCTCCCTAAAGCCTCGATTATATCCGAATTATGTAGAGACTGTCCACAGTGACTCCCTGTCTATAATAAACTTTTTTCTTTTCTCCCATCGAAGGTCACTGTATACAGTTTTTACTGTATATTAAATATCAAGAGGCTGTCATAATTATAAGTAGTTGCTGAGAAAACTCTTATGAAAATGTTTCCCCGCCTGTCCACTGCCGGACGTTCACCTTACTATAACCCCGGTTTACACCTGTGCAACCCAGCCGAAAAAAATCAGCAGAATTTAATCATGGAAGCATTTAATCATACCTTCCCAAAATAGGTCCAGATATGATTGCAGCAAAACTGTATGCAGAAAGAAGTAAACCAAGCATGTATTCTTGGGCACCAAAGTCTGTCTTTAAATACAGCCACAGTGTTGGTAAAATCACAGCTATGAAATATAAAAAGGAGAATAGCTATTAAATATAAAAAAGAGAATAGTGTGAATATCAGGCACACACAGGATCTGAACCCCGAGCGTCTGTGATATCAGGGGCATAACAATGCATAAGTCAAATTAATTTAATTGACTCAAAATAATTTACTAAAACACCAGTACTGAAAACCTCTTAATGGGGTTAAATACTATTTATTACTTTTTAGCAAACTAGAAATCTGTCAACAGTTTTAAAGACTTTGAGACTGAGAAGAAGAGACTGAGAGTGCAATTTCCGCGTACAAAAATGCAAAATCTGTAATTTTGGAGACGTTGAACTCAATGACAACAGCATTTAAATATCAATTACCATATTCTACACCGCCTATAAAGTAAAATAAACCAAGTGTTATGTAGGAAAGACGCTTCTTCCATTTATTTTCCATTTTTCTTGATATTCTTACTGTACGCGGAAATATGTGACACTTTTACCGGAAAAGTGTAGCTAATTTCCAGAACAGGGCGGTCCTGTTAAAAAGTCGTCACATTCCGGACATCCGAAAACCTTTTATTTGGTCAGGGTATCGCATGGTAAAATTATGCCAGAAACACAATAATAAATAATAATATTTTTGATAGAGCAAGCAGACACGTTAAACACAAAAGAATGATAATAATTTATTCACTTCATTAATAACTTATCAAACTGAACTAGATAAGATAATTCCATTAGAACAGAAAGTCACCTGATGTATCAAATCCTTTCACAGAATAATATTACAGTGACCTAGCTATAACTGCTTAAACAACAAGTATGAAATACAACAAATCCGCATAGAAGAAAGAAACACGAGACCCTCCAAATATAATATATTATAACAATTTATACTGAAAAGCTCATTACTATGTTAATAACAAGTATACACTTTACAGATAGAGCAGACATTATGTACATAAACTTTAACAATACAAGGATCGATCGAGGCAAATTAAAAACATTATAAACAGTGCAAATGAAAAATAACAAAACAGCAAAAATTAAAAACAACACTAGGGTGGGTGGGAGTGGCAAATTTTGAAAAAGCGTCTAATCTCAAACGTGTCTGACAGAACTGTTACAAGAATGGCGCGAAAACTATCTATTTAATTATAAGCACTGGCGTAGTAATACCTTTAACGTGTCATAATATCATTAAACCTATAACCTTACAAAATAACCAATCAAAAGGTCTGTTAAATTCCATAATTAAAAGATATATATACATACAAACATTAAAACAGCAAGCCATTTAAAACCCTTCACCGTAAAGACTCACGAAAAAGGTAAATTATAACCATCAACAATCTATAAACTTAAGATTAATTTTTAAAAGTTATATGGAACATTTGAAGGCGTATAGCTTTAATTTAAAAAAAGACAAACATAAAAAAGCAACTACAAACACTGTACAATAAATATACATTGAAATATAACATTGTGATATCAGACAAACAACAACCCAAACAAGAACAAGCTAGGGTAACGTCTATAGTTACCATTACCACTTGTCCAGAAGCCCTTAAAGAAGTACAACACCTCCTTTAAAAGGAAGGCCACAAACTACATATTATATCAATGAACTATATATACACACAAGAAAACACAAGTTATACCCCTAAAAGCAACAGTAGCTATTGATCAATTCAATAAACACAGAAAAATATATAATATTTTTGTATAAATAACACATCTGCACCACTTGCTGTCCAAAATTTTTTTACCTGGTTTACATAGCAAATTTACCCTTAAGTAAATGTGAAACAGTGTGAATGAAGAAGTTACGTAAACGACGAGTTCCTTCAAAATTTTAATGTAATTCACCATCTCTGACTGCAAACAAATTAGAAATTGGCTCACCGACATGAAAAAAACGGACGGAATGAATGAACAAATTGACATTTACGTTCCTTACATTTAGCCTCTAACCTTTGGTTAACTAATTTGACTTTAACACTTGTTTGAGAATAATCGGCAGGCCTGGGCAGAATGCTAGAGAAAATAATGTGTGTAGGAAAAATATCACGAATGACTCTGATCAAATTGTTGAAATAACTGATAATTGATCTACAGACAATTTATCATTAGAGTTTATATCATTAGTACCAACATGAATAATAGTAAAATGTTTTTCACCAAAGAATGATCCCGCTGAATCTTAGAAGTCAAGCGAACCAGATTGATGCCCGGGAGAGCATAAACTTTTGAATTCCATCTACAAACTTAGCGATGGAATCCGATAAAATGTGAACTTGCACAGTCATCTGTAAATAGAAAAATCAAGAGCTATAAAAATTATATTGTCTCGAACAATTTTGATAAATTTGAAAAAGCGTCTAATCTCAAACGTGTCTGACAAAACTGTAACAAGAATTGCGCCAAAACTATCTATTTTTAAGCACTAGCGTAGTAATATAATTTAACCTTTAACGTGTCATAATATTATTTAACCTATAACCTTACAAAATAACCAATCAAAAGGTCTGTTAAATTACACAATTAAAAGATTTCATTCGTAAACAAAATGCTTCACATGGCTGAAAAAAATGCAGGGAAAACCGTGTGATATTCAATTTATACATGAGGAGATTGGATGAAAATGGGGTATTTTTAAGTATAAAAACCAATTTAGAAACTTGAAACTTGAAAACTTGATTTAACGCCTATTTCTACATATAGAATACATATTCAATGGCGTTTTACAGCTATATACCTTATATGTGCTACTCCCAGTGCTACCATAGAAAGTAACACTAAAATTGTTTTCTGAAGTAAATGAAATATTTCATGAGTCTCTATGATAATTTTGACTTGGGTATTTGCATTTATAAAAGTGTATGTCAGTCCTGTAATCACCAGAAAATTTCAACGAAATGGGGGGGGGGAGGGGGATGGGTGTAGTCCTCTTAGAAGTAATTTTGCAAAAAATTTGGTTGGCTACCCCTATATAACAGGAACATTTTTTATGTGTTAGGCATTTCATTCTGCTAGAAAAATCACCTCTTTAGCATGAAACTCAATTTTAGGTATGATTATCATTAGGGACCATTTCTTATAATGCAAGTCTATGGGAATATCAATGTGAGTGTCTGACCATATGGTGAATTAGATTGTTCCCTGCGCACATCTCTATAATCAATCTCATACGCAGTGATCTCCCCTTATCAGTACAGATATCTCTGCCACCACGGTTCGATCACACAACCTTCTATGGTTTTAATTTTTTTACAAAAATATATATATTATGTACATGTATATAAAATACTTCGTTATATACATAATATAAAATCTTTTTAAAAGAAATTAAAATCACAGAAGGTTGTGGAACCGAGTGCCTATCTGGGTTCGATATATCAGCATTTCTGATAATTTATATCTTTTAGCTTTTGAATTTAATTTTCATTATTTTGTCAATTTTTGATAATGTTTTGATGAACTATATAACGGACGTAAGTACGAAAAGTTAAAAATAAAACAGAAAGAGAAAAATGACATTAGACTTTCTATATGACGGTCGATATTTACATTTGAATTTCGACGTTACGTCATGTGACTTTCATGATCATGTGACGTCTGCGAAGAGGCAATGATTGCATTCTGTAAAAGGAGGTAATCACTGTGAGGAGTTTGTTCTACAAGAAGAAGCATGCGAGAGGTCTTTTTGCTGCTGTGGAAGATTTTTTAATTCGAAAAAAATTGGAAAATAGGGCCTATTTTTGCATACAAAACACAATGAATGTTTATATATCACAATTATTTAACAAAAAAGAATTATTTATATATATTGAATATAGTATCAATAATAATGAAAGTTTGTTTTACACCTCATTTTTAAAAAAAAAAAAATGTTTTGAATGATTATACATGTATGCCGGAGAAATGGACTTTTTTTCTTGGGGCATTATAAGGATACTTTTCTAAAAGGGAACAATTTATGCTATGTCATCAAACTAAATTTAAAATAATGATATACACATGTGTCTTGAGGGGTGAAGTTTCCTCAAAATTCGAGATGTGAAGTGTCTTGTTCCCTATAATATTTACCAAGTGACTTCTGAGTGTACAATATTAAAATAAAAAAGTAAAAACATAAATAAAAAATAAACATTAACACAAGACTTAACAGAACTTAAATGTAAACTTTTGCTGTAACAAAACTTTGTAAATGGTCGTCATTGCTGTCAGCCATTTTACCTGGCGCCCCTTTTTACCATAATATAAGATGTATATCCGTTTTGCATAAAATCGGCAGCCATATTGGAGCCATC
The DNA here is from genome assembly GCF_026571515.1 of Ruditapes philippinarum. Taxonomy (NCBI): domain Eukaryota; kingdom Metazoa; phylum Mollusca; class Bivalvia; order Venerida; family Veneridae; genus Ruditapes; species Ruditapes philippinarum. The sequence continues at coordinate 414,596 of NW_026865725.1, forward strand.
TTGGATTCTGAAGCGTTGTGAAAGCAAAATTGTGTACGATTCGGATTTTTTGTAAAGAAGAGACTATAATACTTGTTCTGGTGTAAGTTTCGGATATTGCCAAAATTTCTGATTAAATCGCTTCTGGCTCTTAGGCTATCTACAAGCATATTAAAATGTGCAACAACGGCGAGCGCCCGCTTGATTTTACACGTTTATGTACATCTGCGCGCATTTTATTTTTTATTTTCAATTTGATTTATCTTTAATAACTAAAGTAATGTAGAAATATGACTGCTATAATGTTCGTACGCATTAAGAAGCGTTTTATATCAAAGGCTTAATTACTTCACTTGCCTTTAGGAGTAAAATTATGTGTATTTGATGCAAAATATTGACACTTGTATTATAACATTCATTATTATGCTTTAGAATAGAAGAATTCATTAAGTATTGTATCATATATATTATAAGCAAAAACGCTATTTAAATTTGCCGTAGCTTTCGGCCTTGCGGCCTTCTTCAGCAGCATTTATTTCACATACAAATATATCAAACAAAACAATGGAAGTGACGTAACGTCAATGAACGACGCCCGCCGTGGCGTTGGTTGCCGTCTGCCGCGTTATTCTTTTGTATTAACTCCATACGGTCTATAGGTTCTTAATTTATTTTTCCACAAATTTTCTATTGTTTTTCTGTATTGGTCATTACCGTATAGCTTTTCCAGCCCCATTATCGAAAAATCTTTAACTGTGTGGTCATTCGTGTAAAAATGCGCCGCTAACGGATCGTTGTACTTGGTTCGTATTCTGGATAAATTTAGAAGGTGTCTTTGGTACAACGTATCCCCTGTTTCTCCAACATAAATATAACGTTCGCAACGCTTACAATAAACTGCATACACAACATTCGTAGATTTGCACGTGATCTGATTTCGAACCTTATACGGGGCCCCGTTCACACCAATGAATGTGTCTGCTTCAATAACGTACGGACAAATCGCACACTTTTTGGATCTGCAAGGAGCACAGGAATTCGGCTGTTGAAAAAATAGTTTATTGTGTTTCTTATGAACGAGAATGTCTTGTAGGTTATTATCTCTTCTAAATGCCGCAATTGGTGGATTCGGGAATATTTCCTTCATTCTATCTGAGGAGTGTAATTCAGGTAGGTGTTTTCGTACTATTTGTCCTACATTCGGGAGCGCTCTGGAAAATGTCAGTACCAAGGGGATTCTTTCAGTGTTTTCTTTATCTTCATTATACTGTAATAGGTCACTTCTTTTCTTACTATCTACTTTATTTAATTCTGTTTCAATATGTCGATCTTCATAGCCTCGTTTCTGTAACTGAGTTTTAATATTTTCTCTATGTTGTTTGTAAGTCGATTCATTAGTACATATTCGCTTAGCACGGAGGGCAAGTCCATATGGTATTGATTTTTTTGTCGATTCCGGATGAGACGAATTTTTATGCAAGTACAGGTTTATCTGTGGGTTTAGTGTATAGGTCTGTTATTAAAATGCCATTCTGAATCTTCGTCATTACGTCGAGAAACTCAAGTTTTGCAGCTGAATATCTTAATTCTAATTTTATTCTTGGATGAAGGTTATTCCCAAGGTCATGGAATGTTTTTAACGACTCGATACCGTGCGTCCAAAGGCCCCAAACGTCATCAACATACCGGAAATACTCAAGCGGAAGTTTATCTGTTATCGTCATCAGCTGTGATTCCCATGATCCAAGATATGTAGATGCGTAATTCATCCCTAATCGTGAGCCAATCGCTGTTCCTTCTGTCTGCGTAAATTTTCTTCCATCAAATGAAATAGTGTTATTTTCAAGGACAGTGTCCATCATATTAAGAACATCTTCTGTGGGTATGTTAGGGTTGGCACGTTGATTTAATGCACGTGCAAATATAAATCTGTGATATATTATATCACTTAAAAAACGCTAATATTGTATCATATATCATCTGAATAAACCACATATTTTATGATATTGTTGAAATTATCTCGATTTACTTACATAATACAAATATATGTACGCAAGAAACGTTTTCTTAAAAGAAGTAATTTATAACATGTTCTTTTATTAAAAAAGTCAAAAAGTCATCTCATAGAATAATTGATGATTAATATAAAAAAAGATGTGTTTATTTAGGTCGAAACTTCCTATTTTGTCATTTTTTCTTTTACGCAATATTGGTTATTAAATCACAAAAATGATTCGTTTATAATAAAGAAGATATCAATACGCAGACACAGGTGTTGCCATAGGATAATAGCGCAATAAAGAATTGGAAGATAATAATTTTCACAATAATACACATCTTTCTGAAAACGAAACATAGAGATGCGATGAAAATAGAGTATATATATATCTTTATGGTTTATATATAAAATTGTATCTTAGCTAAACCAGTTGTTTATGAACCAGGATAAAACTAAGTGTAAAGCAAAATATATTTTTTTATGATAGAATCATAATAAGATATACCTTTTGTCTTTTTTATCTTAAAAAAACTAAGCTTCGAAGCTTTCCTCATTCTCTTGTGAATTTTTCAAAATTCTTTCAATTTCTTGGATCAAAAAGGTTTTAATGTTTTACTTATTCCAGTCTTTGTAAGCACATTATGTGTTGAAAATTGAATACCGCTTAAGCCGATGCTGGGAGTGGGGTTGACGGATGTTGCACTTTTCCATTATCCCTCACGGCTCAGTCAAACCGTGTCTGAAATTTTCATACATTTTTGCTGTATTTTTATAAGGTAAGTTTGTCACGTAAGTTTAGCATATCTATGTACTGTTAATTAAAGTTTATTTTTAACGGTCAAGCTAATTGGTTTACAGTTATCATATGATTGAAGTGTTTTGAAGTTCATGATGTAAACATCCTGTATTTGTTCCTGAAAATGTTTAAAAACTATTTTACAGTCATGCATTTATTCAACTTCATATAACGATTTCGTGCTAAATTAAGCCGGGACAAGAGGTATGGACGATAAGAGTGTGTTTCCTTATTATATTTTTTTTCGAATTGCTTTCCAGACAAACTCTTGTAAGTCTGTTCTGAACACCTTGGGAAATGGTCAGATTGCAAAGGAAATAATTTGATAATCTGCTAAGACATTTTAATTTTATTGTATCACTACGCTGCAGTAAGAAAGCTGGACACATGTACGTTCCTCACACGCCAGGAAGGAGTTTAAGTCACCGCCTGGATTTAAACCAACAGAAGTGATTAATTAATCAGTGATTCGGAATCAGCAACCTTAGGCACTTGGCCACAGAGACCTCTCGCATTTAAGTTAACTCATTAAAACTTAATTATCGACCCAAACACCAGATTTCAGATCGTACTTTTAAAACTATTAATACGATTTAGCATCACGCTACAATTAATGGATATTTTTGTCATGGGAATAAACAAACGGAATAATTTACGACAAATTCTAAAAACTCTATTCTGGATTATTATGCGAACAATTATATCTCACAAACACGTTCTAATCTTTACTGTTGGCACTTAAATTGAATAATTTTAGTAAAATCAATGCATTCTGGCTTAATATTTCTTAACACATTTTGATTCTCGTCGTTTTGATATAAACATGCTTTTTTGGAATTTTAATGCAAGGTATATAAGTCATTCTTCGCTTTTTCATATTTTAAGCATGTATTACATTATCATATTTTATGTACTTTAAACTTTTAAAATACTTTCATTTTTGTTTTTTGTCATACAACTTTGATATTTGAAAATAGAATATAAACTTAAAATAGCAAAAAGGGAATGGACAGACTGATTCGTCCTTTCATGTAATATAGGCATTTCTTTTAAAAAAAGTTTAAAATGAATGTTTGCATCGTTATGCGCTTAGGTAACTTACTTAAATAATTTACTTCTAACATTTTTAATCATTATTTGGACTATGATATTAGTTTTGTTTGTATTCATTGTGATAATTTCAAAAGAAGAATGGGTGATCATGAGGATGAAATATGCAATATAGAATTCTTACAGTAAAATTAACATTTTTTTAGAAATAATTGCGATCTATTTAGACATACTTTGTATCATCAATAAAGCGTCTATTTTCTTTTTTACAGAAATATGCAGATAATATATATAAAATGGTGCTTTTCACATTGAATTTGATGATTACGTGAACCATTTGTGTTTCTAAGGTCACCTTTAGATATATGACACAACTATTGCCTAGCTAAACGTTCATTATATATTATTAACAATAAATGTTAAAAAAAGAAATAATAATATTTACATTTGGATCAACTGTTAAAAATGGAAAGAATTAAAATTGATGTATGTGGACAAATTTACAACGTTTCAAAACAAGTAATAGAAACTGGTCCTCAATCTCGTTTAAAGAGAATCTACAATTCAGAATCCAAAGGGTCAAAGTCGAGTTGTATCATTATAAATCGCACGCCAGAAAGTTTTGCCGCCATTTTGGCGTTTTATCAAAATGGAGAGTTACACATACCGACGACGTCATGTCCGGGTGCGTTCATGTCAGAATTGGAGTATTGGGAGATTTCACCGGACGCCTTGTCAGAGTGTTGTTACAACAGGTAATCTTTAAATTTGATCTGTACGTATCGATATATACAGTCAGAATGCCTAAAACGTGTCATAATAAGAATATAGAATTATAATTAGCTTGCAATTTAAATTTGTGAATTTACATTAAAAATTTCAAAAAAGGAAAGAAATTAACTTATCTACACATATCTTACAAATAAAATTCTTTAAAAGGAGACACTTTTTGATTTCAGCATTAAAGTAATAACGGATAAAAATCTGAAACTCTTTTAACTATATTATCAATTCAATAAAAGAATTGATAAGGCTTCACGAATTATCAAAGCTTAAAGCACATTAAAATATTTATGTATCGCCATTTCGAAGTTTTGGTATGAATTTATGTTTACATGACGACAATCGATAACAAGTACAAATACTCTAGATTACAGAAATTCCTTGACAAACAAGAAACTCTAAGGACATTTAAACAGAAATATGTGAGGAGCAAACAAAGCACCACAGTATCTCCAAAGTCCATTGGTTGTTTACACAGAATCCGAACTAATATTTGGGACACCATCAACTATACAAGACCTTCTGTCCTCGGCAAGGTATATAAAGTATTTAATGAGTTGAATGAAATGTTTCTATCATTTCAGCTTTAAAAACTCACGTAATGGTTTTTTTGTTGTTGTTTTATTCAATGAACAATTTAAATAAAAGCAAAAATATACTTCTTTATACTTCTTTAAGATATCATAGTATTTGATTTTTTATATACTGCGAATTCACTTATATTCGTGGGCATGAAAGATCGTGGTTTTATCAAAACGGGCATTTTCGTGGGTTCTTAAATTCGTGGATTTTCGTTTTCTTGTTAAAAAAAATTCAGTAATCTAATGCAAAGTAATCTTAATCGCCGAACATTTTTACTGACTGTGTACATTTACATGCATATAAATTATTCTCGGTAAGTAACACGAGTATATGTGGATCTTGTAAAAGTCGGTGGCGTCTTTGATGTTTACGGAATAGCATTCGCACAAATACTGATTAAAATTCATATAAACTGGAGCATTTAAAAACAACAAAAGAAAGAACAATAAATCTGTTTTAGCGATCGTATTTTTTATAGTTTTGTGTACTTACGACATTAACATCAAATACTTTTTTTTTAATTAATAAGAGCAAACTGACAATTTCTATTAGCGCTAATTATTGCACTGCCTGGGTTCCCATATTTACTCGATTATGTCAAGTATTCTTGTTAACACAATCAAGTCCTAGTAGACTACAACGATCAAGTATGTATATGCGACATTTGTGACAGTAAATTGAGGACATATAATCGAGTTTCTTTCAAGTTTCTTAAATATTGCAAACGGATTTAATATGTCAATAACCTGGCTATCTGTCTGGACTTTCATCCATTTCATGAAATATCGACCGGAAAAGAGCCGACGCATGTTTGTAATATATAGAACAGAGACAGGGTAAGAAGTATTTGTTGGGATTAAAGTTCGTCGGATCTTAAATTCGTGGATTGACCTACCCACAAAAACCACGAAAATTCGTGCCCCACGAATAAAAATGATTTTACAGTATATATTTCTCTTATAATTATTACATTTACACCCAAATGTTCACGATTTTGATTTAAATTCTGATTAGTGTTGGTAATTTTTGTCCATTTATGTTATACTAGAAGTTCATCTACATTACCTTGTCCGTAAAGTTCTATTTTTGTATACATGAAAATAAGTTTAAAGCACATTGTCATAATAGCATCTGCTTATACAAATGATTTAGCAACTTTAATCATCTTTTACATTAAAGGAACGATTGCAAACGTCAAAATGATTTTTTGTAAATATCACTTATATTTAAAGTGCATTAGACAATATTTTAATACATAATTATATTGATATCACATATTTCAGGTTTACCTATTCGTATCATTTCTAATGGTCCTAACATCCATATTTGTCCTGGCATATAGTACACACTCATCGTTCCACAGGGAAATGACCAACTGCGAGAGACTACAGTACATCGACACAACCGACATTGACGGCTATGAGTTTATTAAACCATACTTGGAAGGGTTATGTACACTAGGTGATGTGCCTGAATTGTCACAAAGTCTGATCAAAAGACTGAACTTGAGTGACGTCGGAAATTTTTCAGTTGTTCAGAAAAATGAAGATGTAGAAGGTGATTTCAAAACTTTCATGTTCACCCTTATCCATAAACAGATAACTGAGATAAATGAAAGGGATGAATCTGAAAATGCTGAGATACCTTATCCAGATTGGCTAGACGACTTTTGGTTTAATAACGATACAACTTTCGAAGATTTTTATGAACCACCACATTTGAAGGTTGGCCATCATGAAGTAAAACCGATTCCACTAGCTGAGGCTTTTACTCTGCAAAAAGATGTTTCAATTCCAAACGTTAAAATTAAAATGTATATACTTATCATTTTAGAGGGTTTGACAACCATTTTTTTCTCTCTAGAAATTTTGTTACGCCTCTCTACATGTCCAAATATCAAGGTATATTTCTTATCAGTGATTGATTGCTCAGACGCATTGTCTCTTCTGGGTTCCTATCTTTATTTCTGTCTTTATTTGACAGTCCCTCACTTACGATACGGAAGTTGGATTGATTATTTGGCTTATTTACAGACATTAAGGTCTTTGCGTTTCTTTCGCTTGGTTCTGAATATGAGAGCTGGAATCGTTCTGGCGTATTCTGTTCGTAGACATATTAAGGATCTGGTCATTTTGTTATTGTTTGTGTTTGCTGGAATGTGCACTTTTGGAACATGCATTTACATAGCAGAAGATAACGCAAAAATAGAAAGCATACCAGACGCTTGGTATTTGTCCATCGTAACCATGACAACGGTTGGTTACGGTGACATTTATCCTGAAACAAAAGTTGGTAGATTCATTTGTTGTCTGTGCGCCGTCGCTGGCGTAATATTGCTTGCTCTGACTGTTCCAATGTTTACAAATCATTTCCAAATGCTATATAACCATATTGAAACTGAAAATGTCATAGAAAAGTACAAGCAAAAGAAAGATGATAATAAAGCACTTGCTACGAAAACAAAATAAGACTTAAGTTTATGAAGAAACAGGAAACCACATAATAGTCAACACTTACTTAAAATGAATTTATTATAGTATGGTTCAACCTGAGTTGTTGATTAAATCGTAAATATTGTGCTTTTGTCGGTCATATATATTTTAATTCAATTTGGTATCATCTAAATTTAACGTAAATTAAAGTGGTAGATACGAAAACATCAGAAATGTATTCAAAAGAATTTCAAAAAGCGTGTTTTTATTTATCAAATACATAAACAAATGTCTATTTAAGACAACCATTGTTATAAACATATTAAAGATATTTATATGGAAAAGGTAGATGTTTTTGTTTTATAACATCAATTTTTGTAGACAATGGTTTTTTTTATGTAACTATTATTTTTTTTAATATTGTCATAATTGAGTGCCCACATACTTCGGGTGTAAATACAACCTCTGACAATCACGTCGTGAAATCGAATCCTTAGCTCAATAAACTAGAGCGTTGTTACTTTTGCTTATAACCGGGAAGTCTAAAGATCCAATCGCCGGCACGGTGGGGTTTTATCTTATGCATTTACATCTTTCTGTTACAAACTGAAAACGTTCGTAAGAATATGCGATGCTGAGTTTCCTAAGTAATAAATTGTAAAGTTATTTTCGCCTATGTTCGACCTCAGAAAAGTGGATGAACATGAAAACGGTTCCGAAGGCTTCATGTAATGGTTTCTTGTTAAAATTTGCTTCTCCTCAAACCTGTCTACTCACACTTGTTTATGGTAAACCCTTTGAAAACTCACAACATGATAGTTTTAATTTGATAGCAAGGTTGATAGCAGGGAAACCCTGAATGATACGGACACGGACTTTGTACTGAACGTAATGAAATACATGCATATAGAAAGTATGTTACTGATGTTTAAAAAAATTATGATAGACATGTCATCTATCATTTTAATTCAATTCGTTTTATTTTTTGACCTTTGAAACCTTTTCACGTATCAGTTTAATTCAATTCGTTTTAGTACTTGATTTTTAAAGCCGTGTCATGTATCATTTTAATTCAATTCGTTTTAGTATTTGATTTTTGAAGCCTTCTCATGTATCAGTTCAACTCAATTCGTTTTAGTTTTTGATTTTTGAAGCCTTCTAGTGTATCAGTTCAATTCAATTCGTTTTAGTTTTTGATTTTTATAGCCATGTCATGTATCATTTTAATTCAATTCGCTTTTGTATTTGATTTTTGAAGCCTTGTCATTTATCATTTTAATTCAATTCGTTTTAGTATTAGTTTTTGATGCCATGTCATGTATCAATTTAATTCAATTTTATATTTTGTATTTGATTTCTGAAGCCTTCTCATGTATCAGTTCAATTCAATTATTTTTAGTTTTTAACCTTTGAAGCCTTGTCATGTATCTTTTTAATTCAATTCGTTTTAGTACTTGATCTTTGATGCCCTGTCATGTATCATTTTAATTCAATTTGATTTAGTATTTGATTATTGAAACCACGTCATATATCATTTTAATTCAATTCGTTTTACTATTTGACCTTTGAAGCCTTCTCGTGTATCAGTTAAATTCAATCTGTTTAAGTATTTGATTTTTGAAGTCTTCTCGTGTATCATATTAATTCAATTCGTTTTGGTGTTTGACTTTTGACGCCTTCTCGTGTATCAGTTAAATTCAATCCGTTTAAATATTTGATTTTTGAAGTCTTCTCGTGTATCATATTAATTTAATTCGTTTTGGTATTTGACTTTTAAAGCCTTGTCATGAATCAGTTAAATTAAATCCGTTTAAGTGTTTGATTTTTGAAGCCTTCTCGTGTATCAGTTCAATTCAATTACTTTTAGTATTTGATTTTGAAGCCTTCTCGTGTATCAGCTCAGATCAATTCGTTTTAGTTTTTGACTTTTGAAGCCTTGTGGTGTATCATTTTAATTCAATTCGTTTTAGTATTTGATTTTGAAGGCATGTCATGAATCATTTTAGTTCAATTCGTTTTAGTATTTGACCTTTGAAGCCTTCTCGTGTATCAATTAAATTCAATCCGTTTAAATATTTGATTTTTGAAGCCTTCTCGTGTATAAGATTAATTCAATTCGTTTTTGTTTTTGACTTTTGAAGCCTTGATATGTATCATTTTAATTCAATTTGATTTAGTATTTGAATTTTAAAGCCTTGTTATATATCATTTAAATTCACTTCGTTTCAGTATTTGACCTTTGAAGTGTTGTCATCTATCATTTAAATTCAATCCTTTAAAGTATTAAATTTTTGAAGTCTACTCGTGTATCATTTTAATTCAATTATTTTAGTATTTGACCTTTGAAGCCTTGTCATGTATCAGTTCAATTCAATTCGTTTTTGTATTTTATTTTTGAAGCCTTGTCATGTATTATTTTAATTTAATTCCTTTTTGTATTTGACTTTTGAAGCCTTATAGTGTATCATTTTAATGCAATTCTTTTCACTATTTTTTTTGTGTTTTATAATTTCAGTAGTTGATGAAGTATATTGTGTGAGTATTGATGACCTATTTTTGCCAAGTAAGACCATCATTTTGATTTCTAAATCACAACAAGTTCTCGATTATGATAAAATAAGCAATCACAGGTGTTAAGATCAAATAATAGCGGAATAAAATGTATGTTGATAATCAAGAACTTTAAATGTCAAACTTTTTAGAGACTGAAATGAGAAATATGATTGAATGATGTCTGCTAGAAAAGCACAACCCATAAACTTTTGTCATGAAAAAAATCTAATTGAATATTTGGACCACACATTTTCATTCAATCTTGGTATCAAAAATAATATGTTATGATAGGTTTTGATACAAGTAAAGGTTGATTTATGCAAAGCAATATTTCCCTTCTTAATCCGTAATATGGTAGTCCATACAAATGCCGGTGCAATGTTGCTATAAACCTTGTTTAATGAAAAACGCGGAATTCGGATGAATAGAAGCGTGGAACTGATAACGGTCGCTGATTGGCTTATCTTCAAGGGCCCTATCAGTTTGAATGGATAATCCCATGGGAATAAACTAATATCATAATTAATATTGTCTTCGGGTAAAAATCAAACGTATAACATCAAAACTTGATTGCTCCCATCTATATAAAATTAGTTCAGAAAATGTTTGACACTTTTTCTGTGTTCTCCGGTTGCAATTTATTAACGAAGAGGACTATTTACAATTACAAAGCTACAGAGTAATAAGATGAAAGCTTTTAACCTTGAAATCGGTGAGGTAGCAAACGGAATGTGTTTATAGGCATACCTTTGTAGAATCAGACATACCGAGGACGGCATGTCCTGGTGCGTTCATGTCAGACTTGGATTTCTAGGAAATCTCACTGAAAGCCTCTACAAAGTGTTGTTCTTATGATAGCAGGTAATCTATATTAGCAAATAATAAGATTTTTTGTATTAAAGAAACATTTAATTTAATGTTTCCATGAAAAGCATTAAAGCCTTAACATTGTCAAAATAAGAGTGAAATATCATATTTCTATAACATCGAAGCATAAGGCTACCTGATTTGTACGAATGGTGTAGCCACCGAGTATAAATCAGATTGCCGAGTATTTTGATTTTCTTTCTCTTTTGTATCATCAGCAAAAATTAAAACATGTTCCCTGTTGCCACAATATGAAACCCCAGAAAAAAGTATCCATCATATTGTTATTTGTGCAAAATGTTCAAGTTCCTTATTTACTCGTATATAAATATGTTTTGACCTTTAATTTGAAACCGTCGAGTCTTTGAGTCTCAGATATATAATTTGTTTGTCTCCCGTTTCAAGTTTTTACGGTGTGAAGACAAGTAAGCATTACAATAATTCCCTACAAATAGATTACAAAGATTTCTAGACAAACACGATATATCGAAACGTTCTTCTCTTTCAGGAGCTACTGGTTGTTTACAAAGATACCGATCCATCATTTGGGAAACCATCAATTATACAAGACCTTATGTCATCGCCAAGGTGAACATTATAATATTGTTACATTTGTGATAAAATATTAGTGCTGTAAAATAAAATTCTAAGAAATCGTATATTTTTCATTAATATGCCTTTAATATATTTCCCTTCAAAAAATTCATTTTCATATTTCATCTAGTATTAGCTATAGTGTGGAAAATTGTAATATGGCTAGGTGAGTTCTTATTCTTAATTTTTCAACTTTTGTTTTGAAAAAAAACATTGCCTTCAAAATTTTCACCTTGCAACTTCTAGTTTAGTACACTTTAAATGAATTTTTACCATTAATAAGGATATTGCCACAACAACGCCAATCGTAGAACATGATTTTTATATTAAATCTTTCATATTGTATACAGATATATTTGAATAGATATTAAAGAGGAAGCTAAGATATTTGTTCATATAGAAAATAATTGTAATGCTAACTTATCATCAAACTGTTAAAACTTGAAATTCTCCCATGACCACCAAATGGGAAAAACAAATTTCATAATTAATGAAAAGTTTCACATTTCAAACATACTACACATAGTAACAATATTTACATTCTAAACCTAAATTATTAGAATGGGAAATTCTCCAGAGGACCTCCAATATGAAAAAAATATTCATAATTAATGACAAATTTTAAAAGCTCCTTTGGGAATATCATATATAAAAGTACAACACATAGGTACATTTTGAATAATTGAATAACGAGGTGATTAAGATTGTAATCGTGTGTTTATAATAGCATTTCATTCATCTAATTCTTAAGTAAATAATTAAATAGGATAATTAAACAGACAAAGAACAGTGAGATCGGTTTAATTGAAACTATAATGTATTCAAGCTGACTTGAGTTCCATCAGTACTGGCTGATTAGTTAGATTCGTTTTCAACACAATCGTCCATATCAAATCTGATTCTTAGGACATTCACATGACTTTATTGTATAAGAACAAATATTTAAACGGAATATGCTCATATTGGTAATTACTTTTTCCACATATTCATAACGTAATTACTTTTATAATTTATCACATTCAAATACTGTTTTGTTGGTTTTATCGTATTAACATTATAAAATTAAAACAATGATATGAATTTACATTATTCGCGAAAACATAATAACAATTATGGAATTATTTAGCTACTAGGTAAATCTTACGTCCTTAATAAAACACTTTTTATATGTTTTTCCTGCTTATTCTTAACGTTGCACCAGACATTACTAATGTATTTGGATCTGTTAAGTCCTTTTTAAATAAAACTACCTATTTATCATATTTCATCTGAATAATAATTTATATGGAGTTTTAATCATTATCATGACTAGATACATTACTTTGAATTCAAATGTTCTATATGTTGTCTACCTATTTTTATGTAACATACTTGCTTCTTTGGTTTTCATTTTTTATGAGAAAAATGTCCAAAAAAACCTTGTTTGATCACTAGATGCAAATATTTTATCCATACGAGCCTCTTCGCTAATGCAGCAATACTAGTTTTTGAAAATTATAAACTTATAACTTATAATCGAAAAATACGCAATTTAATATCCATTTTTTTATACTTTTTATTGATATTTTTTCTGATTCCTATGTCCCATTTTTTCGTACCAAACACTATTTTATAACAGAATATGGCTTTGAACAATATAACCATGAAATTTGCAATTTAGATATTTTAGGAGCTGCCTACAACAAGTTGATAAGTTCTTTACAGTAAGTCAATATGCGACTATTTACATTTTACAGAAAACATGCAAAGAATATAGTATATATTATTTACAAAATACTTTGTGTTATAGATTTAAATTGGTGACGTGAACAGAATGCGTTCCTTTGGATACATTGCAAAGAATTGAATGTTTACAGTAACTGTGAAACAATATTAGAGCCCACAAATAATCTAAAATAAAACAACTATTTATTAAATATTTTCAAACAATACTATCGGATCAATTGTTGAAAATGGAAATAATTAAAATTAACGTCTGTGGACAAATCTACAATGTTCCAAAGCAAATGATAAAAACTGGACCCCAATCTCGTTTGAAGAGAATCTACAATTTAGGATCTACAGAATCAAATTCAGAATGCTTTATGATAAATCGCACACCAGAAAGTTTTGCCGCCATTTTGGCATTTTATCAAAATGGAGAATTACACATACCGATGACGTCATGTCCAGGTGCGTTCCTGGCGGAACTGGAGTATTGGGAGATTTCACCGGAAGCCTTGTCAGAATGCTGTTACAACAGGTAATCTGAAGAACTGAAGAAATAAATTAGACTTTCTTGCATTGCAATTACATGTATTGCTGTAAAGTCCATAAAAAAGCCATATTTGGTCACATAAGAGAGACTTAGTATAAAGTCCGGAATATTACGCCGATTCCAGGCATTTAATAATTTATAATAAAGTAAATTCGTAATTAAGTAACATTACATTAGTTTATAAATCAATCTTATGCAAACAGCACAACATAACAAAACAAACATATTAATTAAGTATCAGTCAGAGAGTCTCCCTTGTTTGATTATAAGACTGGGATATATAAGCATGGTTATTCAATATGACAACATATTTGATCTATCTAATATCAAGTTAACATTTGATAAAACCAGCCTTTTATCAAACGCTCAGATTAAATTACTTGCCAGTCTATATAAAAGATGTATATTTCTAGACGAATAAAACATCAAGTAAATATGAGTCTAACTATGTTTAGTTTTGCTATATACCTATATGATATATACTTGATTCTTATGATATTATACTTCGGGATGACATTCCTCTTCTATTGTTCGCTGTAGACATAATTTACACAAATTTTCATTTCTTAAAACATTTATGTACATACAGTCTTTTTTGACAACCTTATTTCACACGTTTATCTTTTATTTTCAATTCACATAAAACACACTAGCATTTCAAGTCTTTGCTAAACATAGAAGAAGAACTGTAATACGTACACACTCTCCGTTCAATAATATACAGTAAAAATAACTGTTATTATATTTTGATAATGTCAAACATGATTGTGTTAATATCAACAAAACGCAAAACAGTTTTATTTCTCCAAAGTAACATTTGTCTTACAGTGTCACCAAATTGCCAGACATATCTTGCTTCTCATTCCAAATGCTGAAATTTGAATTTGTTTAGAGGCAAGCTATCCATTCCCTGTTTTTGTGCAAACTTCTCTTACCTCAAATGTTTCAAATAATCGAAATCATTGAAGAATAGCTTGTATTGCATCATTTCTTAGCAAATAAAAACATCTTAGATTACAGAAATTTCTAGATGAACAAGAAACTTTGAGTAAGTTTAGACAGACGTATGTAAAGAGCAAAGAAATCCGTAAGCCAGTATCACCGTCAAGTGGTTGCTTACAGAGATTCCGTACTAACATTTGGGAAACAATTAACTATAACAGACCTTCTGTCGCCGGCAAGGTAAACTCAATTGTTAAGTTTTTAAGCTTTTAACACATTTATTCTTCATATCAGACTAATGAAATGTGGCTTGAGTATTATTGTCATTGATGTATATATATGAACGAGATAAACACTTCACAATCGTTATGTACATATTCTAATTATCTAATAACTGATCAATACCATTTTTTACAAGGAATTCGATACATGTGATAAACATCACTATATAAATGACCAAAAACTTTAATATATTCCTCACGAATAACAAATAAACTGATATCTATAAGTCGGTTGTAAGATTGTTGTCTTTTATTTCAGATTTACTTATTAGTGGCATTTATTATGGTTCTCATGTCCATATTTGTTCTGGCATATAGTACAGACCAATCCTTCCACAGGGAATTGACGAACTGTGAGCGTCTACAGTACATGGATTCTAGAGGTATTGAAGGTTATGAGACTATCAAACCATATCTTGAGGAATTATGTATTCTAGGTGACGTCCCTGTACTTTCAGAAAGTCTGATTAAAAAGCTTAATTTGAGTGACATCGAAAATATACTTCTGAGGGAAAGCAAAGATGATGGTGGAAAATTGAAACGTTTTGTGTTTACATTTATTCATAAACGATTAATGACGATGAATAAAGTTGAGGAATTAGAGGCCGATATATCTTACCCAGATTGGCTTGCCGAATACGACTTTGAAAACAGTACAGAAGATAAAAATACATCCTCCTTAATTGAATACCCACAACACCCATACGCAAAAACTTTAAAGCCTATTCCCGTAGCTGAAATATTTACATCGCAAAAAGATTTCATAGTTCCGAATATCAAAATTAAAATGTTTACCCTGATCATTTTTGAGGGTTTGACAACAATTTTCTTCACTATTGAATTTGTGTTACGCCTATCTACATGTCCAAATTTTAAAGTGTATTTCTTGTCAGTGATAGATTGTTCAGATGCACTGTCTCTTCTGGGTTCTTATCTTTATTTCTTTCTCTATTTGATGTTTCCACACTTACGATACGATAGTTGGATTGATTATTTGGCTTACTTACAAACATTAAGATCTTTGCGTTTCTTCCGCTTGGTTCTGAATATGAAGGCTGGAATCGTTTTGGCGTATTCTGTTCGTAGAAATATCAAGGATCTAGTAATTTTGATATTGTTTCTATTTGCTGGAATGTGCACTTTTGGAACATGTATCTACATAGCAGAAGATAACGCAAAAATAGAAAGCATACCAGACGCTTGGTATTTGTCCATTGTAACCATGACAACGGTTGGTTATGGTGACATTTATCCTGAAACAAAAATTGGTAGATTCATTTGTTGTCTGTGCGCCGTAGCTGGTGTTGTTCTGCTCGCAATAACAGTACCAATGTTTGCAAATCACTTTCTAATACTATATAATCATACTGAAACGGAAAATGTCATTGAAAAATATAAGCAAAAGAAAACGATGAATAGAAACAATAGATAAGTATATCAATAATCAGAAAACAACTATTAAACGTTTATCAAAACTGCTTTTAATAACACATTTTACAACATTGTTTTGTCAAATTGCAAGATAAAAAAAGCTTGTTCATGCCGCAATTATATATGTCAGACGGTTAGGCTACTATTGCGTAACTTGTTGAAATTGGTATATATAATTTATGCAGACGCATTTCCGAAAAGCAGTGCGCTGAAATATCATTTGAAATTCTGCACCAATTTCTCCATACTTTACTTTAAATGACAAGATTTTTTATATAATTGCATTTTATGTACGATGTTTTAGTGTATGGAAAACACGTTTATTTAGTGACTATTAACTTGCGAATAAGATATATATGATTGTTATTGTATGTTCTTAATGTGTAACCTTCTTTAAATAAAGATATTTTTTTATTATTATTATTATAAACCGAGTCTGCAACATATCTATATTTTGACGTCTTAGACGTTTTTTAAGGATTCTGTTTTTCTCTCTTTGATTTTTGAGCTCTACAAGGGTTGTCCAAAAAATCGTGCACTTCAGTTATTGTCGTGAGAGTTATCAATAAAAACAAATGAATTATATATCACTTGAAGGGAAAATTTGTCTCAAATAAGAAAACAAAAGAAAAAGCCGAGTAACCGACGTGTCGTGTAAAAGAGTGGTCATTAAGTTTACTTAGTAACGTAATACCGGCGCACGAAAAAGAATTGGGTTAGTTCATTACTGTAATTGTATTAATTGTGTGTTGCTTGTAAAGTGGCATTTGCTTTTTATGTTATAATTTGTTTACTGTAAATAGAGGAATGATTGATGCAAAGAAATTTGTAGTTTTCATTGTTCTTATGCAACGTCCATGTAACATATTCCACCAGTGAACGAATATATTGGACAACCCAACCGGCATTACGGCCGGACGTCTGCCTTACATGTTGTCATCGTCTACTGACTCTCGCCCCTCTACAGAGCGTTTGTGCAATTTAAAAACCAGAATTTAAAAACCAGCCTTTGTGACACTGAACTTGTCTCGCTTTCCCTTTTAATTCTCTGTAGGTATCTGTTGGTGTTAAACCAATATTTGCACAAAATTTAATGATCGTGCGTACTTACAGACGTTAAGAAACTGGCATTTTATCCTAATTACAGTTTTGGCGACCACACACAATTGTTTGTTTACGACCGATACAATATAGCAAATGACGTCATATTTTCTAGTGCCGTTAGGAATACGTACACACACTTTTCCCTGAATTTTACCGTTTATATGTAGTGTTTAAATAATACCATGATGCATCAAAGTAATGAACTAACCCAATTTTTTGTCGTGCGCCGGTATTACGTTACCAAGATAACTGTATAACGATTCGTTTTCACGACATGCAGGTTACACGTTTTTTTCTTTTGTTTCTTATTTGAGACAGATTTCCACTTCAAATGATATATAATTAATGATTTTCTATCAATAACTCTCACGACAATAACTGCAGTGCACGAATTTTTTGGACAACCCTCGTATATAAATGTTATCAATGTTTCTGTTATATATCTGTTTTTTTAAGGACTAACTACTTTGTAAAATATGTTTTTATAAGTTATACAAATAATACTTTGCAAATGTAATTAATCCCATTTTTAAATTGTTGATGCTTTTATTGGTATATTTTTGTTGTATAGAATATAATAACTAACAGAAATATTTTTGTTGTGTTATTGTTGTTGTTGTTATTTTTCTAATGATTCGGACCAACGCTATTGAGTACGTATTTAATTACATATTTGTTACAAAGTTTGTAATTCATAGGTATTGACTCAGGTTAAACTTCTGAAACATGAAAGACAGAACTTTATTTTAAGACAAATATATATATTTTGTCATCTATAAAATACATCCTTTATGCAATACGGATCAATTTGGCAATTTTGCCTGTAAACCACTTACAATGCACACCTCACATAGATAACAATTATCGTTTAAGAAAATAAATGGAGCCTTTGCTAATCCGAGCCCTTCTAATCCAGGATCCTTTGAACGATGTGTCCAGTCCCAATTTTATTCGTTGTATTTCTAATTGTATAAAACCTTTTGTATCCGGAACCTGTCTTTTCCGAATTCCTGACGATTTTTTTATGTTTGTTATTGATTTGCACTGAAATTAATCTCCCGGATCCGAACAGATTTTGTACTATTAACAGGGTTCTTTTTATATAAAAAGTTAGTTTAACCAAGTAAAGAAAATGAATCAAAATCACTTATTGACAGCTATATACAAGAATAGCAAGTAACCATTGATTATCAAATTAAATGTTATCATATTGTGTAAGCTCTCGACCTAACTTCTTTTGTGCACTTCCGCTTGTACAACTTGAATGCAAAAAATATATATGTAATAAAGCAAAATATGATTATGCTAGAATATGAAAAAGTGAAAATGTAACAACGCGAAAAAGGTGACTCACAACAAATCCCAACATATATACATGTTGTCACATTTCTAAATTAACGCTTTATTGCATGTCATATTTTTCTTAATCGCATGGTTGCATTTTCAAATTTTTGCCTTAATTACTTATGTGCACTTTCTCTTGTTAAACCATAACGCAAATATCTGACACTGTTACAAAGCAAAAAATGTTACATTGCGTGAAAAGTTAAAACAAATGTAGCATTGCGAAATAGTATTGGCGAAAGGCGAATGGAAACAGAATTGAAAAGTCTACCATATATATGTATTACACTTGAACACTCTAAAATATCAAAACTGAATATTTACATGACATGTCACTTCTTATAATGTTGCAACCATGCTGCTAAACGGTCATTTTTATGGTCTATTATTTAGTCTGTAGAAAACATATTCATCTTTATTTAATGATCCGATAAATAATCAGATGAGTATTTAACTTTTTCGGCCGGATGACATTTATCCAGCAAGATTCGGAAAATATCCACCCTGAAAAGCTTTTTAAAATAAGATTGACGATGAGAAAACAAATAAATGAAGCGTAAATTTAAGTCAATTATTGCTAATTAACCCTAAATCTATCATGTGACATAGTTTATAAATGTTAAGAACATATTAAATGGTAGTGAAATTTACCACATTCCTGGTGTGCAAAGACTTTCCGGCTTGCATTCAGAAACATTATATCGAATAAGTCGCAGTTTACTTTTACATTTCTTTATTTCTTGTATTAAACATTAGGCAGTCGTGAATTTTACATGTATAAAATTTTATTTTCCGAAGACAATCAGATAAGATAATGGCTATTGAAAATCCTACACACCTACACACGTAACTATTGAGAATTTGAAAATCAGAGACCGCTATTGTGAATAATTTAAAAATAGAAAATTCAGATAGATTCGTGTACATTTATTTTTTTGAAATAGAGCGATCCTTTATTTTAACATTGCAAATAGTTTAGACTTATACAAACAGTGTTGAAATTGAATAAATTGACAAATATACATGTATATACGGACTATATATATATATAATATATATATATATATATTATATATATATATATATATATATATATTATATATATATATATATATATATATCATTTTCATACCAATTTATATATAAATGTTAATAAATATACATGACTATGTAAATAGGTTAAAGCCGGTATGTTATGAAATTTTATGGATCATTCATATCTAAGTAAAAATGAAAAATAGACAAAAAAAATACATCATATATGAAATGATATTCCAATAAAGGAATGAATTATCAAATGAAGGTATAATATATTATATAAAAGTGAATGAAAATGTATGTATTATAGGAAGCCTTTCAGCAAGCAAGAATGCCATTTAATCACTTGACCTAATTTACCTGTCTGTATATACCGTTTTAATGATTTTAAACGGAAAACAACAGTTACGTTACTTTCTTTTTCGTACCGGTCTGTTGTTGATTTTTATTACATCTGTCCCTGGAACTCAATATGTCTGAAAAATTTGTAAATAGTAGAAAAAGTTAAAATTGATATTATTGGCATACAAAATTTAACAAATGATTATCAGATAATAACCAATGGAAACGCAATAAAATACGATATTTTCGATAACTCATTGGATCATCTGCCTTATTCAGCTTTGCAATAAAACGCGTTGATGAGTACATTTTCCTAATTTGATTTATGTTCTGGTGCACAATAGATATATGCTTTATGTTATTGGATCTTTAATATTGAGTCTAAATGGTCATTTGTCTATTATCGTTGATTCAGAAATCATGTGTGATTCATAGTCGTTCGCATGCAAAGATAAGAAATTACCTTTAAGCTGACAAGAAAAACCGGTTAGGTTGGCTGTCCGCCAAGATGTGACCAAACATATGTTAAAATCGGCGTAAGAACCAGATTAAAAAAACAACAAATAACATTCACAGTTAACGATTTTTATAATATAATATTCTTTAATAGTTAAGCACACTTGATCTACAAAAATATGTTGTGTTTACTTAATAATTTCAAGTATTGATGCCCGGCATCCATGTATAATTATCATATGAGGTTTGGATTTTGATGTTTCCGATTTTGTTATTTTAAGTTTATGTTTCAGACATAACCGATTTGATATAACTTTCTAGTTGATGGACTGTTAAATGTTTGCCTTCGTTAATGTCATTACGCATTTTGTCTTCTAATGAATCAATGTTGCATTAACGTACTAGCACTTGGTCCTTAAGGAATTCTTGCGGATGTTTTTGAACCATTACTAGTTTTTTAGAAATGCCATTTTGTATTTTATGGTGTCTGATAATGATATTAGATAATAAAGTTTTAAAAAATATAACTAATATTACAACATGAATCCGTTAATCATGTTGCAATGCTGACGGTTCTGATCATGTCCCGGAGGACTTTGTGTTTATGAATTGTCGACTTACCTTGAAGTTGAAATTCATATTTTAAATGTAATAGCTTTCTGTACCATATCATGAAAATCTAGCCATCAGTAATGGGGAATCAATTCTTCATTCTTGTTAACAAAAAATCAAGTGGAGATTATTATTATTGTTATCATGTTTTCAATGCAAGGACACTCTTTTTAAATGAAAATAATAATGTTTATAAAAATTAGACAGAGAAAAGAGATTGTATGTGTTCCTCTTATTTACACAATTATCGCTAGCGTTTACAAACTGTCATGCTTTTTTACGATCTACAATGTCAAATGTAAGGATAATATAATCCCGGTAAACGAATGTGAGATTATGACCGAATCGTTTCCTAGCAACAATTCTTAAACCTGACTTTGTATGTAACTAAATATGTAACAAATATGAACTTGTCTTATTGGAAACAGATGAAGCTTTCCGCAAATCGCTGGGATACATATATATATAAAGTCAAGTAATTTCATTTTCTACGTAATATTGATAAGGTTCGCTGAAAAAGCAAAATTCAGAAAAATTGCAAAAAGAAAACGCATATTCAAATAATGGACGACAGGATTAAAATCGATGTTTTTGGACAAATGTATGCTGTTCCTAGGGAAATTATTGAAAATGGACCATCATCGCGATTGAGGAGAATGTATAAAACGGGTTCGTCCGTTTCTAAGTCTGAGTGCATCGTAATAAATAGACCAGCTGAAAGTTTTGCCGCAATTCTTGGGTTTTATCAAACTGGTGAACTGCATATTCCGACGACGTCATGCCCGGGAGCGTTCATGAAAGAGTTGGAATACTGGGAAATCACACCGGATGTAGTTTCAGATTGCTGTTACAACAGGTGAGTTGATATGACATGTAAAAGGGGCTATGCATTATTTTCTCACTTTAGATGGTTCAGATCCATCCTGCCAAAGACCTTGTGCTATTTAATTTTGTTTTGTTTTATGTCAATAATTCGATTATTGAGCCAAGGTTACTTCTCATGTCTAAATTATTTGTCGAAGTTGTCAATTTTCAATCTTTCTGTCAGTGTTTCACGAGAATGATCTTTTTCCTTTCTTAAAAACAAGTTCAATTTCTGCCAGGGTGATTGTCAAATATGTGTTTTATAATGTTGTGTTTGTTGATTTTGAACATTTAACAAAACCTGAAGTTAACAAATGTAAAATAAAAAGCTTTATAAATGAAAGAAAATGTAAATGTAGCCTTCGATAAAAATAAACATTGTTTGAATTGTCAAATGAAGCAAAAGTTATATGGCCAAAGATTTTTATTCAAATTTTGACATGATACCAACTTTAAAAACTTTTTTTTTAAATAAATACATTTTACGCCATTTATGCCTTTAACTTGTAAAAAACTGTGATAACTTGAGATTTTCCCACTCTGGAATCATAATTAACTTGATTATTTGTTATAGTAATCAATATCAGCGCATGACTATAGACAAGTTTCTCCGAATAATAACAAGTAAACAATTTTAGTAACAATACCAATGCACTTTTTCTGCCTGTTCAATGTATTCCTTTCTAGAAAATAAGGATGAATAAGAATTAATAGATTCAGTTGTTGTTTCCGTGTTACATACATAGCAAAAGGTTACCATAATATAAAAGTGTGTACTAAAAAGTAATGTTTTGATAAACGACACTCTTATCGAAGTGAGATGACGGTCTCCATGGCAATAAAATTCTTTGAATATAAAAAGTCATTATGACGTTATTTTTAAGGCTTAAATTTCATAAAAATATAGGTTCTAGGTAAAAAGCAAATATATCATAAGAAAAAATAGTTGTATTTTTTTCTCTAAAAGCATATGTAATTCTTTCTTCATGTGATTTCGATAACAGTATGTAAAAGCAATGTAAAGCAATTAAATTCAATTCTATAATTGTGCAATCTGACTTTACCACCAGCCCGACTGCTCAGTCAGGTGAATTCAGATATATTAAAACAAAAAACATGTTAACATGGTTCCAAATCCAAAACAAGTTCTTAAGGCATTTTTTGCAATTGTTTAAACTGTGATAGAAATTATCATTCTTTGGGGAATTAGGAAAAAACACTTTCAAATTGAATTTTTTATCTACAATATATAAGAATAGTTTTGTTTTGAAAATAAATTCGCTAATAAAAGAACATTAAAAGTCTTCTCTGCGAATTATTTATAAGAATCTGGAAAAAGGGGGATCTGGAAAAATGTGCTCTTCGTAAGCATTAATCACAGTCAACAAAATAACACGAAAACTGCAGACTAGGTTTGATTGAGTCTGTACAGGAAGGATAATGAAAAATGCAACATCCCTCACGCCCGCTAGCAACGGCCTGAGCAGTACTCAATTTTCAACACCTAAAAGTGCTGTGCATAATCAATGTTCCCGAAGAACAAGAAAAAAATGTCACAACATTGGAGTTAAGTTCTTAAAACAGCTGCCACACACCACTTGACAACTGCTGTTGGAAAAACGTCATCTCTCGAAAGCATTATTCACAAAAAAATAAGATGAAATCTGCAGACTCGGTTTGATTGAAAACTGTTTTTAAAGCAAACATACTAGAAATATGTCAGGATATTGCACACATTTCAATGCTATGTCGTTTTTTGTTGGCTTGTTATTATTGCTTTCACTCAGTAAAACATATGTACATATGATATACACCATTTTCACGTAGCCTGGCCCACTCTTGTAAAACCAGTATTATATCATTCATTATTATTGTAATCGATCTTCATTTCTTTGCAGATTACAGAGTTTTATTGATGAACAGGATACATTGAGGCAGTTCAAACAAGTCTCTGAAGATAGATCTTGGTCTGAATCGCCACTCGACTCGTACAGATGTATGAGAAGAATACGCGCTAAAATGTGGGAGATTGTCGATTACACAAAACCTTCTCTTTTGGGAAAAGTATGTGATATTTGTTCTACATGTATATGTATGGGTATCATAAATACATAAATTGTTTGGTAATCAAATATGGTAAGATAAGATAACGTTTTGCTTATTAATGAGGTAAATTATTAATCTCAAGACCGTGGCTAATGAATAATAATATCAATATGACTACGTCAAGTAATCGGCAAAAGTATGGAAAACGAATTGTTATGCACTAAGCTGCATATAAAGTAAAAACCTATAAATTCAGGGACTCGATTCATTTCAAGGCTACAGAAAAACTTAAGGATATTAAAACAAAATGAAATGGAAAATAACATGCACGAGATTCCTCGCAAGACTATTATTGTTATATTTCTGCTTTGCACAAACTTAGATTATAATGAAAATTGTATTCAATCCAACTATAAATCTTTTAAAACAAAATATCAAAATGTCTCAAAAGATCATTATACGGAGGCTATCAAGAAACTTTTTTTTTCTCCTAGTAATATGACATACCTTATCAAACCAATCCTTTCTTCTATAAAATGATCTGCTTTCATTTATTCATTAACTTTATAAATAACAAAAATATCGTATATAAATCGAATTTCTACAATTAAGTTACAACAACAAGTGAGTTTGATTTTAAAAAAAAAGTGTGGTCGTAAACATACTATGGAACGCGTCCAATCCTTGTATATCACTATAATACACAACATCTTATCTTCTTTCAAAGTCCAATTTTGTTAAGTTTCACCCAAGCTTTTTCATTTGACCAAGGAACATAATTTTTGTCATCTCTCTTTTTGCATTATAAGTGTTTGGTTTGCTTAAAGACGAAACAGTTTAAATATGGAAATTTATCTTATCTAATCTTAAAAAAGTTCAGTTTCAAAAACATATAAGCTAAAGAAAGACAGTGTCAAAAGCCATTGTAATTTATATTTCTAAGTTTATAGATTAAATATTTCTTTTAAAGTTAAAAACAACGAAATACTTTTGGAAACGAAGTATCGATTTTCAAGCACTGATTATGATATTTATGTTGAAATTGTTAATGCTCTATGCATACATGTGTAAAAATGAAATAAAGACACAAAAATAATACCTTGAAATAGCATCTGAAACAATGATTTCATGTAAGCAGGTCCATTATGGAGATTTTTTTT
Organism: Ruditapes philippinarum; assembly: GCF_026571515.1. Classification (NCBI taxonomy): domain Eukaryota; kingdom Metazoa; phylum Mollusca; class Bivalvia; order Venerida; family Veneridae; genus Ruditapes; species Ruditapes philippinarum. The sequence goes on from NW_026865725.1 coordinate 440,108, forward strand.
CTCAAAATGAGTAATGATAAAACGGATAAACCGGCTATTCAAAACTCTAGTGAAATTATATTGCCTCGAGAGCAGTAAAAACAAAAGGATATTTGAAGAATATTAAAGATTGTGTTTTGATATGAGTCTTTTCATGAGACATAAATGCTCCTTTCGTTAAATATATTGAGAACATAATCCCGAAAAAAAAAGAAAAAATAATTAAAACATAAAGAAAAAACACAGACAGACATTGAAAGGAACAAACGAAGAACCAACTAATTATGCTTTGAAAAGCATTTCTGTGATTTTAGCAAAGTCAGCAGTATGTTATATGACACTACAGTCAATTCAAACATTTTTTTAACATTGTCAACTGGAATCAATTTTGAAACATTGTAAGCGCGTATATTATACTATATTTCTTCAAAATCTAGAGTATTTAGCATAGTTCCGTATAATGAATGCTTAGTAAATTAATCAATCATATGATATAAACAAAGAAAACTTTATTTCTACAGATATACTTCGGTTTGACACTACTGATGATATTGCTTTCAATATTCACGTTGGCATACAGCACGGATCCAGGTTTCCAACGCGCAATGACCAACTGCGAGCGTTTGGAGTACATGAAATCATCTGACATAGAAGGCTATGAGATGATGAAGCCTTATCTTGAGGAGAAGTGTGACGACGAATTTCTACCAATGCCAAATGAAACTGTTTCAGACAGTTTTTCCCTTCAATCTGATAACGAAACAAATCCTGAAAGTGATTTCAAAGTATACGTATTTAAAGTCATACGTGAAATCTTACATGAAGATGAAGATGAAGAAACCGCGATTTTTGATGACAACTCGCGTAGGAGAACCTCTATGATAAATGACACAATTGATGCAAACAGTACCGATTTTCTTGATTTTTATAACGGGTCATTAAGAATGCTACCACCGTTAATGGCTGGCGTACCAATGCCTCAGATATTTGTTGAGCTAAAAAATGTGCAAGTCCCCGATATGAAAACACGACTGTTTATTATCGTCATAATGGAATCCGTTTCAAACATCTTTTTTACTATTGACACAATTTTACGTTTGTATTCATGTCCTCGTATAATATATTACTTTTTGTCGGTAATCAATATTGCAGACACAACGGCGCTAATTGGCGCGTATCTTCATTTGATTTTATACTATACATACCCTCACTTACGCTACGGCAACTCCTGGATAGATAGTTTAGCTTATATTCAGATGTTGAGATCTCTTCGACTGTTCAGGATTGTTGCAAATATTCGAGCAGGAAAAGTTCTTGCTTACTCTGCACGCAAAAACGTCAAAGACCTTTCCATACTGATATTGTTCCTAATTGCCGGAATGTGTACCTTTGCGAGTTGTTTTTACATCGTCGAAGAGAAAACTACAATTGAGAGTATTCCAGACGCCTGGTACTGGGCTATCATTACCATGACAACCGTTGGATACGGTGATATCGAGCCGAGAACCAAGATTGGCAGGCTATTGGCGTGTATTTGCGCAGTTGTTGGAGTTCTGTTATTGGCACTTACCGTACCGATATTTGCAAACCATTTTCTTATTCTATATCAACACGTGGAAACGGAAAATGTTGTCAAACGTCTTGAAAAGAAAAAGTCTACACAAGTAAAGGCCGTCACAGAGGATAAACGGAACAATAAAAAGAAAAACGAGAAACGGAAAGCATTTAACATCGTCTAACAATTTTAAGTCTTATACATGTATGTGTGTTTGATAGTCTTGTTATACTTAGAATGTCACATTTTGATTATAGTTTGGATCTTATGGAATGGAGGTATGGAAACAAGATGTTTGGATTAAAACTTATGTAAATAAAAATAAGTGTGTTTATTTTTATATTGTTTCTTTTAACAAACATTACAGACTAAAATACAGACATTTACATTGAAAGACAGAAAGTTTGTTAATATTCGAACGAAATCAAAATAATTAGATCATAATTAATTCATGTAAAGGACTTCCCGATAGTTCAAAATGACTGTTTTAAATTGATAATAATAAGTCATATTTGGAATTCGTCATCATTTTAATCAATGAAATGGTATTTGTATAAACAAAGAATTCTAATAAGATTGTGTGGTATTAAAATGCTCGAGAAAGGATCCATTGTTTCAAAAAAATTGAGGAGATGAAACAATTTGTCGGACAAACGTCGTTTGATTTATTTATTTTATTTTTTGATGAATGTTTCAACAATACTTTTAACGTATGATAAACTGGCTAAAGTGTCAATGAAATTTATTGTTTAACACTTAATCAAAGCGTACGAGAAAACTTTTTAAAAAGTGGAAGATGGATTTCTGTTATGATATTGTTTGAGACATGAATTGTTTTGTCATTATGGCTATAATTATTGTGTCGAACCATTATGTAAATTGTATCATATTGTATCTACGTTTTGTATTTTTGTCATCTGATTTAGAATTAAAATAGCATTTTATCTCTTTACATATCATCTAAGCTGTAAGTTCTGCTCTTAAAGTGCAACGAAATATCCAACATGAAAAACATTTAAAATGAAATTATTTGTTTGCTCTAAATAATAAATTAAACAATTTTGAAACAATTCTCGGTGAAAAATTTATATTTAAGCAATATAAAAATTGTTTTTAATACGTTTTAAAAGTACAAATACTTTGTATCGATGCTATTATGCGTTTTAACTGTGTTATGCTGATAAAACGCTTGCCGCACAACTACATCAATAATGGAATCAGTATTTCGTATATGTGTTTAAGATATGTATATTTCTGGAATAATTGTAACAATAACGTAAATTATAATATATCAACATTAGGCCTTTTTGTATTCAATTTACGACAGTGAATCACTATTGACAATTTATTGTTTGCCAAAGGATTTAATAATCTCTAAGTATATATCTAATTTTCTTAAACATTTAAAAATAACTTTGTTTAAATGACATTTATGTGAGTACCACTGAAAGTGTCTGTTGTCACCTTAATCATGTTTAAAATATTCAGCAATGCAATGTAACATAACGGAGATATTTTGAAACATGAACAATTATATATTGACCCTGTCTCAAACAGTCTCAAAATAATTCGACAACATTAACAATTTTGAAAAAAATATCTGCGAGTACAGGAAATCACGTAGGTATTTAATACAATATATAAAATTGTTATTCTAATCTGTTATTAAAATATACAAAGTGCTTTGTGACGATGTATATATGTTACATGTTATATGATGTATGTTAAGACTACAAAACGTTGACCACAACTCATTAATTGTTGTTGTATTTTGTAAATGTGTTTGTAAGATATGTATATTTTGCTGGAATAATTTGTAAAACATATTGTAAAAAATTAAGTATATGAACTTACCGGACAACCCCTATATATGTAATTCATATTTTCACGTACATGAATCACTTTTGACAAAATATTATATTGGTTTTAGCAAAAGTTATTTTTCAAATCAATCTTACCTAAGATATATTTATTTTTATCTTAAACATTTCACAAAGACACTTTGATTAAACAGTGATTTGGTTGTAAAGAATATTACTATGATAAAAAACACTAAACCTTCAATTTAACGAATTCCTGATAGATGCTTGTCTTTGAATTCAAAATGATTTTCAACATATTAAATACTTTATAAATAAAAATATGTTTTTTATTTCAAAACTGGGACAAGCCGGTCGGTAAATGTGTGATACAATTTGCAAGTACCCAGTAATTTCTGGTCTTAAGCGGCCTCATGATTCCGGTAAATAACGGAGGTAAACAGAAATCAAGATGAAAACTGACGTCCTACGATAGAAGAAGTCCATACCTTATTTTGTATTCTTATTTTTGCGTAATAACACCTAAGCATTTATTTTCACTCTTATTTTACAAAAAGAAATGATAATAATATTGTTCAGTTTTTTTGTTCTGCACCACACACAGTTTTATACGATATGTTGTTTTGATGTTGTTTTCAACAAGAATTCTGTTTCTCATAAAATCACTGAATATATGTAATTGACTTGTATTTGTGTTTCTCATATAACCTCTATTTTAGTCAAATAATCTGTAATTCTGACTGATTTGTTTCGCCGATTTCAACACAATTTGGTGATATCTAAACGGCCGATCAACTATGTGGCTTTCCTAGATAACTTACTTGTTGAATCAGCGGTAAAATACAAAGGACCATTAAAAAAAATGTCCAGGATCAATTGTCACGGTATATGTTTGCTTCGTCCGAGGAGCGAAGAAGCGATACCTTGAATAAACATACGATGTTCACCTGTTTTCCTCCTTATTGAGTTCATACACTTGTTACTACACAGAGTGTGACCATATATTTTATTTGCAAGTAAATTTTAACGATATTGTATAAAATGTGTTAAGTTGTTTTATAACATAGTCTTTAATATATAATTATACACTATTTTACTGATAAAACTGTTATATTACACTTTAAATCCCATTTTCATAATTTTTAAACATAAAAAAGTATAAAAATATATACAATAACATTCATTAACATGTTATACTCGTACAAGAATTCAAACATAGAAAATAAAGGTCATAATTTAAAGATAGGTTAAGCACATAGATTGATGGTGTGCATCATAATATATACACATTTTCATTAAGAAATACGAAATACACAGTCACATGTCTTTTTTGTGACAAAAATGCTGTGAGTCTTTATACTTATGGTCTAGAATTTACATTTAATATTAATATAGTTTAGTTTTTGTTGTTTATTTTTCTATTTATATTTTTGTTTTATTTTGATTGTTCTATGTCACAAACAGATTATGCGTTTATATGATGTGATGTCATGATGTTGTTTTCATCTTAAATGTTCAGTAATTTAAAAAAAGACGTGTTTTTGTTGTTTTTGAGTCTTAATAAGTCACGTAGTGTTACAATATATCTTGCATACATTTCATGTTATAAGAGTTTAAAACTAAGTCAAAATATATGTTGTGCAGTGTGTCATATTTCATATACTTTGGTTTAACTATCCACATCAATTTATGAGGCAAATTGCACTCATCTGGAATTGTGGACTCAAACATATTGTAATCAAATTTAAGACTAAAATAGCAGAATGTCGCATATTTTAACTAAAAATGTCGCTTTGGTAATGCTAATGAATCATCTCCTCAACCCATTTATAAAAGAAAAAGGCAGAATAACTAAATGTTGAATTCTGCTTAAGCCGGTACTAGAGGACATGGACGATAGCATGCAATTACCACTACCATCCGTGAAACTGAACCTGCAACATTTTCAAATTTGCCATGTTGGGCTTTCTTTAGAGATTCTGTTTTTCTCTTTTTACTATTGTATCACATATCTGGCTAGTCTGTATTAAACATTTTCATTACGAAATATTTGACATTATTAATTTTATTTGAAATAATTATATAACATATTTATTTATAATTTGAAACATTTATAGGTATATGTTTGGTATTTGTATGCATTGCATTGTATATTATACATTATAATATACACTTTTGTTGTTTCTTTAAAAATACATTCCGAACATGTACAGATCGCAATCATAGACAGTCAGTTATGTCACGTGAACGTGTGTCATGTGACATTTATATTTTCTTCCATAAGCCCGAATTGTCCAATAGTTTTGTTATATTTATAACGAGCGGTTTATGGTCAGTCGCTTTCAAATGCTTAAAGTGTATTGGCTGTGAATTTGTGCATATATGTAACAAAGCCGTCCAATTAATATAATTATTTTGATAATTGGTAGCGTATACAAGCAAAACACAGTAAAAGCTAAATCTCCGACAACAAAGTAATAAAGTACAAATAAAAAACACCCAGTCATAACAAAAACATATATTATCCGAAATTATCAAATATGATATATCGTTATTGCTTGCTATTTCATATAACAATTCCTGAGCTCGGGAAAATGTCAATAAGAGCACATCTGGTGAGGTTTAGAAATACACACGTGAAATAGCAGCAAATTGCAGTTAATAGATTAAATATCAGATTGATTGCGAAATATTTCCATAAACATTTGTCTTCGTCTTATACTTCAACATTGATACAGAAAAGTTATCTTTATTTATCAAAATATATCAATATGATTTTAATGCAATATATCATTTAACCTTATTTCTCCTGAGGCCAGTTATGATTTCTCATAAATTCCTCAAACAAACAAATATTATCATTTTAGTTAAATAAAATTATACTTTATACATGAAAATGAACTTAGTTGATTATGTTATTTATATTTCTATCTTTGCGTATGACAATGTTATAAGAGAGACGAATGTTTTTTCGTTAGTTACAACGGCTAGTATTATGGGTTATCTAGGTAGAGCTTGTCGTTGCAAATACATGATGTATTAACAGAACACCGTACTAGGATATTGCAAATTATTTCATGCTTTCCAGTGTTTTATTGTAATAATTATATCAGATGCTTATATTCTGATAAACTATTAGTGAAATTTATAAAATATAATTTTCACTGTAGCCGAACTATATCTGAATGCGTATGAAAGGAAAATCATAACTAAATGGAATAACAGGCAGAAACAAATGCCATCATGCGAAAATTTGCTTATTTACGAAAAGAAAGTCGATGTCACCATACATAGTGTTAAAAATATAACAAGGTAAGAGAAATTTTACAGAACTATATTTCAAAATTGATGATGTGATATCATGATGTGATGACGTCAAACAGGAGAATGCGCGACGTTACGCGGCAAAATCAGTAAAAATACTTAAAATCACTAAAAAAACATGAGATAAAAAGAAAATTTATTTGTTTTACATATAAGATTGAAATATATTTCATTCGTGAACACCAGTTCTTATATTTTCACTCGTGGCTACGACACTTGTAAAAATATTGCATCTGGTGTACACTCAGTGAAATTATATTTCAATCTTACATGCAAAACAAACAAATATCCTCTATAAACTTTTACCTGCATCAAGCATTATGGTAATACAAGTTATAAAATGAACGCTCTGACAAATGTTCTAAATAGGTCTTTGTCAAAAAACATACACAGTTTTACTGATGAAAGTTTAAATTGTGCCAATGTTCATAATCCAGGTGATTTGTTTTTATTTAAAATATATATCCACATTCAACCATACGTTACGGTTTCAATTATAACCACCAGTTCTATAATACGAGAGTTTTGCGAGAACTTCTGTCATTTTGGTCTCTATTGTCGTATTCTTTGAATCTTAAAACGTTTAACTGTATTAAGGTAAAATCCAAAAATGTATTCCATAATTTCTTTGTTTGTATTCTTTCCTATTTTTCTATGATCAAGGTAATTAATAAGGAGTTACATGTAAATACGTTAAAATGTTAACTTTTCAAATGATAAAATATACCAAACGTCTGACAATGTATATTAAATGCTGTACTTGACTTTTTAGAGATTCAAAGATTATATTTTTTATAAATGTATAGTAATATTGTATACCATCAACTGACAAATGCAATGCTTAATGTTTCTGAACCCATCTGCGGATGTTTTGAAATTCAAAGTATCACCAGTTTCATATTTAAATGTTGAATTCTGTTTAAGCCGCATGCCAAGGGGTGTGGACGGTAACATGCACTTTCCAGTATCGTCCATAAATAGGCTAATTAAAACCGGGCCTGTAACATTTTAAATTTTGTCTTTCTTGGCGTTCTTTAGGGATTCTGTTTTTCTCTAATTTATGTAGGTTAAGAACTTCAGAGTAATGAACAATTGGAAACTATCGCTTTTATAACACCGTTTTTTATAAGTATATGATCGAAAAGATGGGTGATTATAATTGTGTAAGCCGGTGCAAGAGGCGTGAAAGATTTTGCACTTTTATATTATCTCTCATGCACAAACTCAATCAAATCGAGTATGCAATTTGAATTTACATATAATATTGTTAATTTCAATGCTTTCGAGAGATCACCTCTTGTCTATATTTTTAAGCTGCAGGTCTGTTCAGCAAAAGAATCTCAACACTCTCAATAAGTTAAATGCAGTTATAATCTTCTTAACAGCAGATAATAAAATATAGGTGTATTTTTTTTGTCAAATAGAAGTGAAGTGATAATTGGAACAGAAAATACAAAATGTCCTTGTGCGTTCAAGAGAACCTTTAGCTCGAAATTATTGAAAGTTTCTTTTATTCTAATTGACCAATTTTATTTTCAAATGACTTGTCAATCTTGTTAACAACTGAACTGTTCTTCATTGGACTAATATTAATGTAAAACGATTGATGTCAAAAGTAAACTTTACAGGCATGACGCACAACGTCTTGTTCCACCGTTGTTTGGATAATAAGTATTTTTGGCATATTAAAATGCAGATAAAATCCTAATGTGTCATGCACCTGGCCCGAGTCCCTCAAGTTATTGTTTTTCAGTTTCAATTTATTAATGTACAAGTTATTGCTAAAACAAATTCTGTGCTCAATGCTTTATTTATGTTGTTAAGTACGAACAATAAATATCACAAGGAAACCTATACCTCCTCGTTAGGTGTTCTATATAATGTGCAAAAATATTACATGAGCACCTATGATTTGTCAGGCGTTATTAAACATATCAAAATAGCATCATATTCATCGCAATACCTTTTAATAACTCACGAATCTTTATTATAATTCAATATGGCATGTGCTATATGATATCATCTAACTCTTATTTCACTGAATGTCTTCGAAAACAATGTTTACATTTTATATCACCTTTTATGTGTATTACACGCTGATGATATTCTTCGGTTTTGATATATAATCGCTATCATAATTCTTTTTCACAAATCTTTATGACAACGCCTACCAATAAAACAAAATCTCTAGATAATAGTTTGCTGATAGAACACATGTTCACAATTTACGTTGTTGTAACTTATTACTATGTGTAGAGAGGTACTGTAAGGATGAATAAACCATAATCAACGAATAAGCATTAACAATTCTATACAGTTACTCAGAAGATTAACGAATAGTGGTTGATGCTTGCATATACTCAACATCCTTTTTTCATGACTATGAAAGCAAAACTCAATTACATATTCAAAACATGTTAATATTTGAAAGTAATATAATAGCATACCTTTCTCATACGAGAAAACTATTTTAAGCATAATTTGTATTCATACTTTTCTATTTGTACAGTACCTATATAACGAACATTTCCTTTAAACAACAGTAAAACACACGAAAAGTAGCATGCATATAACATATGAGATAATCGTTGAAAAAGAAAGTGTATGAAAAAATGACAAAGTTATCAATTCTAAAGTTCATAAGTCAAAAGGATTAAAAAATAGATAACGACAACGAGTAGTTCCAGTAATTTAATGGAATCATAAAAGACATATAAAGCATCAATTACAATAAAACCATATTCAATTCATTTCAATAAAACCACATTCAATTCAATTAAGAAAAGTAATAGATGCTTAAATGCACATTATGCCTCAGAAACGAATAAATGCTTATGTTTTAAGAAAAGGAAACATCAGTTTATTGACTTGTCTTCCAAAGAAAGTAGTATTAGTTTGATATTTGTATTCTTTAGCATTCCGTCGGTTACTTCGGATGATTTAAACTAGTTTCACATTATGAATGCATATAAGCACGAATAAACTTGATGAAATATAAAAATGCTGAACGGTGTTGAACAGATAACATTTAGTTATAAAAACGAAATATAAACTAAGCAAAACGAGCATAAAAACGTTTGCCAAGCATTATAATATACAATTTACAATATTGTAATATTTGTTCGTTTGTGATGTGTGTGTGTATGCGTGTGTGTGCGTGTTTTGGTGTGTGTGTGCGGGTGCGTGTGTGTGTAAGTTACATTTCAACAACATCAACAAAAAATTAAAGGACGCGCAACAATGCAATTACTTTGTCATTTTGTCGATTTACGTACTAGTTTTCTTTTATAGTTTTCGAAAAGTACTTCTCTGCCTGTCTTCTTTATTCTTAAAAATATCCAAGAATTTGTCACTTCTTGAACTTCCTTCCATTCATTTACTATACGTTTTCTTAAACAAGTGTGTGTAAACACAGTTAAGCTCCATTTGCATTTTCGCAAGTTTTATCACTATTTAAATGTCAAATCTATTGATGAATTCCAGGAATTCTTTTAATTAATGAACTTTTAAAAAATGTTATTTTTAATTATCAGGTCTGGAAATTCTTTGCTCTTCCATGTTTTCATTTACTATCGAATAATTCTTATATATAAACTAACTGTTACCAATTTTTATCAATCTCTATCGTTTTGTGTGGTTAACACCTCTATTACGAGGAATTGGCTGATTATTTTATGTCTCCCTTTTTCCTTGCAATATGTTCAAATAATTATTTGGTCATTAATTAATAAATTCGGGCCTGAACTTCTTGGAATAATTCCTGTCTGCGTCTTATTATTGTCTCTCATATGAGCTAAGCAGTGACGTTTTGACTTGTAATTAATAAAATGAAAAGAAAACAAAACTAGAATTGCTAGACGATAAAGAATGCTTTTCGTGTTTCGGTGTTCTCGATATTTTGGTTCCTTGTTATTTTTGTCGATTTCTTTTCGAGACGCTTAACTACATTTTCCGTTTCCACGTGTTGATATAGTATAAGAAAATGGTTGGCAAATATCGGCACGGTAAGGGCGAGTAATAGAACACCAACAACTGCGCAAATACACGCCAATAACCTGCCAATCTTCGTTCTCGGCTCGATATCACCGTATCCAACGGTTGTCATTGTAATGATAGCCCAGTACCAGGCATCTGGTATACTTTCAATTGTAGTTCTCTCTTCAACAATGTAAAAGCAACTCGCAAAGGTACACATTCCGGCAATGAGGAACAATATCAGTATGGTAAGGTCTTTGACATTTTTGCGTGCAGAATAGGCAAGAACTTTTCCTGCTCGAATATTTGCAACGATTCTGAACAGACGAAGGGATCTCAACATCTGAATATAAGCTAAACTGTCTATCCAGGAGTTACCGTAGCGTAAGTGAGGATATCTGTAGTAAAGGATTAAGTGAAGATATGCACCAATCAACGCTGTTCCGTCTGCGAAGTTGATTATCGACATAAAGTAAAACATTATACGTGGACACGAGTACAAGCGTAAAATGGTGTCGACCGTAAAGAAAACGTTTGAAACAGACTCCATTATGATAAGGATAAATAGTTTAGCTTTCATATCTGGGACTTTGACGTTTTTTAATTCCATGAACATTTGTGGAATAGGTACGTCTAAGAATAACGACGGCATCGGAAGAAATTCAAATGTAAATGTTCCGTTTAAGTCATCGAATATTTCTGATCCAGAAATGACTGTTTCATTTTCATCAACAGTTTCATAAAATGTAGGTGGTCTGATAGATGACTGCTCGTCTACAAACGTAGGCGTTTGCTCTACATAGAAGGTTTGATGCATAATCTTAAACACATATACCTTGAAATCACTTTCATCCGTTTCGTTATCAGCTTGAAGGGAAAAACTTTCTGGAACAGTTTCATTTGACATTTCATTTACCGAGTTGCTTGGTAGAAACTCGGTGTCACACATCTCCTCAAGATATGGCTTCATCATCTCATAGCCTTCCATATTAGATGATTTCATATACTCCAGACGCTCACAATTGGTCATTGCTCGTTGAAATCCCGGATCTGTGCTGTATGCCAGAGTGAAGATTGAAAGCAATATCATCGATAGTGTCAAACCGAAGTATATCTGCAGAGACAAAATGTATCTTTCGTTTACATTATACACATTTATGTTTTAGATATGCATTCAAAGTCAGCTCTTAGAAAGTAAATCGTACATTTTGAAAAATGGTCAAATGCGAGTAAAATTGTGGAAGACGTTATATCCATGTTTACTGGTACTATTGTTTAACGTTGAACTAATAGCATTGAGTAAATTCATGATTCGAAAATAATTGAAGTCAACAATCTAGCAAGTTAATATATAGTAAATGTTTTACGGCTGTTTACATGTGCCTGTATTATTATTAAAAGGTGCGGCTGAAAGTTAACCATAAATCAGTAAACCATAAATCATAATCTCAGTACCACTTTATCTTAGAATCTAATTAAAGATGGTTAATTATTTGCCGACCGTACAAAAATGACATTATCTGTTATTTTGTCATGAAAATTTCTAATTGAAATGAAAAAAAAAACTTGGTATTAAGTGCAACACACACGTTTTAATGTTTTTTCTGTTCAATTTCCATCTCTTTCATCAGTTGAAAACTTCATGCCTTTCATATGCCCGACTTTTCCTGTATGGATAAGCCTGCCTTCCTGAATGGCGTGACGTGACCATTATATCCATAATGCACAATAAACAAATAAAATAATAGGAATGCCCAATTATTTTTTTATAGTCTATTAACTGTCGGCAATGATGTTTATAAATGTCGCATATATCTGGATAAAGATTACACCTGCCTGTGTAAATAAAGTCACCGACCAAGTTAGTGAGACACTTAAAAGAAGAAGAAAAATTCAAACATCTACTGTCCTCCTACATCGCTCATTTTGAGGTGTTTAAATCGTCTTTTGTTCTTATGAAGCGTCTAACTATTTTCTATACATGGTAAAAATACGAATTATTTAATAATAATTAAACAGTTCAAAAAGAGCGACGTAGGAGGAATTTTCAATTTAGACATCAAAATAAGACAAGGACGAAATCAATAAAAAAAATATATCCACGTACCTTTCCAGCCAGGGAAGGTTTTGTGTAATCGACAATCTCCCACAGTTTTGCGCGTATGTTTTTCATGCAGTTGTAGGAGTCGGGTGGAGACTCACTCCAACCCCTATCTTCAGAGTTTTGTTTAAACTGTCTTAGTGTATCCTGCTCGTCAATAAAGCTCTGTAATCTGGAAAACATAAATGGTAAAGGATATTGAATGAGTGTAGGTTCAAAACTGAATTGATTGAACGAGCTAAATAAAAATTATGATATTCGAGCATGTGGTTAGTTGAATTAATGTAGTAATGAACCCACACAATTTATCACTTATCCAAAACAAAATAACCTTTTTAGAGTAGAAAAGAATGACTTTTCATTGACGCGCCTTTAGTGTTACGCTAATATTTAGCGCGTCTTTATGCTTTGTTTGTGCAAATGTCGTCACGTGAAAACGGCCATGCAATACCATTTTCACGGAGTCGCAAAAGCGGCATAGTTATGTGATAAACAAAAATATACAGGATACTGTGACAGATAAGAGCAAATACAAACGTTTTTGCAAAGCTTGTCATGTTACGCGTTCAAGACAAAATTATGCATAATTTGACTAAGGATGGATGACTTCTGACAAAGGATCTTTATCAATACGAAACTTTATTGAGTCATTCGAATGTTATGTATCTTGCTTTTTTTAATTTTGCAATTTCATAACGAATTCGTTCCAGCTTTAATTATCAGCGAAGGTTGGAGTATATTTGACACGCAGGTGCAGTAAGAAAATTAATTTCAATTCCTGGAAGCTTTGAGAGTTTCTGTTTCATCTTTTAAAATATCTAATTATATTGATGCGTTGTATAACGAAATTACAAAATACGAAATATCAAATAAACCGCGGCGCATGACCGTCATAAAGCCGTTTAAAAAACGAGAATACACTAGAATTATAACATTGCAACATGACAGCCTTTGAGTAAAGAAGCTCTAAATATTAGCGCGTTTCTTTTTAACTGCTCTATTTTGAAGAAAGTGATAAAAAAATCGTGTAATATCATTACTATTTTTTGTTGAACAATAAAATAATATGCTCGCCAAAGTGTTTCAAATATAATTCCATTCAACTCGCTCAATAAATTTAGTATAAAGCCTAATGTAAACTGTTTCAGTAACCTCTATATCAAAAATTATAAGCCTTTTTCATTAATTTTTTCTTTAAAAGTGATTTCTGTATCGTCAATTAATGTATTATATATTAGAAAACAGAAAATAGAAACAATATTGTATCATAAGAATACAAATAAAATTACCAGGGAATAGTATAGTCAAGAACATTTTTTTAATAAATACAGAAAGGTCTTACATAGTTTCGCTGACTTAAAGGCACATTATGCCTCAGAAATGAATATTTTTTTTTATTCTTTAGAAAAGGCAAACATGACATTTATAACGTTTAAAATATGGTTTATCAGCATGTAAGGTGCTTTTCATATGCAAAAAGTTTGAAGAATTGCGATATACTAAATCACCGTAACTGTATGTCATGTGGTCGATATTCGTGTTTTTGAATATCGTTTTCATGTATCATTTTGTCCTTGTATTTGTATATATATCTCTTGTATTTGTCTGTTTACAGTCCGATATACACTCCATTATCCCATATCATTCCTTTATCATTCCATTTCATCATCTCATTATAACAACTAATTTCTCATATTTCCTTCTGACATAATTTGCATGCCGGGCCTCAGTTTTTACGAACTTCCCGGAAAATCCATCTCACGCATGCGCACTTTGATATAAATATTTCTATTGGTTTGCGCCAGAAATTGTTGTCTTGTTTATTTATTTATTTATCAAGGCGTATGTTTATGTCCTTACAGGTAATTGTTGTTATTCATTATGTTTCATTATCATGCATATTTCCATTGGTCGTTTATGTATTTCGGATCTGTATTTATGCATTTTGATAAAAATATTTCTCTTGGTTTGCGCCAGAAATTGTTTATCTTGTTTATTTATTTATCAAGGCGTATGTTTTATGTCCTTACAGGCATAAACAGACCATTCCTACATTTGAAAAGGACCATACGACATTGGTGGCCAGTGTGGGGGGAAAATCCAAACTTGCCGATAGATGGGAGAAAGATGTATACACCATTCTCAGCCAGCCCACCTCTGGAATTCCCATCTATGAGGTGAAGAAGGAAAACAGCAAGGACAGGTCCAGGGTTTTGCACAGGAACCTTTTACTTCCCTTTATGGGGATGCCTTTGTGCAAAACAACTGAGTCCTTATACAAGCCAGCTTCCTCTGACTTACATTCGGATCAGAACTCTTTCTCCAATCCCTCCTCTGATATTTCCATTACAGCTCCGTTAGATTCAAATCCCTCACTTACATCAAGTCCATCAAATGTTTCACAAAGCAATTCTTCCACAATACATGATTCTAACAATTGTATGTCAACTTCTTTTACAGGAACATCAAACAGCAAACAAGATGCCACGTCAACAACTCAAACTTCTTATTCTGTTCCAAATAAAACATCTCATTCTATTACAGGTTCAAAATATGTCATTCCTGCACTGAGAAATCCATCTAAGGACAACAACAACAATTTACAGAGGCAGAAACGTACAAGAAAGAAACCCGGATGGATGCTTAATGATAACTGGAAATTAGATTAATGCTTTTTCTTTTGATTTATAGTCTAGGTGTGTTTCAACTTTGAAGTTAGGCGTTGTTCAGTACCTGATGTGTTTCGTTTTATGTTTTATACCATGTACCATATATTTTACCTTGATAATTTATAAATGTACTTTACAGTACTTTAAAAATAAAGGATTTATTGTTGAGAGTGCACCTCTTCAATGAATTCACAGTTCTACTGATAAATTAAAATTTTGTTTCCGCGTGACATATATTTTTCGCGATTCGCGGCATACGGTATTTTTGTGGAACATGCTTGAGTTTAAGGTATTTTGCCCGGGTATTATATATTTACTCACAGGTTGTAATTGCCTTCAGTATTTAGATTTAGTTATGTAGTACCTAGTAGTTTAGTTACTTTATGGTCTAAGCTTACTTCTTGCAATGTCTGATTCAAGCTCTTCCTCTTTAATATTTTATGAATGTCGGGGCGACATTCCCCAAAGTGGGGAAGTATGTCATGTGGTCAAATTTTCCCGTTTTTTTTGTTTTTATCGTTTTCATGTTTTTCATTTTTTTTCCTTGTTTTTTGAAATAATATTTTTTTGTATTTTTTGGGTTTACATTCCCGATTAAACTCCTTTAAATCCATTTCATTCCTATATCTTTCCCCTTTTTAAATTAAAACCCTTTTTATAACAACAAATTTTTTCTCATTTTTTTCCTTCTGACAAAAATTTTGCATCCCGGGGCCTCATTTTTTTCGAATTTTCCCGGGAAAAACCCATCTCACGCATGCCCCACTTTGATAAAATATTTTTTGGGGGTTTTCCCGCCAGAAATTGTGTTTGTTTATTTTTTTAAATTTTTTAAAAGGCGTATTTTTTATGCCCCTTAAAAGGAATTTTTTTTTCCCTTATGTTTTCATTATCATCATTTTTTCCCTTTTGGTCGTTTATGTATTTCGGATCTGTATTTATGCATTTTGATAAAAATATTTCTCTTGGTTTGCGCCAGAAATTGTTTATCTTGTTTATTTATTTATCAAGGCGTATGTTTTATGTCCTTACAGGCATAAACAGACCATTCCTACATTTGAAAAGGACCATACGACATGTACTTTTCTTCAAAAAGGCCGAATGGGGAAATACGGATGAGATAACTGTTCAGTAAGTAACCTTTTATAAACTATAACAGGACATCAAAGATAAAGAGCTTTTTAGAAATATAAATTGGGCATAATGGGCCTTTAAAGAATGTCGGTGAATTTATATTTATTTTAGTTTAACTTTTTGCCCTAGTGTTAAAAATATATAAAAAGAATAACGCATTTATGTGATTATACACAAAACATATCAGAGCCGTTACCATAACAACCATCATAGGAAAATATCATTTTACAAAGACACAAAGACATTTGTTTTAGACCATTAAATTAAACAATATGATACGAAAACATTTTTATTTCTTCGTGTTATTTTTCACAGACTATATAATACAGAAACGGTTTCTTAATTAATCTCCTGATACACTTTAAAATGATAACAGTAATCAACAAGGCAAGGCGACATTCACAGAATGTGGCCCCCGACAAAACCGAGCCGCACAGGATCACTGGCGTTAAGGTGCCTAGCAGGGCACGCTGAAATAAAATTGGGCTTGGCCTAAAATAAAATTATATCATAGATGTTTCAAAACAGCCCAAAAAACATTAAAAAACATCAATGTTTAGTAGTGGTGCTGTAGTATAAACAGACTCACTTTGTATTCATTTTAATGTTCTTTATTCAACAGCAATACTTATATTGGGTTAAAATCACTTTAATTTAAGAAAGCCACACACTGCAATGAATTGAAATCACTGATAATGTTTAGGTAAATATTTATTAATTCGACGTCAACGACTGAATATATTGTATAACATTTATTATATAGACCAAAGAAATTGAAATGTAAGAGTACCAAACAAATTGAAATAAGGAAAAATGTTTTGTCATCACATTGTACATGTATTTATTAGACGTTTTTTAAATACAAAGAAAACAAACAAAAAAACAATAAAAACATGGCAAAATACGTTTACATACCTTAAAATTTTGCAAAACTAATGGACACTCTCTTAAGTCCAATTACAGACATTCAAGACATTAGACAAAGACACCCTTGAAAGAGCCGGGTATTCTGATGTGAGTTGCACCGAACATTGCAGTTATTTATATGCCCCTACGTCCTACAATGTCATATCAACTCACCAACATAGCCTGGTAATTTATTTACATAAAATAACATAAGGTCTTTGATAGGTTTTAAACCATCTAAAGACAATAAATCAATGTTTTTTATCACCTAGCTCATTCTACATGACATATCAACTCACCTGTTGTAACAGCAATCTGAAACTGCATCCGGCGTTATTTCCCAGTACTCCAACTCCTTTATGAACGCTCCCGGACATGACGTCATTGGAATATGCAGTTCCCCAGTTTGATAAAACCTTAGAACGGCGGCAAAACTTTCAGGCGATCTATTTATAAATATACACTCAGACTTTGAAACGGAGGAGCCCGTTTTGTACATTCTTTTCAGTCGAGATGCCGGTCCATTTTCAATTATTTCTCTTGGAATTGAGTACAGTTGTCCATAAACATCAATTTTAATCCTGTCCTCCATTATTAGAATATAAGTTTCTTTCTGTCACCTTTTCTGTAAAATAAGTCAATATTACAGAAAAAAGACGACACGTCTTGGATATTCCCGTGACTTGCAGAGATCTTATGCAAATCCAATAACATAGCTCTGCTGAGAAATCTGCCGCATTCACACTAAGATGAATAATTTCATAATTTGTGTTGAAAACATTTAATAATAGTTAACACGAATAAATCAGAAAAAAAGAAATAAAAAATCCCTAAATAAAGTCCAAAACGGCAAAGGCACTTCACGTGTTTCAAGTATGTGCTTTCAACACGAAACCTCTACTGTACCGATGATGAACAGGAAAACGCATCTTTTAAAATGCTTGACATCTTTTAAAAAAATGTCGATTTTTCTCTTCATTTCCTCATCTTTCTAAAATTTCTAAAAGACCAAAAAAAAAACAAAAAAAAACCAAAAACACCAAAAAACAACGATAACAAAAATTGCATAGTAAACAATTAATAATAATTAATAGCGGAGATTTAACATGATCATGTTTTTAGTTGTCTAACATTTTTTATTATAAGTCGAAGAACATTAATAGTCGTTTTATTACAAATATTTATTATACAAACATGATTTTTATTTCAATAATTTAGTAAACGCAAATAGAACAATACCGGTATGCAGTATTGTATTTGACATCGTAGTGCAGTAAAATGTAAACTGCAGTAACGGGTCAACGCCTATACAATTAAAAAATAGGAGACTACCTATCGCTTCTCTAAAATGACGATTTTCTCTTTCTGTACATAGTGTATCAAAGTAGATTGATGCAATTCCATCATATTTTGTAAAACCTTTATTCACTTATGCTTTAACAGTGTGATATTGAAGTCACTTTCTTTACTCTCGATTGGTTTTGAAGAAACTTAACGCATTTAATTGCTGAACAATTCATTTTTACCTATCATTGTGATTAAAATAAAAGTTCCTTTATAAATGTATATTTGAACGTAATTGTTTTATAGTAAACTATTGCTGCTACGTTTTGTATGCGACATTCAGATTATTTTTCTTCATTTCAATGAAGTGGCTTACATTCCAACACTTTTAAGCATAATTGAAAATTGAGTACTGCTAGAGCCGGTGCTAGGTATGTTGTACTTTTTCATTATTCCACATGTACAGACGCAATCAAAGCGAGTCTGCAATTTTCATGTAATTTTGTTGTGATTAATGTTTCGATCACACTTTCTCCAGATTTTTAGTATGATTTTTAGTATCGAGCGAGTATATATTAAAGTTGGCTGCATGTACATTGACACAAACAATAACAGCATTGACCTTACATCTTTCACTAAGGTAAAATATTTGAAATGGTTCACGTTATCAAGTGATGGGGCTTTACAATGTTGCTCTTATTTGGAAAAAGAAAGTGTAATGAATTATATTTTACTTATGAAAATTGGCATCGTGTGCTTAATGTAACCGTAAAGTAAGGCAAACACAGACCAAAGATTACGGTTAAGATAGCAATACATTAAGTAACAAGCACTTATCATAGTATTGCAAGCAATCCATAAGACCCCTACCGGTTAGAACCCCAGCAACATTCTGAAGGGCCATTGGCTATTCACTCATGTTTCTATTTTAAGTAAATTTGTTGAAAAATTTCTTTAAAAGTGATCTCAGGAAACAGTTTTTATGTACAGACAGACAGACGGACTGAAGGACACTCTAAAGTTATTTTTAAACATCCCTGTTATCAAAATATAACATTGAAATAAAGATCCAAGATGTCATACATGATGTGAGTGTAACAAAGAACAATTAGTAATGAAGGTATGAATAATGAATGTTTTTTTTTTAATTTGAAGTAAATGGAAGTTAAAAGAACAAATAAGAAAAATTAAAAGTTTAAGGAGGAGATAATTCTGGAAATATGGATGCTAGATTCATAAACCTTGTTATATTATTATGATGTGGAAGTTTGAAGAAAATCCTATCATGATTGAAGAAGTTGGAGTAAAAATTACCAATTTCTCGAGAAAAAGTCTAAGTTCAAAAGGGGCATAATTCTGGAAATAGTCTTGCTAGAGTATTGAACTTTCTCACACATGTTGAGTGATAATAAAAAACATATATATGAAGTTTGAAGTAGATACATTCAGAAAAAAGAATTTATTAAAAAAAACAATATTTTTTTCATGAAAATTTTAAGTTCAAGGGTATTTTGTGCTAGAGTTGTAAACCTTGTCATATATGATGTGGTTGATGACTAGCAACTTATATTTAAAGTTTGAAGAAAATACCTTAAGAAATATATAAATTATAGTGAAAAAACTTAAAAACTAGAATCAGAAATCTTGAAATTCTTTCTATTTGTTGTCATAGCAACCAGAATTTTCAACATAAGCAGATAAGAAAAAAATATGCATAATTTCCAGACTGCCATCTACCCATATATCAAGTTTCATAAAAATATTTTCAGTACTTTGTGCGTTATCACTGGATCCAGGTTATGTGTAAAATTTGCCATATTTTCAGTCTATTTGTTGCCATAGCAACTAGAATTTTCAACATAGGAAGAAAAGAAAAGACGTGCATAATCTCCATACTGCCATCTATCCATATATCAAGTTTCATAAAAATATTTTCAGTACTTTTTGCATTATCGCGGGATCAAGATATGTGGACGGACGGACTGACGGACGGACAGACGGACGGACTGACGGCCGGCCGGACAGACGGACAGACGGACGGAGGGTAAACCTAAAGTCCCCTCCTGTAAACCGGTAGGGGACTAATAACCATAAAATAAACCTACTCACTTGCAACTCCCGACTGACCTGTTTTATTTCTGGCGTCAAAAACATGACAATTAGATAATATCTTATCTAGAGCTGGCCGTGGTAATGAAACTGATGCTTTGATGCGCTCTAAAATCAAACAATCAACTTTCAATATAAATCAATTTCCATGATGATAATTTAACATTTGAAAGCAATATCCAATCAATGAAAGTCCCTATGGATTACTTTTTAATCAGAATTTCATATAAAAACGGTACCCGGTGAGTCTGAAATCGTAATTTGTGTAGAATTGTTTTGCAATAACTCAAAAAAGCATTTTCAATATCAGACATGCGATGGATATTTTGACGTGAAAAGCGTTTTATTTGGATATTTTTATACAAGGAAAATTTTTTTTTGAAATTTCTTTTCGCGAGTATTAACGGGCCATTTTGATACCACAGACGAAAATGGATTCTAAAAGTGCAAATATTGATATAGATATCTGTGGAAACACATATATAGTTCCGAGAAGAATGTTTGAATGCGGACCTTCATCTCGTTTGTCAAGAATGTATAAAGAAAAAATTATAAATCCAAACATTAAACGCATTTTCATTAACCGACCAATTGAAGGTTTTCTAGCTATTTTGTCTTATTATCAGACAGGCGAGTTACATATGCCGATGACGTCATGTCCGGTGGCGTTCCTTAATGAACTCGAGTATTGGGAGATTTCGCCGGATATTCTATCAGAGTGCTGTTATAACAGGTAAAAATGTTAACCGTCGTTTATCTTACTTTGCTTTAAATCGTCTTTTCAAACTTTTCTTAAATGAAATACACAATGAACATGCTATTGTCAATTGTTCCAAAGCAACAGAAAAAAATGCTTTTCTTTTTTCTGTTACAATGGTTTTATTTTCCAATCATGTTAGACTAGGAGCACTATCCTGGCTGACAGTGTTGCCATATTTTTCTAGTCCTTCTATACCATTTAAATCCAGAATATGTTAAAGTGTAGAGGCCCGAGTACCTTTATAGCCGGTGTAATGGACATTCCTTTCCAGAACTATTTAAATAGAAGTTTCATATATAATCTCAATAACTAGTTTACTATGAGAAAATAATCTAAGACTACAAGATTAGAGTATTGAAAATTATTTAAGTTTATAAAACTATGTATTTGTTGTATCATTATTGTACAATAATTGCAAATATTTTGATAACGATGAATACCGGATACCTATATTTAAAGAAATTTGATATATATATTTATAAATGACTGAAAGCTAGTGAGGCGTTCGTTAAATCATCACAAAACCTAATATTATAGCGGCGGATTATTCTGTTCCGGAACATTTTATTCTGTGTACGTGCAGTGTTCATTGTACAATAAATTATGAAATCATTTTATGTTTACAAATCTTTCAACAAACCACTTAAGGTTATGAAAGTAGCATGATATCACTGTTATTTTATGAAATATAGCTTAATACTTGAATGTCAAAAATTAAGTTAATCTAATGTTCCATGATTATTTTCCCAACTTTTCTAATAAATAAATATGAATATTATCTTATCAATAAATTGATAATAATCATGATTATTAATGATTAATAATTGATCAGACCAGGGTATCAACTTAAGTAGATGTGACATTAAAAAGAATTGGTCGATAATGGAAGGCCTGTAATACAATACAAATTATGTTGATAGTGTTTAGTATCAGACAAAACACCACGCCATGAAATAGTTATATATGAATGTTGGTGGAGATACAAGATCAGATATTGCATATACTCATTAGCAGATGATAACTTCTTCTAGAACAGAATGTTAACAATATAGTATTATTCGTCATATTAGGATTTTCATACTGAATCATTTAGAACGTTATCAACAATTCTTTCTAAACATCAATTTATGAAAATATCAATATGATGCAGTTCTACTGTAAACATCAATTTTTGAAATTCTTATTAAAATGTAATTATAAAGTTTGATTACAGTCATTAATTTTTATCAATAGGGTGCAGAGCTATCTGAGTGATTTGGAAACATTACGCACATTTAAAGAACAGCAAACAAAGTCAGCAACATTGAATCAACAATACAACTGCTTAAATGGATGCCGAGCAAAAATATCATCCATTGTTGAGTACTCAAAGCCTTCACTTATCGGAAAAGTGAGTAAAAACTTAAAGTAAATAATTATTATAGTTTCTTGTTAGCATAATTACCTGTAGGACAGCTGCCTAAATAGCAGCTACTACTAGCAATTCACAACCAACTAACGACGTTGAAAACTACTTGAAGATATGGCAAGTAAAGGTGGATTGTTCCTCAATGGGCACATTTTCCGTAAGTATTTCAAATATTGGTAAAACAAAGAATTGTAGCATTTTGATATTCTAATGAACTATTGTTTGGAACAGGAAATATTGATAAAAACCTGATTTAATATGAACATATTTTATCATGATCATGATGATCAATATTTTGTTCTAGAATACCTTATTATCTTCAAACAAAATATGTAATATTTGTAATATATGTAATATTGGATCTTATGTAACTCACACTTGCAAAACACACTTTCGTGGTTTGTTGTTATGTATAATACTAAATACTATTGACTTGATTATTTATTGTATGACAGACATCCACTATAAACCAATTATCTTTACACCAGACGCACCAAGCAGAGCAAAGATTCATTCGTTTCGCAAATAATTAAATGAGAAAATTCAGCGTTTATCCTGAAGTGTTTCTTCAAATTTTCCCTTCATAGTGTTGTTTTGAATTTCGTTTATTTATTCCAATAGGTCTATCTAGGCATTTTCTTTGATAATTTGTCCATTATCCTTTAATGCTTGTATTATTTTATTTGCATTATACTCTCTTTAAAAATAATAGATGATCAGGTAAAAATTTGCTGATATATGACTTAAAAAATAAAAAGTGCCAAAATTTATTCTTTTTATTATTATTATTTGTTTCGACATGTTTGAAGACAAAACACATTGATAAATAAGTGACTGACTGACTGACCGGTTGGCTTGACGGCTAGATGGCTGACTTGACGCTTGGTCAGGCACACACGTACCCCTTCCAGTCACTTACTCACACACTTATTTCTTTATTTACAGGTTTACCTCGCAGTGACATTTCTGATGGTGATTATTTCTATACTTGTGATGGCATACAGTACAGATCCAAACTTCCAAAGATTAATGACCAATTGCGAACGGCTAGACTACATGCATGCTTCTGGGCTTGCCGATTATGATACAGTCAAACCATACTTAAAACAAATATGTTCCGAAGTCGATATTCCAAATGTGTTTACTAACATATCTGAAAATACAACGGTAAGACTAGAGCGGCATATCAATAAAACTGAGAATAATTTTCTTTTGTTTCTAATCCATGAAGAACATATTAAAAATAAAACATTTCCTAACAACAGCTCTGCTAATGACAACATATTTGGGTTGAACAACTTTACAGAGCAAGTTTTACCCAATGAAAGTTTTATAAACGATTTGAAACATAAAAGTGAAAACAATAGTGAAATAGTTGGAGGGTTGCAGTCTTTCTTTTACATAAAGGAAGCATTCCAAACGACAAAAGAAATTAAAGTTCCAAATTTCAAGGCCAGGATATTTGTTCTTGTTTTATTAGATGGCATCACAACCTTATTTTTCACGATGGACATCATGATAAGGTTGTTAACTTGCCAGTCGGTACGACGCTATTTTAGCTCTGTTATAAATTGTGCAGATATTATCTCACTATTAGGAATATACCTTTATTTAATTTTATATTCAACATGTACCCACTTGAGATACGGAAGCTGGATCGACAGACTGGCATACATGCAAGTGTTACGAGTATTGCGTTTCTTTCGTATTATAGTCAATGTGCGTGCTGGGAAAGTGATGTGGTACTCGGTTCGAAAAAATATAAAAGATCTTTCTATTTTGGTTTTATTCTTGATTACTGCTATGACAACATTTGCAAGCTGTTTTTATATCGCGGAAAGTGGGAAACCCTTTAACAGCATACCAGATGCGTGGTACTGGGCAATCATAACTTTGACAACCGTTGGTTACGGTGATATTCATCCGCAATCCAAGACTGGTAGGCTTGTTGCCTGCGTTTGTGCTGTGTCTGGTATTTTACTTCTTGCTCTGACAGTGCCAGTTTTTGCCAACAATTTCCTTCTCTTGTATCAACACACAGAAACGGAGAACATTGTCACGAAATTTCGAAAACGAAGCAAGAGAAGCAAGAGGAGAAAAATGCATAGCGGTATAGGTGATGAATAGTTTCAGTCCTAATTCATTAAACCTGCAAAATAACTTGTCTGTTTGTTATCTAAGACATTTCATTGTTGTTCTTTGAAAAACAAAGTGGCAACTTACATGATGTAATTATGATTACGTTATCAATCTAAAAGTTTTTGCATTACTTATTAAAAGTTGTAACAACAATAGAATTAAAGCTGAATGGATAATATATTTAAAAGAGGACTGTCATTATGTTGATCATGCCATCAGTTGATACGTATTAAAAGATGTTCAGGACAAATAATCAAAATATCTTAAATATAAAAAGGTTGTCTTTTTTATAAACTGAATGTATTATGTAAATTACAATGGATATCTATAGAATTCTACTTTTGTAACGTGAGCTATTCATTGTTCATGCGAGATAAAATAATAAAATTCGAATGAATTATATCCATATAAAGCATTTTGCTATCCACCTTTTCGTTCACTATGTGCCTTTGGGTGGGTATAATTTCACATAAAGTTGTCGTCATTTATAATGGCTCCAAACAAGTTATTTTCAGGTTTTTACATATAGTAATTTATAAAAGGTGATTTTCTAGAAACTTTCCGTTCAAAATATTCAAGTATTATTATTTTATAACATACATTCCATTTGATATAAATTATTGCATAACTAAACTGAATCATTGCCTTTAGAACAAAAATAATTAAATTGGATTGATTAGTGCAAAACAAATAATGACTTCACTATGACCATGGGTATCATTTTAAATTTACAGGAATCAATATCAAAAGTACTGTGTCTCGTGTTTGTATAACATTTCTGAAAAACATAACACTTGTTAAGGAATGCCACTTTTTAAGGAATGCCATTTCATTCCATAACCAATACATTACTTTTATTTCTTTTTGCATTAATAAATATAATTCAAGGACTGTCTTTGCAATTTTGATGTAATTTTTCGAGGAATCACCCATGTTCCTAACTTTAAAACTTCAGAAGAGCAGGTGGGAAGTTCTCAGTAGCAGCTGTTAAATGTTGCCTCATACTTCATTTTAGTGTTGTTGTATTTTTTCTGGTCCTTCGGTAACATTGATATGAAGATTTAATACCGCTTAAACAGGTGCTAGGAGACGCGATAGATCTTGCACTTTATCTCTTAAGACAGACACAATCAAATCGAGTCTGCAATTTTCATACTATATTTAAGTTTTCGGTTCTTCCCAGGGGTCGCCCCTTTTCCAGAATTTCAAAGGAAAACATGTATTATACAAACCAAGCCTTCATGAAAATTTATTGACAAAAACAATCAATGCAAATCTGCGGTTTAATATTTTAATATTTGTTCATTTAGTTCTTGCAAAGCATTTTCGATTTCCAATTATTTTAATGACATAACCTGTTTATCTGATAGCTGCAAAAATTCACCATTATTCATCTAAGTATGTTGAATTCTACATAAGCCGGTGCAAGGGCGTTTGATAGTGACTTGCACTTTCAAGTGCCGTTCTTGAACGAACAACATTTTCAATTTTTCCGTTTTGGAAGTTCGTAAGGGATTTCATTTTTTCTATATTCGGTTATATGATGATCAATGGTGACCATGGGATTCATTATGGAAAAAATGAAAGCATCTTTTAAGTACCAGACAGCAGAGGGTTATGCTTTTATATTTATTTTTATTATTTTCATGTCATGAAATCGGTTAATATAGTTTGTATGTTTTGGGTTTTACGTCACATCGACACAGTATAGGTCATATCGCGACGTTCCAGCTTTACTGGTGGAGGAAGACCTCAGGTGCCCTACCGTGCATTTGTTCAGGCACGAACGGATACCTTAGTAGAACCACCGACGTTCCGTAAGCTAGCTGGATAGCTTCCTCTAATGAAAGAATCCAAAGTCCCTGTCGGGATTTGAACCCACAGAGGTGAGGGGCAAGTGGTTTGAAGTCAACGACCTTAACCACTCGGCCACGGACGCCCCAAAATCGGTTAATAAAGCAGTCTGTGATTATAAAGTAGTAAGTTTTCTTTTTCGTATTTGAATTTTTTCCCCATTTTACACATTATTCAAGACCGTTTAATGTACTTCTTTCAGAAAAAAAAGTTTTTTTTATTTAGAAGAAGAATGATTATTTATAATACATGTGCAAACAGTGAATTTATCAACTATATATAGCTATTTTTGAGTAATTGAAATAAAAAGCAACTGCATTCTGCAGACAGGTCATATACTCCTAAATTATATCTTGGGGATGTGAACAGTAGCTTGCACTTTCTGGTACCAGCATTAAGTAAGACGAAGCCTGCAATATTTTCAATATTGCCGTTTTGGACGTTCTTTAAGGATTCTGTTGTTGTTTTTTTGTTGTTGTTGTTGATCAAGAAATATTTTTCGTTCATCACACAAAAAGAGGTCAGATATTTTCAAGTTATTTATTCCAAAATGTAAAGGTTCCCCGAGTATAAGGAGTGTAAGTATTTATTTACATTACTGCAAATAAAAAAAATGATGTGACATTTATTGAAAGGAAAAAAATTCCGAGAGGTCGAATTCCATATTAAACCTCTCATTTAGAATTTAATTACTACTCGTGATCACATTAGTTTGATTTATAATGCAAAAACGTAACAGATAGTTCATTGTTGCTATGACAACATAGCAATAAATTTATAATAAGTAATATCTTAACGAGTTTTATGAATGTTATATTTACTAAATACTCGTTTATAGAATATTAATGTGTTCATTGTACAACTTTAATGTTCATTAAAAAAGAGGAAAAAGCACAGAATTATACAAAGTCTGTATAGCTTTGTTTCATATATCTTAAGTTTGCTTATGTTATTACAATCGTTTATTTATCCAAATAAGGAGCGTTATAATCTAAACTCGTGACTGTACTTGAAACATCATCTAAATGACCTTAATTTAGATCATAGCAAAATTCAAAAGCATGAATAACTACCCCTAAGCACACCAGTTACCACTGCAACCAGTAAGTTTTGGGATGTAGATAAGCATTGGATAATTTTCTTTCCTGTGTTTGAATTCTGGTTCAATTATTTATATCGGTTCAGTTAAATTTCGTTTCAAAGGAATTCATAATTAAATATGGATATTGAACCCCTTGTGGATATTCTAAACGCCTTAACTTCAGGTGAAAGGCATTCGATTTTCTTTGTGTGAAACAATTCATAATAGAATATATATATTTGAAATCTTATTATTCAAGACACGTTCTGGAAGGAAAATATGCTTTGGTAAATCTATCTAATATGGCAGACTGCCGCAATGTTTTGATCACATATCCATGGCGAATTTTCGCACCGTTTTCGGCACATATTTATGGCAGAATATATCTGTGTTATGATCACATATCCATGGCAATGAATGACGCCCTGTTTTGGTCACATATCTATCGATACATTGATGTACATTTAGGCAATACCTAAAAGCGTAATGTGGTTTACATGTACGGAATTAAATATTTGGTGCCGTTACAAGAATTTACCACAAAGTAATTGATTTTTCTTGCAAATATTCATGCTATTCACAGCGGGTTGGAAGAATTATTTTTGTAGAATTTCTACAAAATAATCGATAAAATCATAACTGGTTATATATAATGAGGTACTATTACATTTTATTATTTTATGTCAGATCTACAGAACTATAATTTGGCAAGTGTGAGAAGGGACAACCGGAACAAACAACATAACAATTCCAATGATATATTGTCAAATAAATAACAGAATAGTACATATATCTTGAGTGGCGGAAATCAAATGCGAAATAAATGAACTTTCATGAATAAGGTTACCAAAAATTATACTCTCACATAAGAGATAGTAGTTGTATATTTTACTTTCAAATTTAATTTTCAAAATAAATGTACAATCCAGCTATAGATACTTTGCAGTTAATAAATAATGGCTTTTTCTTGTGTTAAAACATCTTTGCCACTGAATAATATGTATTCAGCTTGTCTTCTAGCTCGAAAATACAACGCATGTAACGGGTATGTCAAACACTAGATGCAATTTGTGAATGTATCTCATTGACTAGTAAAATTGTAAATTATTTTACAAACCAGAAAGCGCGAGTGAAGATAAGAATTGCTTTGAAGTGGTAAAACTGGTCCTTCGAAATCACAGAAACCAATATTTGTAATGTTAGATCAACCTTCTTCAGGTGCAAGGGGTGCAAGAAAAATTTCATTGTATCTCTTGAGCTGACTGCAATTTTTGCATTTTAATTTCAATTTCTATTGGTCACAGGGGATCTTCCTTTCCATAATATTTATTTTGCAAACATTACAAATAAGGTAGGGTAGACCAAGAACATCAGCTACGATCATTCTGGAAAAACAACTAAGTATAGAAAAAATCTTTGCAATTGAGAAAACAAAATATCAAGGGTATTTATTGTTTAATTTTGTTTGCACAAACATTTTGAATAAAGTAAACAATCTCTGATACCATGCCATAATAATTCATTTAAAAATACAAAGACTCTAACACATTTAAAATGTCTATGTACCCAAACGGGACAATTTTAATAAAGCGCTTCTTAAATTGAAATCAAAGAAATATGCACGGTATTCTGAAATTCAAATCCTGCTGTTTTTTTTTGTTTTAGTTGGGGGGAGGTTGTTTTTTTTATTCAATTAAAATGATTTTTATGGTTTGCATATCATGGAAATTTTAATTGACTTTTACTGTGTGTTAGGCAAGAGAAAAAGAAAATAAGACTGTTTAGAAAAAGAACTTGCAAAAACAGAATACTACTTAGTATTTGGTTTCAGATATAAAAAAATATTGCTTACTACTTGAACGGGCTAGATACACCAAACTGTTCGTAAGTAGTAGAACATTTAAAATTGAGAATATATCTTTTAATCAGACGTTGTGACATCGTAAAAATGAATGCATCTGCTCAAGTCCACTGGTAGAATTGAAACAAAAGAGATATTGTAGGGTAGAAAAAGGTGTCAGATTCATTAAAATTATAATAAGAGCAAACAAAATGCATGCATCATGAAAATTATATACGGAAAGAGGATATTTAGCTATAATAATATTATGATGATTCATAATATTTTAAAGATCAATATTTTCAATATAATTTACTGTATATGATTAACAATATCCAATGGGCTGTTTAAAATCTGTGATAAAATGTCACGTTATGTACAAGTGAAGATTATTAATTATGTAATGACCAATGTTCGTGAACTTTCAATAATAGGCTGTAGAGATATCTACCTTGTTTTATAGCTTTACCATGACCGCTGGATATTTAAGTTAACTATACTCTGGGGATATATAATTTCCAGGCAGAAAATTAATACGAATCTCTGGACTTCACAGATGGGCGTGTTTATGTTTGGGTGCTATCTGAGTGTGACTATAAAAGCTTAGAAATATTGCAAATATATAAATCGCTATAAGATATACATAAAGCTGGATACCAATTACTATTACTGTAAGTATTATTCTAAATGAAATCATAATTCAAGGGAATAGTATACAATTTTGTTTCTCCCAATATCTTAGTTTGATTGTGGTTAAGATTTCTTTCTGATTTCGCATGTTCCATTGTTTTCCTTTGCAATTGTTTTGTTCGTTTTTTTGTTTTGTTTTTATTTATTTATTTATTTTTTATTTTTATTTTTGCTCTTTCTTTTCTTTTCCTTTGTTTACTTTGTTTGGTTTTTTTTTATTTCTTGTTTCTTTGTTTATATTCAAATACAATACAGTAAATTCAGTCTGCTTTTCATGGTAGAACGGTATTTCAAATATTTGTAATTCATCTTATCTCATTCCAGTTAACGAAATCCTATTTTTTCGGAATATTTTATTCATATTTTGTGTTTGACATTCATGTACTAATCATTTGAGCCTTTTTTACGACGTCAAGATTTAGGTTTTAAGTTTTGCATTACTTTGGAAATAACGTTATTTTGATTTTTTTAACCTAGTTTTTTTTTCAAAACTGCCTTAAATAAATGTACAAATACAAAACATTTATTCTTTCAATATAATAATGAGATGTCCAATAATGAGTGGAAGATTAATAATATCACGTGATTCAATTGATCTTAAATTTTTAGTTAATCCCTGTTTATTCTTATAATAAACTCGGAAAGGAAATTGTATGTAGCCGCTAATTGCTCCACTGAGGTTCTTTGACATGATTGGTGTATAATTTGGTGTAGGTCTAGACCAATAATTTGACAGTGCAAAATTTTGGAATATTCGCTCATTTTTACTATCTGTTTCCTATGTTTCCGTTTAAAATGTTCCTGCTGATCTATGAACTAATTTCATATTTTATTATTCGGACTTATGGACATTAGAAGAGATCCATAAACAGCTGTATTATGAAGTGGCAACTCATGTTAGATAATATTTAACTCTAAATATACAATTTAGAACTTTATCATCTTTTAAAAGAAAATTATAAATATAATTTAGTTTTATTTTAATAAGATATTTAAATGAAAATGCTCTGTATTGAAACATGCCTTTTATTTACTACATAAATCTTTGTTGTTTTTTAGGCAAAATATAATTATTCACTATCAATTTTACCTGAAGTTGTTTAAAAACATATTCTATTTTCGGAAATATTAAGTCACCACATTTAGCTACGTCAATTATAACCCCCGATTTTCGCAAGAAGCAGTGCCAATAATATATATTTATCCCGATTTAATTATGTAAACAATGATTTTTACATTTTTGCTGAATTTATTGTACAAATTGCTTATTAACATTATTACCGCTATTATTTAATATGTTTTTATTTTAGCAATTGTTAGGACTATCAAACTTTGACATAGAAATCTTTACAGAGAGAACTGTGAAGCCAATTGGATACTTGTACACATTCATAAATTCTAGAATTTTTTTTTATTTATTTATTTATTTGTTTATTTATTTATTTATTCATTTATTTATTTAAATATTTATTTATTTTGTAGAAGGTAATCTGTAAGCGACCTACATTTCCAAGAAAACAATGCCTACTGCTGTTGTTTTAGAAGTTTGTGGGCAAGTGTTCCCTATTCCTCCCGAAACCATAGAAAATGGTCCTAGTTCACGTCTAACTCGTTTATTCAAGGCCGGTTGGTCACATGAAAAGTCGGAACGTATTACTATCAACCGACCAGCAGAATGTTTTGCCGCTATTTTGGCATTTTATCAAACAGGAGAACTACATATCCCTATGACGTCATGTCCGGGAGCGTTCTTAAATGAAATAGAATATTGGGAGATATCACCGGAAGTTCTTTCGGGGTGTTGCTACTACAGGTAAGATTTTAAATTACATAGAACGAATAATAAAAATATGCTATTCTGAAAATAAGATGTTTTATATCTAAATAATTCAATAAAATATTCAAGTCATCTGGTATGTATCTCTTGAAACTCAACTTTCAATGGTTTTGAAATTCAACATTATACACATGAAACCGTTTTACAATTAAGTAAAAGCATAATTTACTTTTTTATCAAAAAACCAAATGATAACAACTTGAACATTTAGCGAAATATATTACAATTAATGTTATTTAATTTTATTCTATTATAACAAGGTTGCAGAGTTTCCTTGATGAACAGGAAACAGTTCGAACATTTAAAAGCAAACAGAAGCAGACAGTTCACAAGTTTTCAAAGACCAAGTCCCAGAATTGTTTTCAAAAATGTAGAGCAAACATATGGGAAATAATCGACTATACAAAACCATCTATACTTGGAAAGGTTCGTTAAACTTTATGCATGCATTTTGCAAAAATAAAATACGGTTTATCTCCTAGACTTTTTACGGACAAATAGTATTAATTCAAAGGTAACAATAAAATTGAGATTAAGTAAAAGTTGGGTGAATTAAAGTCTTTTTATAATAAAGGTGTACCCAACACTAAGGTCATTAAGCCTAAAAAAATGTTAACATTGTTCATTGATTACGTAATTACCAAGTTGTTTCTGATCTATAGTTTTGTTTCATAGGTCATTTGGTATGTACATTTAAAACTTAATGTTAAGGTTATTATTTTGTTTCAGTATAATAACGTATACATGTATATTAAAACAAGTAATCAATAAATGTCATTGAAATTATGAACTATATTTAGTATCATTGCTGACGTTTTATATACAGATGTGTAAAAAACTCTTAATTACGTTACTACTTCTGGTAACATTAAAGGTCTTGATATACAATGTATAGATATTACACTACGGTCATTTATAAAAGTCCCAAGTCAAACAAATCTATGGTCATCCTTCGTAAACAATAAAAACAAATAAATTACATAACAAAACGTCTTTAAAATGCAAAGACATTTAAATTGGGTCTGTCAATGAGTGATAATGGAAAAGTGCAACATTACTCACGCCCTGTTGAGTCGTTATAAGTCTTCAACACTTAATTTTCTGTAAACAATGATCCCGATCGACCAAAAATATAAAACAACACTAAAGTGAAGTACGGGTTAACTTTTTAGTGCTGCACATGGTACTTGACACCTGCTTATTTAAAGTATTAAAATCTGGAAAATGAGTGGCCCTCTCTTTTAAGAATTAAAATAAATAAATTAATAATAAATCGTTCCCTTCGTGCTTTGTTTATTCACACACTTTGATGGGATTGTATTGATTTATTCGCATTTAGCTTGAAAACAAAGATTCTTAACACAATATTTTGTTTTCAGCTTTACCTTCTCCTATCAATTGCAATGGTACTAACGTCAATATTTACACTTGCATACAGTACTGACCCAATCTTCAGAAGGACAATGACAAACTGCGAGCGCCTAGAGTACATGGTAACGACAGGGGTGGAAGGCTTTGAAATAATCCGTCCATATTTACAAGAACTATGTGGCGAGAGTGATGTGCCTAAATTCACATCTGAGCTCGCAGAAAAGCTTAATCGTACGGACATTTTCCATTTAGTACGTGACACAGATGGAATGCAGGAGGACGAAGATTTCTTGACCTTTGAGTTCATAACAACCCGAGTAGATCAATCTGGACCTGATAGCCGTCCTGGACCTGAGACTGCGAAAACTTTTGACACTGAACTGATTTCAAAACACTTCAACAAATCAAATATTGACTTGAAAGTTAACAACACTGAAATTATTACATTTTTAGGAGACATTGCAAATATGGCAATTGATAATGATACAGATATTTTATCGGACAATTCTAACCTTACTTCATCTACTGGTGATACAATGTTTCCAATACTGTCTTTAGCCACATCACCCATGATACATTTAGATATTGCTCGTGTTACTGTACCGAATTTGCAGACGAAAATATTAACTCTGACGATTTTGGAAATGATAACAACCCTTTTCTTTTCAGTCGAACTATTGCTTAGGTTATCAACATGTCCTAATCTAAAATTCTACTTTCTATCCATAATAAATATTTCTGACGCATTGTCCCTCTTGGGAACCTACCTGTACTTTGCCTTGTACAGCATATATCCCCATCTACGATTCGGGAGTTGGATTGACTATCTTGACTATTGTCAAATGTTGAGGTCATTAAATCCCATTCCATTTGTTTGAGGTCATTATCTGAGAAGAAGAAGAAATCTTGACAAAACCGCAAAGAGATTTTAACAAAAAGAAGAAACAAGCAAAACACAAACTGTTTAAACAATGACAATACTTTGCCACACTGGTAGTTTTGTTGTAATTATGTTGTAAAGTTGTTAAAGATTTAATGCTTCAAAATTAAAAAGGGGGAATAGTCTAAACTCTGTATGTCTGTTAGAATTATTTTAGTCGACATTTCTTCAAATTCAATATTTTGAATAACGAATGGGACACTTAAAATAATCCTTCAATAATATTCTATGTATCCTCCTTCCAAAACAAAATATTTACAGTAAAAAAGTGTAGTTTCCTTGTAACGCGCTTAAAGAGTACCCACTTCCCACTCTTGTATTTTATAACGTATTTTACATGTCTTTATAAGCTATGTAGTAAATAAAAATGATTATATGCTGTAAATTATTATATCACTATTGAGAACCAATTTAAACTTGAACTCATTTGAATATAAGAAAAAATATTTTTAGTTTTCTTGGCAAGAGGCCCCCTATGGTAATAATCGTTTTATTCACCTCGCCCACAATGAAATTTGATTAGTTTGTCAAAATTGTGAATATTATTTTAATTCGGAATCTATTTCAATAACTGTATTTTATTTGTTATTCAAAATTGTAGATTTGCAATCAATTTGAAATAGAAGCTTCTTTAATTTATAATCCATAAAATCAATTCAATATTATTAAATGGTGTTCGTAAGTGAGTTTAAATTATAAGTCTTCTATTGCAACGCAATATACGTTTTTTATTGAAAATAAAATAAGGACCTACAATCTTTATCACACCCTTTTATGTGAATATGTAAATGAAATTATAATCAATCAATTCATGTTAAAGGTGTTAAAAAATAGGTTTAGAAGAACACTAATCTCTAACAAACACCGTTATCAAAATGAAGGGTCTTTCGGGAAAAAAGAAAAACAATGCAAAATAAAATTTAACGTATTAATTTTATCATCATTCAGTTCCAATAATGATCTTCTTTATTTACTAATTGGTTCCTTAAACTAAGAAACATACTCTGAATACATGGTATAATCTCACACAGTTTATTTAATAAAATTGTATTAAATCGTCACCTATCTTTTATGTTATTAATTAATATCTATCTCTATGTTGTTTCTGGGTGTTATTTACATTTTTAATTCATTTTTATCTACATAATCGTAAATTATTTTAATAAAATTTGACGTCCATTATTGTTTGTCATGTGAATATTCTTATTTAACGTGATTGTAATGCATTTAATAGTTGTACAGAAGGTTTAAAAGGAACGAACTGTTCAATTCTTGTTAATTGTATTTATCGCCGTCCAGGATAAAATGGAAGAGATATTCTTGCATAGCAGACTGGCGTTTCCGTGAGTTTTACCCATGCCGGAAATTTCATCTGGCATGGGGGGTGCCAGATGAGTCGCGTGCCAAACAACAACGTCATTTTAGCGCCATTTATGAATGAACCGCGTTAAAATGACGTCGTTTTAGAAGTGAAATATGTCTTAGGATGACGTCATTTCGCCGTTGTTATTTAAGTAGTAAGTTCATACGCTATTGTAAGAAAATAGTTATGAATGAAATGACTTTAATTTCCATGAACATATATCATATTGAGGTAAACCATTTTAAATATGAAATAATATGGCAGAATATGCAAGAAAAAATATCTTTCATATGTTTGCGGTTCGGATCGGAATATCCGTCCCTCGGGAACCCGCCTATGGGCGGTAACTCGGCAAGCCTCGTTACCGCCCAATGGGCGGGTCCCCTCGGGTCGGATATTCCGGTCCGAACCGCAACATATGACAGATATTATTAGTCTTGTCTCTATAAAATAAAATGTAAAGAATATTTTTTTAAAAAAGTGTACAGGAATGAGGATAGTTCAATAACTTTTTGGTTAATTTGTAAATGATAACAAAAATTATATAGTTAAACGAAAAACAAGTTAAAAGGACACCTGAAATAGAAGTTGTTCTTCTTTGAAATCATCAATATCAATATGCCATAATTTAATTTCAATGTCAGATATTAATGACAACGGCAGTTTCGAGAAGAGAAAGTTGTAATAATAGAGTAAGTATTTCTATTTGCATTTTTCACTTATATCGATTTCAATGTTTTTTATTGAAATTCTATTTATCAAATATCAGCGCAAAAAACTACAATCGTTTATGCACACAGCCCTTGCTATATGGTGAAAATCACTGAAAAGGGAAGAAAAATTTACCCATCAATCAAAGTTACATGTACATAAATATTTACCCCATCTAAAGGTAGGTGTGTGAGAGTCATTAGAAACATGCTAGATACATGTAACTAAAAAACGTTATCAGTAGAGAGGAAAAGGGTCTTTGCCGAAAATAGTTTAAAAACAAGTGCAGAAGAATGAAGAATGTTTAATTTCGTATATAATTTCTATATCACG
Source organism: Ruditapes philippinarum (assembly GCF_026571515.1). Classification (NCBI taxonomy): domain Eukaryota; kingdom Metazoa; phylum Mollusca; class Bivalvia; order Venerida; family Veneridae; genus Ruditapes; species Ruditapes philippinarum. Next base: position 477,291 of record NW_026865725.1, read on the forward strand.
ATTCAGTTCACAAAATAATGTATCTTACAACATTTCAAATTAATATCTAATTTGGTTCAACTTTGAAAAAAGAAACCAGTTTACTCTGAATAAATTGTATTAATCGTCACCACAGTTTATTCTGAATAAATTGTATTAATCGTCACCCCTCTTTTACTGTTGCATTCACATTGCAATATCTATCTCTAATGTGTTCAATCATGGGTTGTTTCATTTACATTCATTTGCAAGTTGCAGTTGTTTTATCTTTACATAATTCTGTAAAATTGATAATTTTAAGCTAAAAAATAAGAACATTGATAAAGTGTCGCTATTTTATGTGTTTTACACGAGGGATTAACCAAAAATTCGTAGCTTTTTAAATATCTCTTGAATTTCAACGTGTATTGTAATGACATTTTATCAGTATTATCAACACATTTTAAAAGGAACAGGTAACTGTGTCAATAAATAATGATTATTTATTGCTTTTAAATAATCTATGCTTTAATTTAATTTCAAGGTTACAAAATGGGTATTTTCTTAATAGCTACAAGACATAATTATCATGTCATTGTTATGCAAGCATTGCTAACATTTCTTTTTGTATTGAAAACTTAAAAGAAAACATACTTTGCATGTAAAACAGTCATACTTCAACCGTGTATGTTTCTAAAATATACTTCTTGCTTAGTCTCACTCCGAGTAGAGAAAGTTGTTATAATAGCGTTAGTATTTCTATTTGAATTTTTCACTTATGTCGGTTTCAATGTTTTTTTAAGCAAAAATGGGCACAAAAACTACAATCGTTTATGCACACAGCCCTTGCTACATGGTGAAAATTACTGAAAAGGGAGAAACAATTTATCCATCAATCAAAGTTACATAAATATTTACCCCATCTCAAGAGTCATTAGGAACATGTTAAATTCATGCAACTCAAATAACGTTATCAGAAGAGCGGAAGAATGTTAAATTTCGTATATATTTCTATATCACGATTCAGTTCACAAAATAATGTATCTTACAACATTTCCAATAAATATCTAATTTGGTTTAACTTTGAAAAAAGAAACCAGTTTACTCTGAATAAATTGTATTAATCGTCACCACAGTTTATTCTGAATAAATTGTATTAATCGTCACCCCTCTTTTACTGTTGCATTCACATTGCAATATCTATCTCTTAGTCGTTCAATCATGGGTTGTTTCATTTACATTCATTTAATTAAATATTTAATATTGATAATTTTAAGCTAAAAAATAAGAACATTGATAAAGTGTCGATATTTTATGTGTTATACACAAGGGGTTATCCAAACATTCGTAGCTTTTTAAATATCTATTGAATGTCAACGTGTATTGTAATGAAATTTTTTCAGTATTATCAACACATTTTAAAAGGAACAGGTAACTGCGTCATTAAATAATGATTTTATATTACTTTTAAACAAGCAATTATCATAGTATTGCAAGCAATTCATAAGTCCCCTACCGGTTAGAACCCCAGCAACATTCTGATGGGCCATTGGCCGTTCAATTTTACCAGTGAATTAATGACATGAATGAACTTAAATCTTTTGAGTTCTAAGTTTGTCTATATCACAGTAATGTGTTAAGTTTCCCTGCCCTTGTAAGGAAATTATGTTTATACAACCCTGTCATATTATTACGATGTGGGATTTTAAAGTAAATCCTAAAAGAAATGAAGAAGTTGGAGTAAAAAATACCAATTTCTTGAAGAAAATCTAAGTTCAAGGGGAACATAATTCTGGAAATAGTCTTGCTAGAGTATTTAACCTTCTCAAAAATGTTGAGTGATAATAAGAAACATATATATGAGGTTTGAAGTAGATACATTAGGAAATAAAGAAGTTATTTAAAGAAGACAACTTTTTTTTCATAAAAAAATCTATATTCAAGGGAGGTAATACTGATAATTTTTGTGCTACAGTTGTAAACCTTGTCACATATGATGTGGTTGATGACCAGAAACTTATATTTAAAGTTTGAAGTAAACACCTTAAGAAATAAAGAACTTATAGTAAAAAAGCTGACAAATTTAAATCAGAAATCTTGAAATTCAGGCTATTTGTTGCCATAGCAACCAGAATGTTCAACATAGGAAGTAAAAAAAAGATGTGCATAATCTCCAGACTGCCATCTACCCATATTTCAAGTTTCATAAAAATATTTTTAGTACTTTTTGAATTATCACTGGATCCAGTTTATGTGTTAAATTTGCCATATTTTCAGACTATTTGTTGCCATAGCAACCAGAATTTTCAACATAGGAAGAAAAGAAAAAGATGAGCATAATCTCCATACTGCCATCTATCCATATACCAAGTTTCATAAAAATATTTGTAGTATTTTTGCGTTATCGCGGGATCCAGTTTTGTGGACGGACTGACGGACTGACAGACAGACGGACGGACGAAAAGACGGACGGACAGACGGACGGAGGGTAAACCTAAAGTCCCCTCCGGTTAAACCGGTAGGGGACTAATAAGCACATACACGGCACTCGGCTCATGGTAGAAATGCGCAGTTAATCATTGTGTATTTTTTGCAAAAAACTAATATTTAATCACATGTTTCTTCTATGACTTCATCTAAGTAATTCTTTAAAATAATGGATGTCCGTTACTTTTTGTCGATATTGCTAGCAACGGCAGAGGCCGATATTGTTTACAACGGGAAAATGACAGGCACGCAGAAATTAGAAAATCACGAGATCAAATTTTTGTTGTAATTTGGGAATTACATCTATATAAACATTTTATAAAAAAAATCAGAAGACGAACAGAGGAAAGAAAATTTCAAGATCCTTAGTGTTTATGTGGCATATAATAGTTCCATTGTACTAGTATCATAATAAATACATGTGCTAGATTTTATTGTTTTATAATTATAAAATGTAAATATGACAATCAATTATTGATAGAATACCTGAAGAAAAATCAAATACATTTAACTAGATGAAGTTGGAAATTAAACATTTTGTATGTTGCTATCATTAGATGTTAAGTTTAAAATGACCATAAACAAACTCAGTCAGCTAATTGACATAAAAATATTCATTTCTAATGCAAAAGCCAAAAATGTTCTTCCTTACACAACATGTCATTTCACGCAGTAACCCCCGACCCCTCCCTTTTAGTATGATTACGAAAATCAAACTATACGATCGTATTTGAAACATGTAATCTTTTAGATTACTAGCAAAAATGGTGAAACAATATTGAAACATTTTAATTTTTAGTGGCTAACTCCATTTCATTTTTAAAGATATTAAAAACTACGGATTTGCATCAGAAACATGAATCTAGGAAATCATCTAAATCGAAGAAGACACAAAAGTGTTTGGAAAAGGAAAGAAAGAACTAAGACGGGTGAAATCTCTCGATATTTTTTCTTCAGAGTTAGGTTGCAATCGTCTAAAAAATTTAATTTAAAGCACATTTATTGTTTATGTAAAAATGCTGACCATGTTATATCAGTTATAAGACTATATCTCTTTTTGAATATTGTTTCTGTTTCCTATTTTGAAATGAAACAAATTTAATATTCAAAAGTTAGATTAATTTAGATTAAAAGAGCAATTTTTATTTTTAAGGACTTTTGTTTTTATTCACTACATTTCCGTTTAATGAATTTATTTATTTATTTATTTATATTTTCATTTATTAATTTATTTATTTTGATTTTAATTTTTCATTTTTATATTGTGTATATTTTTTATGTATTCAGATAATGTCAGCGATATTTATGTCAGCATATTAATAGCATTCATATGGTACTTATTTGCTATATACTCGTATGTAACAAAAAAGAGCTGTGTCTTGTATCTGTTTGTCACATTACCGTTTCTATGAATTATGCAATGCAAATTTATACAAATGTTCATTTATATATAAAGAGAGAGAGACAGATTTTATCATAATAATTTTACGTTTTATCATTATAGCATAATTTGAATAGTGGCATTAACAGGCGGCACATTAATTATTTACAATGCGTAATAAAATCAACAAATATATATATCAAAGTGCGTTAATGTAGATAACAATAAGTGCCCGTTGGTATTATAAAATGTCAAACTAATCATGTACACATTAGGTAAATGGTTATTGAATCCCTGACGTGCTGAGATAATTTTAATTTCATTAATTGCATTCCATTGTGCAACTTTCATTAGTTTTATGACATTTTCAATCTCATATCTAATTCTTTGATTCCGAAATTTATTATTCCCTTTCGAAGTAATGGAATTGTTGAACTTAATTTGTCTGTTGCATCAACCTGCAACTTGTGTCAATTTTAGTTTTCATTCTCTATGTCTCCGACCATTATGTTTAGATGGCAGATTCACACTTTCAAATACGTTTTCAGGACAATAACATTGCCGTTATGTTCACTTGTCGAGGTAACTGTTCTAACTGATTGAAAAAGTCATCTTGTACAATTTGATATTTTGTGGGAACATCCACCATGCCTATTGATCCACGTATGTATAACTATCAAATGCAATTTATTTTTAGGTTGTTAGAAATGTTAACTTTGTGTTTGAATTAATGTGTTTGAACGCAATAAAAAGGAGTCTATACTGCCAAACAAACACATGGGAAATGTTGTAATGGCGATGCTCTGAAACACAATTTTGATATGAACCCAGATCCTGAGGATTGGTAGTGAAAATATTGTTTGCCATATTATTGCCACAACTTAAATTAGAAGATCGAAACACGAGGCTATTTCATTTGTACGAGAGAATGTAGCCCCCGAGTATAAATACGATTGCTGAGTGTTTTAATGATCTTTATCATCATATTTGTATCATATACAAAGATAAAAACATGTTCCCTGTCGTCGGACTAATAAACTATTAAATCTCAGAAAAATTAACCAATGTACGAACATCTGAATGTGACATTTATATCGTTATCTCTTTCCCTGTCGTCAAAGTAAGTAAACCCAAGAACAAAATGAGCCGGTAACTAATACATGCACTCCAGTTAATGTACTGTGCATATATTTGTATACGATTTTACTACTTCCAATATTAAATTTTCCAAACTATGACAAGGATGATTCATATCACGCTAGTATCTAAATATGCACCTACTTGTCTTTATTGAAAAAGAAAGAAAACATATATAGTACAGACACTATGGATACGATTGTTACAAATCATACAGTGTAAATATCAACAAAATATATTCTTAAAATACAAACGTTGTATCTCTCGTTATTAAATCATTTCATAATTCGGTTGTTTTTTTTCTTGTTTTTTTTTTGTATTTTTGTACGTGTTTCATTACGTTACTGAAACAAAAACAAATCCTTAATGTTTTTACCCGATTTGATCTAAACAGAACAAACGAAGAATGAAACTTGACATTTGTGTCTTATTTGCCTCTTCTCAAAAGCTTTTCAGATTGGGTGTTTCATTAATTTTAAATTGTATACAAACATAGACAAATAATAAAAATATTAAAGATAATAATCCATTAAATTTGCAGTGTGTATTCAGGTCTCGTTTAATTGAGGAAATGAAATTAATGTTTGGGATGATTTGCGAAAAGCAGAAACGCCAATACATTGCTTATTCTTTTGATATCTATTGACATTTACAAATTATAGGAAATAGATGTTTCATATTGAGAATATATTCGTTTGTATGTCAATCATTCTTGTATACTTGGCACTAACGGGTCGTTATTTTTGATAAATATCTCTTACAGCGAATGTTCTGTTCAAGTCAGAAAACTGTTAAGCGGCTGTGAAATATGTTTGATTATGATTCAAGGATCAAGTGACAAAATTGAATATGGAATAAGAAAAGGAATTATTATATCAATGATATAAAGGTAAGACTTGTTTTGTCCTTTAACGTGCTTATTTGCAATTAAAAGCGAATCTGATTTGTAATATACAAACACTTAATAATGTACAATCAACCAAAAGTACCTTCAGTTTCTAATTTTTTTCAATAGTTTCAATTTAAAATTATTGTTTTTTCGATTTTTAAGATAATTCCATAACATACGTTTTTGCAATGTAGCAATGCTGGGGGAAAATGCATTTTGTGACAAAAATAAATATGATTTTGATTAACAAAGAACCACAGTAATATTATGATTCTAAGATAACAAACTGTTTTTAATAAACGAGTTCCATGAATAACTTTGATGAATTGCTTCAAAACTTATAAGTTTTTAAGACGTAACAAAAATAAAACATATTTTTTCAACAAAAAAGTATGCTTTTGATTTTTAATAAAGAACCAATTTGAAAGTAATATCTTAATAAATTCAATAATTTAGTTAGGACATAAAGGACTTTTTAAATCCACTGGTTAGAAACTAATAAGAGTTTGCAATGCAATAAAAACATAACATAATTCACTATAAAAATATAGAACTAAATGATTAAAAGCAAATATAAAAATCACTTAACTTAACTTTGGACCTCTAAACTTGTTTATAAACCACGTCAGTGTTTAAATTGTAAGAGCACAGAATACTTGAATAAGTTTTGAAGAAAAAATGAGTTTTTACTTTGTAATATTTTCCTTTCAGACTAAACAAAACATCTTTCAAACCCTAATGTTTAACCGATAGGATTTCTATGCTTCCATTCTATTTCATCTCTCCTTTGTCTCATTATTTAAAAGACTGCGTACACAAACCATAATTATTAAAAGTTGTCTTTACCATGTATCTTTTGGATGTTTGCTCAAAGGAGTAATTATTTTAGGAATTCATATACTAATATTTAAGAGCCATGTTGATTTCAAAAGTAAAATGATAAATGAAGTTTTTATTTTTAAATTGATATATCTTCTTTTGTGCTGAAAACAGTTGAGTACGAAGATAAACGATCATATAGAAATAGAGTGTTTAATATAAATACCTGATGTCGAATGATATCTACAAATTACTAACTTTACCACTAAATTTATTACAAATGGAATTAGTATAATCCAAGGTATGTCAAGTAATCTTTCGAGTGAAAAACAAAACATTTCTACCATTCAATGAGAGAAGAAAATAGTAAACAAATTTATTTTAATATGTTAGAGTGTTTCTTGTTTGTGCTGAGAGTCAAAATACAGACTTTAATGTTTGAAATGAATTAAAGCTTTTTTTTTCAAAAATGTTTGATATAAGAAAAAATTCCAACTAAAACTATAAAGACAAAAAAATCATTTTAAATCTTATCTTTTTATTTGATTGAATTTTTATTTGAAGTTTTTTTGTTGTTTTATTTTTTTCATGTGATTTTTTTCCAAAATGACACTTGTATTCAGTGTTCAACCTATAAATAGTTGTTCGAACTAGATGTTATCAATTCTTTTCAAAACCGTGTATTTCAAGATGTTGAAATGTCGCGAACAATGAATAGCAACCGGAGAATTTCGCAATGCATATTCAAATAAAATAATCTTTTCCGTCAAGTAAAAATGTTAAAGAAAAATACAATTGTACATGTACATGGTTTATGAATAAACAATATAATGTATTGAAAGATTAACCATAATTTACTGACTTTTTCCAGTTATTTTTTGACATATAATCATCGCTCAATATGACAATTTAATTCTTCAAATTTATTTTACAATTTTAATAAAAAAAGTAGTAAACGTAGAAACTCAGTATTAAAATAGCACATGAAACACACAAAAAAAGAAAGCAATATTCATTAAATATGTAAAAAAAAAATATATTACAATTATTGTATAATAAAACAATTATGCTCAACGTGGTAATATAACCAGTGTCATATTGTTAATAAGTGTGAACAGATACCTTAAAAGGGGATCTTCGCTAATAGCGATAACATAATAAGGGACAACATACAAGTGTGGAGTTGATCATGCCTTACACAAATGGATTAAAAATGATTGCATATATCCGTTGCTATTAATAATCACGATATTACATTTATGACAATAAAAATAACAATTATAATATAATATTATATATGTATTTTATTATTTCAAAAATGTAAATGAACTATTGATTTTGACTACTGTTTGGTATGTTCCAAATAAAATACCACATGAACTTGAAATTCTATCAAATCACCAATATTAATAATATCCAAAGATACGCCCTATATAGTATAAATAAACTTATACCAGAGGAAAGTATATTTTGAATATCATTGACCTGTATATTTTAGATATTATCATTAATATTGATAAGATTTCAAGTTCCTGTGGAAAGAAAGTAATATTTTAATCTCTAGCATGCTTACCAAAGTTCATAATGAACAATGTCTTTCGTCCGCTCATTCATAAGTGATATACAATTCTGGTAAAAACCAATTAACCATTGAAAAGTTTATAAGAATATCTGGTCATCGATAAATATCTAGTAGTTCATCACCACTTGCTGCATATCTTGCTTGGACGCCCTTTGATGCTTTGAATCAATGCTTTTCTTGTTAATTAAATTGAAAGAAACAGGGGTGTCAGTATCTGCATGGAAATGTTCTACTAACAACTTTAGGTGTGTGATATATGTCAAAAGTTTCGGGGGAAAAAAGTGAAGAAATGTTATGCTGTATCAAAAATATTGCAAAAGGGTATATAAAGCAAAACAATATACAATTGGTAAGTCAGGTTTCAAACATGGTAACAACATGGTAACAACATGACGATTTATCTAAAATATAACAATATGTGAGTTAGATCATATATTAGTTAGGTATCTATCAATATAAGGTAAATGAGAATAATGTCACGGGGACAGAATAATAAATACATACAACAACAATGTTCATGTTATTCGTCAAGTAATAGTGAGAAAAAAAAACACAATAGCACGGTGCATATCCATATCGGTACCCTCTTTGCGAAATCTGCTGAAACGGTACCCTCTTTGCTTATGCACAGGCCACTCTCTGCTAAAAACTAACCAACGATAGATAACAATCCAGTAAAATTTCAATATAATAAGGAAAGAAGGTATGACACGTAGAAAAGATGTATACCACGGAACACTAGAATGTTTTATCTACATGTATGTGCTGATTTGTCATGTGCCCGTTTTTCATGTACTACAACTTCACAATAAGCTACAAAAAATCGACATGTCTTGCTTCGCCCATCACCTCGACATATTTTTCGGGCTAAAAATGAACCTGTGGCTTGATTATATATGCATCATACATATTTAGTATGTTCATTTACATATCATCTTCGGACAAATGGCAGTATATTGTCAAAAATAATTGTAAAATTCATAAAAACACCCTACTTTCGGTTTTGCAGCGGCACGGGCTACCTCTCTTCATTTGAATTTTTATATCACAGGCACCCTCTCATTTTTTACACATAGGCACCCTCAAGGCACGACATATTCTTTTATTTGCGTTAATCGTAAGGTATGTATAAATATTTCTTACTTTTATGTAAATATTACATACTTCACGATTCGCTGCAAAACCGAAAGTAGGGTGTTTTTATGAATTTTACAATTATTTTTGACAATATACTGCTATTTGTCCGAAGATGATATGTAAATGAACATACTAAATATGTATGATGCATATATAATCAAGCCACAGGTTCATACCAGTCCGAAAAGTATGTCGAGGTGATGGGCGAAGCAAGACATGTTGATTTTTTGTAGCTTATTGTGAAGTTGCAGTACATGAAAAACGGGCACATGACAAATCAGCACATAGATAAAACATTCTAGTGTTCCGTGGTATACATCTTTTCCACGTGTCATACCTCCTTTCCTTATTACAATGAATTTTTACTGGCTTGTTATCCATCGCTGGTTTGTTTTGAGCAGAGAATGACCTGTGCATGCACAAAGAGGGTACCGTTTCAGCAGATTTCGCAAAGAGGGTACCGATATGGATATGCACCGTGAATAGTGACAAATAAAAAGACAACTAATACAGCAAATGTTGGTCATCAAAAATGCAATCAAACCTATAGTTAATGTAAACAGATACTGTACGTTTAGGATAATTATTTAGAGACGCGGATGTCAAGTCCATTATAACTGTGTAAAACAGTTATCATATTGTGTTTATAATCTCAAGTCAAACAGGCTTGCTATATAAATGAAAATATCGACAACTTAATCAAATGTCAGCGTAACGCAGCAGGTAAAGTTGTCAGTTAATCTTCTTGTAAAATAGCAAAGCAAGACTGCTGGTTCGGATTGTACTTTTTCGCGAATATTATTTCTGAAAATAAACAATCAAATACAAATATGGTATATTTTTCTCGACGTAAGGAAATGTTTAGTGTTGCGTTCATTTCTTTTAACATCTCATTTCAAATTTGTGTTTTGTTTTTAAAAGTAATATCTAGCAAGTTTGTACAACTTTATACTGAATACTAAACGGAATGAATAGTTTCAACTATAATTCATTTGGCACGAAATACTCGTGCTCTGCACAAGTACTATGATTACTGCATGCTTCACACTACATAGGATAAAAATAGTATTACCGGCATATTTAAAATATAGATATTATGACAAAACTTATTTGATTTCCCAATTCCTTTGCATCTTTAGTAAAATTTAAAACGATAAAAAAGAAAAAGTTACACAACTTGTGAGGCTCCAACTCGTGAAAAAATTTCAGTTGTATCGCATCCCAATGGCTTTACCAACTTTGCCATCGAGACATTTCAAACCCCATCGCGGGATCCAGTTTTGTGGACGGACTGACGGACTGACAGACAGACGGACGGACGAAAAGACGGACGGACAGACGGACGGAGGGTAAACCTAAAGTCCCCTCCGGTTAAACCGGTAGGGGACTAATAAGCACATACACGGCACTCGGCTCATGGTAGAAATGCGCAGTTAATCATCGTGTATTTTTTGCAAAAAACTAATATTTAATCACATGTTTCTTCTATGACTTCATCTAAGTAATTCTTTAAAATAATGGATGTCCGTTACTTTTTGTCGATATTGCTAGCAACGGCAGAGGCCGATATTGTTTACAACGGGAAAATGACAGGCACGCAGAAATTAGAAAATCACGAGATCAAATTTTTGTTGTAATTTGGGAATTACATCTATATAAACATTTTATAAAAAAAATCAGAAGACGAACAGAGGAAAGAAAATTTCAAGATCCTTAGTGTTTATGTGGCATATAATAGTTCCATTGTACTAGTATCATAATAAATACATGTGCTAGATTTTATTGTTTTATAATTATAAAATGTAAATATGACAATCAATTATTGATAGAATACCTGAAGAAAGATCAAATACATTTAACTAGATGAATTTGGAAATAAAACATTTTGTATGTTGCTATCATTTGATATAAAGTTTAAAATGACCATAAACAAACTCAGTCAGCTGATAGACATTAAAATATTCATTTCTAATGCAAAAGCCAAAAAAGTTCTTCCTTACACAACAGGTCATTTCACGCAGTAACCCCCGACCCCTCCCTTTCAGTATGATTTCGAATAAGAAACTGAACGATCGTATTTGAAACATGAAATCTTTTAGATTACTAGCAAACATGGTGAAACAATATTGAAACATTTTAATTTTTAGTGGCTAACTCCATTTCATTTTTAAAGATATTAAAAACTACGGATTTGCATCAGAAACATGAATCTAGGAAATCATCTAGATCGAAGTTTTTGGATAAGAAAAGAAAGAACTAAGAAGCGTGAAATCTCTCGATATTTTTTCTTAAGAGTTAGGTTGCAATCGTCTAAAAAAAATTAATTTAAAGCACATTTATTGTTTATGTAAAAATGCTGACCATGTTATATCAGTTATAAGACTATATCTCTTTTTAAATATTGTTTTCTTTTTCCTATTTTGAAATGAAACAAATTTAATATTCAAAAGTTAGATTAATTTAGATTAAAAGAGCAATTTTTATTTTTAAGGACTTTTGTTTTTATTCACTACATTTCCGTTTAATGAATTTATTTATTTATTTATTTATATTTTCATTTATTAATTTATTTATTTTGATTTTAATTTTTCATTTTTATATTGTGTATATTTTTTATGTATTCAGATAATGTCAGCGATATTTATGTCAGCATATTAATAGCATTCATATGGTACTTATTTGCTATATACTCGTATGTAACAAAAAAGAGCTGTGTCTTGTAACTGCTTGTCATATTATCGTTTGTATGACTCATGCAATGCAAATTTATACAAATGTTCATTTATATATAAAGAGAGAGAGACAGATTTTATCATAATAATTTTACGTTTTATCATTATAGCATAATTTGAATAGTGGCATTAACAGGCGGCACATTAATTATTTACAATGCGTAATAAAATCAACAAATATATATATCAAAGTGCGTTAATGTAGATAACAATAAGTCCCCGTTGGTATTATAAAATGTCAAACTAATCATGTACACATTAGGTAAATGGTTATTGAATCCCTGACGTGCTGAGATAATTTTAATTTCATTAATTGCATTCCATTGTGCAACTTTCATTAGTTTTATGACATTTTCAATCTCATATCTAATTCTTTGATTCCGAAATTTATTATTCCCTTTCGAAGTAATGGAATTGTTGAACTTAATTTGTCTGTTGCATCAACCTGCAACTTGTGTCAATTTTAGTTTTCATTCTCTATGTCTCCGACCATTATGTTTAGATGGCAGATTCACACTTGCAAATACGTTTTCAGGACAATAACATTGCCGTTATGTTCACTTGTCGAGGTAACTGTTCTAACTGATTGAAACCGTCATCTTGTACAATTTGATATTTTGTGGGAACATCCACCATGCCTATTGATCCACGTATGTATAACTATCAAATGCAATTTATTTTTAGGTTGTTAGAAATGTTAACTTTGTGTTTGAATTAATGTGTTTGAACGCAATAAAAAGGAGTCTATACTGCCAAACAAACACATGGGAAATGTTGTAATGGCGATGCTCTGAAACACAATTTTGATATGAACCCAGATCCTGAGGATTGGTAGTGAAAATATTGTTTGCCATATTATTGCCACAACTTAAATTAGAAGATCGAAACACGAGGCTATTTCATTTGTACGAGAGAATGTAGCCCCCGAGTATAAATACGATTGCTGAGTGTTTTAATGATCTTTCTCATCATATTTGTATCATATACAAAGATAAAAACATGTTCCCTGTCGTCAGACTATTAAACTATTAAATCTCAGAAAAATTAACCAATGTACGAACATCTGAATATGACATTTCTATCGTTATCTCTTTCCCTGTCGTCAAAGTAAGTAAACCCAAGAACAAAATGAGCCGGTAACTAATACATGCACTCCAGTTAATGTACTGTGCATATATTTGTATACGATTTTACTACTTCCAATATTAAATTTTCCAAACTATGACAAGGATGATTCATATCACGCTAGTATCTAAATATGCACCTACTTGTCTTTATTGAAAAAGAAAGAAAACATATATAGTACAGACACTATGGATACGATTGTTACAAATCATACAGTGTAAATATCAACAAAATATATTCTTAAAATACAAACGTTGTATCTCTCGTTATTAAATCATTTCATAATTCGGTTGTTTTTTGTTGTTTTTTTTGTATTTTTGTACGTGTTTCATTACGTTACTGAAACAAAAACAAATCCTTAATGTTTTTACCCGATTTGATCTAAACAGAACAAACGAAGAATGAAACTTGACATTTGTGTCTTATTTGCCTCTTCTCAAAAGCTTTTCAGATTGGGTGTTTCATTAATTTTAAATTGTATACAAACATAGACAAATAATAAAAATATTAAAGATAATAATCCATTAAATTTGCAGTGTGTATTCAGGTCTCGTTCAATTGAGGAAATGAAATTAATGTTTGGGATGATTTGCGAAAAGCAGAAACGCCAATACATTGCTTATTCTTTTGATATCTATTGACATTTACAAATTATGGGAAATAGATGTTTCATATTGAGAATATATTCGTTTGTATGTCAATCATTCTTGTATACTTGGCACTAACGGGTCGTTATTTTTGATAAATATCTCTTACAGCGAATGTTCTGTTCAAGTCAGAAAACTGTTAAGCGGCTGTGAAATATGTTTGATTATGATTCAAGGATCAAGTGACAAAATTGAATATGGAATAAGAAAAGGAATTATTATATCAATGATATAAAGGTAAGACTTGTTTTGTCCTTTAACGTGCTTATTTGCAATTAAAAGCGAATCTGATTTGTAATATACAAACACTTAATAATGTACAATCAACCAAAAGTACCTTCAGTTTCTAATTTTTTCAATAGTTTCAATTTAAAATTATTGTTTTTCGATTTTTAAGATAATTCCATAACATACGTTTTTGCAATGTAGCAATGCTGGGGGAAAATGCATTTTGTGACAAAAATAAATATGATTTTGATTAACAAAGAACCACAGTAATATTATGATTCTAAGATAACAAACTGTTTTTAATAAACGAGTTCCATGAATAACTTTGATGAATTGCTTCAAAACTTATAAGTTTTTAAGACGTAACAAAAATAAAACATAATTTTTCAACAAAAAAAGTATGCTTTTGATTTTTAATAAAGAACCAATTTGAAAGTAATATCTTAATAAATTCAATAATTTAGTTAGTACATAAATAACTTTTTTAAATCCACTGGTTAAAACTAATAAAAGTTTACATTGCAATAAAAGCATAACATAATTCACTATAAAAATATAGAACTAAATGATTAAAAGCAAATATAAAAATCACTTATCCTCACTTTGGACCTCTAAACATGTTTATAAACCTCGTAAGTGTTTAAATTGTTAGAGCACAGAATACTTGAATAAGTTTTGAAGAAAAAATGAATTTTTACTTTATAATATTTTCCTTTCAGACTAAACAAAACATCTTTCAAACCCTGATGTTTAACCGATAGGATTTCTATGCTTCCATTCTATTTCATCTCTCCTTTGTCTCATTATTTAAAAAACTGCGTACACAAACCATTATTAAAAGTTGTCTTTACCATGTATCTTTTGGATGTTTGCTCAAAGGAGTAATTAATTTAGGAATTCATATACTAATATTTAAGATCCATGTTGATTTCAAAAGTAAAATGATAAATGAAGTTTTTATTTTTAAATTGATATATCTTCTTTTGTGCTGAAAACAGTTGAGTACGAAGATAAACGATCATATAGAAATAGAGTGTTTAATATAAATACCTGATGTCGAATGATATCTACAAATTACTAACTTTACCACTAAATTTATTACAAATGGAATTAGTATAATCCAAGGTATGTCAAGTAATCTTTCGAGTGAAAAACAAAACATTTCTACCATTCAATGAGAGAAGAAAATAGTAAACAAATTTATTTTAATATGTTAGAGTGTTTCTTGTTTGTGCTGAGAGTCAAAATACAGACTTTAATGTTTGAAATGAATTAAAGCTTTTTTTTTCAAAACATGTTTGATATAAGAAAAAATTCCAACTAAAACTATAAAGACAAAAAATCATTTTAAATCTTATCTTTTTATTTGATTGAATTTTTATTTGAAGTTTTTTTTGTTGTTTTATTTTTTTCATGTGATTTTTTTCCAAAATGACACTTGTATTCAGTGTTCAACCTATAAATAGTTGTTCGAACTAGATGTTATCAATTCTTTTCAAAACCGTGTATTTCAAGATGTTGAAATGTCGCGAACAATGAATAGCAACCGGAGAATTTCGCAATGCATATTCACATAAAATAATCTTTTCCGTCAAGTAAAAATGATAAAGAAAAATACAATTGTACATGTACATGGTTTAAGAATAAACAATATAATATATTGAAAGATTAACCATAATTTACTGACTTTTTCCAGTTATTTTTTGACATATATTCATCGCTCAATATGACAATTTAATTCTTCAAATTTATTTTACAATTTTAATAAAAAAAAGTAGTAAACGTAAAAACTCAGTATTAAAATAGCACATGAAACACACAAAAAAAGAAAAAGAAAGCAATATTCATTAAATATGTAAAAAAAAAATATATTACAATTATTGTATAATAAAACAATTATGCTCAACGTGGTAATATAACCAGTGTCATATTGTTAATAAGTGTGAACAGATACCTTAAAAGGGGATCTTCGCTAATAGCGATAACATAATAAGGGACAACATACAAGTGTGGAGTTGATCATGCCTTACACAGATGGATTAAAAATGATTGCATATATCCGTTGCTATTAATAATCACGATATTACATTTATGACAATAAAAATAACAATTATAATATAATATTATATATGTATTTTATTATTTCAAAAATGTAAATGAACTATTGATTTTGACTACTGTTTGGTATGTTCCAAATAAAATACCACATGAACTTGAAATTCTATCAAATCACCAATATTAATAATATCCAAAGATACGCCCTATATAGTATAAATAAACTTATACCAGAGGAAAGTATATTTTGAATATCATTGACCTGTATATTTTAGATATTATCATTAATATTGATAAGATTTCAAGTTCCTGTGGAAAGAAAGTAATATTCTAATCTCTAGCATGCTTACCAAAGTTCATAATGAACAATGTCTTTCGTCCGCTCATTCATAAGTGATATACAATTCTGGTAAAAACCAATTAACCATTGAAAAGTTGATAAGAATATCTTGTCATCAAAAGTCTACTAGTTCATCTTAACTTGCTGCATTTCTTGCTTGGACACCCTTTGATGCTTTGAATCAATGCTTTTCTTGTTAATTAAATTGAAAGAAACAGGGGTGTCAGTATCTGCATGGAAATGTTCTACTAACAACTTTAGGTGTGTGATATATGTCAAAAGTTTCGGGGGAAAAAAGTGAAGAAATGTTATGCTGTATCAAAAATATTGTAAAAGGGTATATAAAGCAAAACAATATACAATTGGTAAGTCAGGTTTCAAACATGGTAACAACAAGACGATTTATCTAAAATATAACAATATGTGAGTTAGATCATATATTAGTTAGGTATCTATCAATATAAGGTAAATGAGAATAATGTCACGGGGACAGAATAATAAATACATACAACAACAATGTTCATGTTATTCGTCAAATAAGAGAGAGAAAAAAACACAATAGTGACAAATAAAAAGACAACTAATACAGCAAATGTTGGTCATCAAAAATGCAATCAAACCTATAGTTAATGTAAACAGATACTGTACGTTTAGGATAATTATTTAGAGACGCGGGTGTCAAGTCCATTATAACTGTGTAAAACAGTTATCATATTGTGTTTATAATCTCAAGTCAAACAGGCTTGCTATATAAATGAAAATATCGACAACTTAATCAAATGTCAGCGTAACGCAGCAGGTAAAGTTGTCAGTTAATCTTCTTGTAAAATAGCAAAGCAAGACTGCTGGTTCGGATTGTACTTTTTTCGCGAATATTATTTCTGAAAATAAACAATCAAATACAAATATGGTATATTTTTCTCGACGTAAGGAAATGTTTAGTGTTGCGTTCATTTCTTTTAACATCTCATTTCAAATTTGTGTTTTGTTTTTAAAAGTAATATCTAGCAAGTTTGTACAACTTTATACTGAATACTAAACGGAATGAATAGTTTCAATTATAATTCATTTGGCACGAAATACTCGTGCTCTGCACAAGTACTATGATTACTGCATGCTTCACACTACATAGGATAAAAATAGTATTACCGGCATATTTAAAATATAAGATATTATGACAAAACTTATTTGATTTCCCAATTCCTTTGCATCTTTAGTAAAATTTAAAACGATAAAAAAGAAAAAGTTACACAACTTGTGAGGCTCCAACTCGTGAAAAAATTTCAGTTGTATCGCATCCCAATGGCTTTACCAACTTTGCCATCGAGACATTTCAAACCTCATTTATTTACTTTGTACTATATTGGCCTCTAAAAGACCTGTGTTACCTATTCAGACAAAGATTGTAAACTTTTGTGTACACAAAACATGTAACGTCACTCTCACATTATCATAGCCGCACAGTACCGTGGGAATTTTTATTTACTATAGTATAACTATTTTAAGTAGGCACGCTTTCCATGATTTTTCGTGGCATTTCATTGTAATTGGCAGATTTTTTTATAACAATGTTAAGTGCATCTGGAACAAATCAACACCAAATAAGATTTATGCATGTTATTACTAAATAAACTTGTATGTTTATTAATGCAATTTGTATTTCGAGCTAAGGATGTTATACTATTTATTATCAAATATAAAATTTATTCTTATTGCGCAGGTGTTAAATAGACGTAGAGGAAAATATTTTACTTGGATCTATTATGCGGAGAATGTTTCTCCAATTTACAGCCGACCTTTCTCGAAACGAAAGGGATAGGTTAACTTATTGGATCATAATGTTTATTTGGACTATCTTTTAAATGCTGTCATTATTATTTTTGAGAAAAGGACGATATTTTTAAGTTCCTTACAAAGGTTTGAAAATTTAAGCATATTTGAGCCTATTGAAATAGTACGGTTTTATGTAACGTTTCCTAGATGCTAGGGAAAAAGGACATTTGAGAATATAATGAAACTCATCTCCAAAATCGTTTAGTTGACAGTGTTGGCATTTTCGTTCAGCATGAGGGACAAAAAACTGCCTCCACCTGCCTGTTTCTATAGGGAGCCTGTGGTTACCTGTTCTTAAGTAAAAAAGGTCAATCTTAGATAATTAGGTAATGTTATGAGGTACTGTTCGAAATTATTGTCGGATTTGAATGATTGGTATGTTAGACCTTTTGAAGAACCTGTAACTGAACTATTCCAGTTTTGCAAGAATTGGTCAATGAATGTACGTTTTATTGTCATACTGAAATTTTTAAGATTGATATTCATTTGGTTTTCCCATATGTATGTGAAACCGGTATTATTTAAAATTTGTTTCATACAGCCTGACCGGGACTCGAATCCGGGACCCTCGGAATACCGTACCGCGGAATACCGTACACTAAGCTATCCGGCCGCTTATACATTTTCTCCCCTAAATGGCGAACAGTTCTGAACTGTGACATACTCCCCTGCTGTACTGAAATTCGTCCTCGAATTTCACAGAGTTACAGAGCAATGTGAATTTAACTCTGAACTATATACAGTCACGGCTCCACGTTGGGCGCCAAATGTCACAGGGTGAGAAAAATGTGCAGCCCCACCTGGACTGAAACCAGGGAGCCCTGGAATACCGTATCGCGGCTTTACCGACTGAGCTTTCCGGTCGCTTACACATTTCTTCTCTAAATAGTGAACAGTTCTGAACTGTGACACACTGTTTCCATTTAAAACTTGTGTTAGAGTTGAGCATTATATCATAACATACTTTAGAAATTTTATTTCTGTTACCCATAACTAATTTGCCATCCTCGATTTAATGACTATGTCCATTGGATAGCGCCCAAGCTCTCTGTATAGCATATATAATGGTGTACTTTATTTGCTTTTAGTAATAGTTCTTAGGGAGTTATTTTGTACCGTTTCAATTAAATCCAGATTTTTGAATCCCCAAACTTCGCAGTTAAAAGTAAATATTGGAACAACAGTTTGGTCAAATAATTTCAACTGTAAATCATTTGGGATATCAAGATTAAATATTTTTGAATAAAGTATATGCATTGCTTTATATGCTTGATTTACTTTTTTTTCTATCTTTAAGAAAACTTCCTTTATTATTACTAGTGGTTCGTTGTTAAGAAGGAACGGAATTACCGGGTTTATTCTATCCAAATAAAATTATTTTAGTTATACTTTTATTTATTGTAAGTTTCCATTTAGAGCAATATTCGTAAAAGTCGTTCAATATTTTTTGTAATGATTCAGGACTATCACTCACAATTATAGTATCATCAGCAAAAAGTAACACAAATAGTTTAAGATAAAGGTCACCTTAAATATTTTGGTGTTCATTTTAATGCCATCATTGGTTAAACCAAGATGCGATTCTAGGTCGTTGAGATAAATAGAGAATAACGCTGGTGACAAAGTTTCCCGTTGGCGTACCCCACACTTACTTTTAAATAAACTAATAAATAACACATGGGTTTGTGGGTTACAGTAAAAATATCATCCAGAGGAAAATACTGTTACCAGATGCGATAGCCGGGGGTAACAGTATTCTTATGAGAGGTGATTTTTATTATTACCCCTCACTTTTTTCGTAATTTCCCATAGGCATCTGGGAGTTATTTTTACTGTTAATGCAAGTGTACCACGTAAATAAGAATTTTGTACTGTTACAGTATTTTTTAACACTATAAAATCTGGTCACGAGGTCTATTTTCTAAATAAAATGAAATAAAATGGCCGCCATTTTTTTCTCGATTCATTCTTATTTACGACGTTAAACCCAAAATTTAGTTGTTCGCATCCATGTGTGCATTTCGCGTATAAAATATATTTTTGTTGAATAGTCAAAAAGTGAACATCCGTTTCCAACGGAAGTAATTGCAATGTAAATAATTATGTGTCAAACTCGAACATGCAGAAGATTTAAGCATGCAACAAAGGATTATTTAACAATTTTAATCAGTAAAACGTTACAGATATGGTGGACAGACATAGGATATTATCGTTATTTTGTCAAAAACCATGCTAAGAATATTCTGGAAACAGGAGGATCAGATTTTACAGATCATAACCGTGTAAATGGGTTAGTGTTTTGTTTTCTTAATAAAACCTAGCTTATTGTATGTTTATGATTTGTAGATATCATCACTTGCTTAAAAAATAAAAGAAAAAGAAAACTTCTCAAGTAGGCCTAAAGTACACTTAAAACTTAAAAGGTAAGGACAGTTTAGTTATGGTAACTCTTGGTTTATTTTTGTTACAGTTAGATTTAGTTGACAATTTCAGATCATCACAGTATTTTTTTCGGGGTAATAAAATAAATAACACATGGGCTTGTGAGAAACAGTAAAAATATCATCCCTCGTAAAAATACTGTTACCCTCAGCTACGCCTCGGGTAACAGTATTTTCCTCGGGATGATATTTTTACTGTTACCAACAAACCTATGTGTTATTTATATACTGTTACTCACAAACCCATGTGTTATTTAAATTATTACTTTTTGACTATTCAATAAAAAGATATTTTATATGCAAAAAGCACTCCAGGCTGCAAGGAACTAAATTGTATGGATGTCATAGTTTCTCTGGTGATGCCCAATCGTGGTGAACTTCGAAAATAGGAATGAATGGAGAGAAAAATGGCGGCCATTTTATTTTACTTAGAAAATAGACCACGTGAGCAGATTTTATATTGTTAAAATAGTTACCTATGTAACAGTACAGATTTCACGTCACGTAGTACACTTGCATTAACAGTAAGAACAACTTCCAGAGACGTATGGGAAATTAACATTACGAAATAAGTGAGGGATAATAATATGAAATTGAACTTGTAATAATTTCTCTAGATGTTTTAGATAAAGGAGAAAATCACACTTCTTTGAAAGATGATTAAAGTCAATGTCCGGTTTGTTTTAGAAACGAAATGCTTTACGTAATGATGAAATGTTATAGTAAGCATTTGTTAGTTTGATTCGTAATAAAACGAAATAAGTTAGGACATGATAACGTTAACGTAAAACTTGTTTAACGTTCCTAATATTTTAGACTAATATCAATTTTTCAGTTTCAAAGAAATGGCCGGCAGGGTACGTATAGAAATTGGAGGTCAGGTATTCACAATTCCCCGTGAAAGCCTGGAAAAGGGGCCAACATCTCGCTTGCAGAAAATGTACAGATCAGCCTTTGCATCTTATAAAACATGTGTGATCGTCGAAGAAAGACCGCACGAAATGTTTGCTGCAATATTAGCAATGTATCAAACTGGAGAACTGCATATACCATTGACGTCATGTCCGGGTGCTTTCATGAACGAGTTGAATTTCTGGGAAATACCAGTGGAGTTACTTTCTCCTTGTTGTTACAACAGGTTAGATAGATTGATAAAATCTCTTTTTATACTTTTGGTTATTCTCAATATGGCATTGATGTCTTACTTTCGACCAACCACAATACTTTGAAAAACTGTAGGCCAAACAGAATTCCTTTGGCAAACCAAACTATGGGCTAGTAGATCATGTTATAAACTCGACCAACTTAGTAGAACCAGTCCTGTTATTTAATATCGTCCACCAGAATTTGTGACAAAACTATCGGGCAACCTGAATTCTGTGATAGACTATCTACTAACCAAAATACTGTCACAAATAACAACCAATGAAAACACTATGACAAACAAGTAGTCAACAAAATTCTTGTGACAAACTAAAGCCCAATAAAAATACTGTAAGAAAACACAGACCAGTCAAAACACATTGACCCTGTATCTGCTTTGTCATCCTAAAACAGTAGCATTATTTTAATTTTAATATCTATCAAGTATTTCTCATTATTCATAAATGTGTTGTGCAGCTGCAAATGATAAAATTCTTTAACAAAAGAAATGAATAAGTATGCATGATGATTTTTTTTAATATTCTTTTTAACACAAATATTTATAAATGTAATAGTTTTATGCTCTTAATTTGCAGTTCTACTGAAGGTGGATTGAATCACAATACAATGTCTCGTTTTATATTTTAATGTTTCTTTCTCAGTGGAATACCACAAACATTTATAATAAACCAAATAAACACAGGTTATCCTGATGTTTACAAATTGATATTAAAAACAGTAACCTTTATTTGTGGTGGAAAGCCACAATGTTATCACTTGTAAATGCAAAAATATAACTGTTTAATTTATCTATCTTTACAATATTCCTAAAAATTGTTTTGTTTAAAACTGACCAATAAATTTTTTAACATCTTTGTTCATTAAATAGGTTTCAATACAAAATAATGTAACATAGCAACATACATAGAATTTAGAAAAACAATCAACACTTCAGTCATAAGGTTTAACTACTTATTAAGTACAGACGGCTAAAATTACATTATCACCTAAATATAATAAAATTTTAAGCACCATTGATTGGACAAGGAGGAAAAGCCACATTTTATCTTCCGGTTACATAATTATTTATTTGACATCTGTGATTAAAACATATTATATCTGTAACTTAACAAATTTGAAATTTCACAAATTGTTTTGAAAATATGACCTTTTTAGAAAATGATAACATTTATAAATATTTGTGTTTAAAAGAAAATTAAAAGAAAATCATCATGCATATTTATTCTTTTTTTTTTTTTTTTTTTTTTTTTTTTTTTTTAAAAGAATTTTATCATTTTTCGACTGCACAACAAATGACCTATGCATGGCGAATTTCCGAGAAGGGACGTCAGATATCCAATAAATCTAAAAAGGTAATAAATCAATAAATAAAAAAAACTTACGGCAGATAATTGCAAACAATAACTTAAGCATTTTTTTGTTCAAGTACAATATTAAATTCAACGCTTAGTTATATTTGGTACGTACATAATATATTTCATTTCAGAATGCAAAGTTTTTACGACGAACAACAAACACTTAAACAGTTCAAAGATAGTTTAGAAGTAGAAACTTATCCAGAAGCACCGCAAACTTCACGATGTAGCCTACATTCAGCCCGTTTTAAGTTGTGGAACCTTGTAGAATACAGAAATCCATCGACGCCAGCTAGGGTTGGTTGTCAATAATCATATTTAACATTGAGTTTTGAATTTGTCTAATATCTATAAATGTTTATACATATTAGGAATGCCTCAAA
The DNA here is from genome assembly GCF_026571515.1 of Ruditapes philippinarum. Lineage (NCBI taxonomy): Eukaryota > Metazoa > Mollusca > Bivalvia > Venerida > Veneridae > Ruditapes > Ruditapes philippinarum. The sequence goes on from NW_026865725.1 coordinate 500,984, forward strand.
CATGATCATAATTTTACGATAAATTTCCAGAATATTTCCAATAGTTATTATATCTAGTACTTCATTCTCTTCCCCTCATGCATAGTTATATATCCATATTTTATCATGATAGATCGCGCATCTTTCTGTTCCGGAGAATGTTATCAAGTTTTTTCAGAATATGGTATTGTATGAACTTTCATAGCATTCAATCCTATAGAGAGATATAAATGTTGTTTTTATTATTTGTCTATCCGTATATTCAAATTCTTCTTTCATTCTGTTCTGACCTTGTATAGATAGAATCTGGCCAACAAAAAGGAAACAACTTTCAGATATGGACTATTGACGGCTCCTTGTTGGTAAAATTATTAAATATTAATCATCCTGTGGTATTGACTGTAGCCGCATACGTTATATAGACATGTGTGTTAGCGCTTAATTTGAGATACATGTACATGTATAAAGTATAATATTCTTAGTCTAGAAGTGCAAACTGTATAATATGATATGTTTATATCATTTTTATAGAAAAAATATTATAACAACACGTGGCTATTAGTTGAATGTGTGATTAAATTGTATTTTTTCAGGTCTATTTCATATTGTCCCTTCTTATGGTGCTGTTGTCGATATTCATATTGGCTGTAAAAACTGATTCAAACTTCCAGAGGAATATGACTAATTGCGAGCGTCTAGAATACATGACGTCTTCCGGTATGGAAAATGTGGAACTAATTAGAGAGACATTTGAAAAGTATTGTGACGAGAAAAATATTCCCGAAGAACCTAAACCTTATGCATTTACAAATAAACCCGATAAAAAGCCTCTTGAAGGTTTCAAGTATATTTTCGTCAAATTGCCGAATGACAATAAAAGCAGGCGTTCAGGAGAATATGACAATCGTACAAAAGCAAATAATTTTATTGGTACTAGGAGTAAATATGTATCAGTACCGAATATGAAAGTGACAATATATACGTTGTCTTTACTAGAGATTATCACCATTGCATTTTTCTCAGTTGACCTAGTTTTGAGGCTTGTTTCTTGTCCTAGTTTGAAACACTATTTCTTCTGCATTATTAATATAACTGATGCTTTAGCTTTAGTGTGTACATGTATTCATTTGCTTGTACTTCATATGCATAAGCATTGGCGATACACGGACAGTTGGATTGATATGTTGGAGTACTCACAAATGTTACGTGCTTTGAGGTTATTTCGTATTGTATCCAATATCCGAGCTGGAAAAGTTCTAGCTTACTCGATACGCGCAAACGTTAAAGATCTTTTCATTCTGTGTCTATTTCTGATTGCTGGAATGTGTACGTTTGCAAGCTGTTTCTACATAGCAGAAGATAAGAAGAATGTAAGCAGTATTTTGATTGGTTGGTATTGGGCTGTTGTAACAATGACTACGGTTGGATACGGAGATATTTCGCCACAGTCACAAGGAGGCCGATTCGTTGCGTGCATTTGTGCAATGGCAGGCGTGTTACTATTTGCTTTGACTTTGCCTATTTTTGCAAACCATTTTTTAACTTTGTACCAACACTCGGATGCGAAACATGCGTTTCAAAAACACCGTGGAAATGATTATTCGAATGCCATTGCTGACTCACAAACAGCGTGTAATAAACGAAGGGAAAAGGTTAAAACTTCTGTTAAAAAAGATCAATCCGTTTAGTACTTTACCAATTGTATAGACGTCGAATTATTTTCGTAAAAGGCAAATGGCTGAACAAAGCTTGTTTCTACCAGTATGACATTTACACATTTCATCGTTAATAATTAAGTGGCCATTTAACAATATTTTATACTTTTATTAATGTATACCTTTTGTTAGACCTTTAGGGGAATAGGTTGGCAAGACAAATTGACCGCATTGCCACCTTTTTAACATTGTGTTAGGCCATCTCAGAGCCTACAGCAATTCCCTACAATCTTTAGTAAACCAATCACCAGTAAGAAATATTAGAACTATTATTTAACTGAATAATTGCACTATTTTTTTTATGCTTTTTTTTTTTTTCTTTTTTTTTTTTCTTTTTATTTTTTTTTCTTTTTCAATTAAATTGTGAATTCTTGTTGTTTAATTATGTTACGTTAGGTTTTTAAATTTCGACATTTCGACGACCTTTATTTCGGAAAGGCCAAAGTTTAATTCAGGGAGCGATGTGAGGTTTGCCTATAAAATTTAATCTTCTCAATCGTACTATTTGTACTTTCGCCATTTTAATAAGATAGTCGAATGTACAATGGCCATAACGAAAACACCGTTAACTTTTAAATAGATTTTGAGTTCGCACATTTTTTGACTGATATACTCTTTAAGACTTGCAGGTAAGAAACGCTAGTCAGTCAATCTAAAAGATTATAACAGAAAAACACAACGAATGACAATTTGTTAATTAATTCCAAGAAATGAAATTATTAATTTTACATATATATATTTTTAATGTATACACTTCAAGACATCAGTTGTGACTATGAGTAATAGGAGTTAAATTGATAGCATGATGTTTTCTAATTTTTATTATAACAGCAAACAACTCCGCATATTATTAAATTGCTGGCCTTTTATACAATTTCTTGAATTTGCAATACAGGTCCTGCGCTTGTCATAACATATTTTTTAAATTTCTATCACATGAAAAATAATAAAGCATGAATTGACATTGCTTTATTATTCCTTCCATATTGCGACGATGTCGACTGTTCTCAGTATGTGCTGAAATCATTGAATAATGTTCATGCTATGACAAATGATCAGTGATTGATGTTCATTTAGTGTGCTGTGTTCCATGTCTTGCAGTTGATTATGAATATACAGTGAGAAATGTTAAAATATATTTCGTCCATTCAGAGACAAGTGCTCAGTAAAAACCGTTTGCTCAATGAATGGTTTTGAGGGTAAAAGATCATGTAATAATAACTGATCAATGATTATGTGCATTAAATAATTACTAATTCGTTATCTAAATTCACTTAGCCAGGAGGTCTTCAAAAAATATTGTTCTT